>NC_056747.1:789012686-789343936 GCF_019279795.1 Protopterus annectens
ATCCTTTACTCTTCTGAACTATCACGCATCCAAGTACTGTCTAAAAGCTACCCATAACTTAACACCAGGCTGCAAAACAACATAGTGAAGTAATCAGTTTCTTGATCTTGTGTTCCGCTCACCTCTTTTATGTTGAAGAGCAAAAAGAAAAAGTCCTCTCTGAGTTGAAGACCAAAAAACAAAACTCTTCAGCTCTGACACTGTAGCAAAATCTTTTTCTTCTTTCAGCTTTTCCCGGTTAGGGGTTGCCACAGCGGATCACCTGTCCGCTCATGACTGGCAGTGGAATTTTATGGTCTCAAGTTGCCAGCTCAGCGCCCAACCTTCCACAGAAGGCACACACACGCACTCACACCTAGGGCCAATTTAGAGTGTCCAATCCACCTACAGCATGTCTTTGGGATGTGGGAGGAAACCAGAGCACTCGGAGGAAACCCACGTGACCAGTACAAATGTAGTAAGTGGCTTACTACCACACACATGCAGGCACACACACATACAGACACTAAGAGCTTGAGCACTTCAATTGTGACCACAAATACAATATCAACATTCAGAAAGGAATGCCTGTACTGAACATTGATACTGTATCTGCGGTCATGCTGAAGCACTCAAGTGCTTATCTATTGCACTGCTGTTTGTATCTGCCAATCACACCCCTTAACACCTTAACCCAGGGCAGCCACCCCCTTTGTCCCACACTAACTATGCCTCTGCTGACAAGCTTCCTGATATAGTTAGACACACATGTGCATAGCTATACAAACCCTCCAAAAAGCTACAAAAGAAATCTTCTTAATATGAATGATATAAAAAATTCAAGCTACCGTTCATCTGACAGCAAACACCACCACAAGTCATCAGTTGCACCTGACATAAAATATTTTCCCTCTTGGTTTTTAGTATTACACTGACAAGTTTTCATTTGGATAATGAATGAAGGACGGCAAAATTAGTTTTAAAGGACATTATTAACTGGTTTGCTCTGGCAAGTGCCCTGATACAGTGAAACACTAGTAGGTATATCTGCCAAACCTTCCAAGAAGCAAAAGGCATGAAACCTTCTTAGTATGAATGTTGTGAAACATTCATACTAAGAAACTGTAGAACTGTTCATCTGGCTGCTAAACAAAACTAATACAAAATACTTTGTGTCTTGAATTTCAGAACCACAATAACATGCTTTCACTTGTACAATAAATGTAGGACATCAAAATAATTTTTAAAGGATGTTGCCAACAGACATGTTCTGACAAGCACCCCAATACAGTAAGCCACAAATATGCATATGTGTACAAATCTTCCAAGAAGCAGAGCAACAACAATTTTAAATAATGCAGTTTCAAAAGCAACCCCCTCCCACTAGTGGGAGTACCTGTACAGCATGGCTCCCTCTTGTAATGTTGGTACACCTAACTGCAAGTCCCTAAATAATTAAGCACGAATCGACAACGTGGTGTGATATATTGAAGATTTGCCCACGGTTGATGTGGTTCGCCCTCGTGATTAAATAAAGCCAACCGTGGGTAAATCTTAGATATACTACAACTATGGAGTCGGTTATTGCTATTATCCAATGGCATTATTTAATAAAAAAAATACTTTTCTTAAATAATGTCTTTGTTTTACGATGCATTACTGTTCTTCCGCCGGTGGTGGTATACTGCTTCCTTCTGTTGATGTACTGCACATGCTTATGGGATTTGCATTCCCATGCATACCCAGTACATCAATGCTTTGAAATGGAAGCAACTGAGAAAGGAAAGTCTCCGTTGCTCCGTTTTTTTGTTTTTTATTAATTTACGCACAAATAATTTCAAGTCCATTATAGTTTTAACAATGTCCATGTTCATACCGGGGACAAAGGACAAACCTTTGGAGAAAAAGTCCACCATGTCTTGAGTAATGGTTAAGACAGTATAGTTGTATATCTTAAAGTCTCCCTGGAACTGATGAGTATTTGAGGATCTTTAAGGTGGTATCTGGTCATCTCCTGCATTGGTTCCGTCTGTTCCTCGGCTGACCCTGATTCCTGTTCGTCTTGCGGTTGGTGTATTGACCATTCTGGTTCCTCTGAAAACCCTGTTGGTTGCTAGTACTGGGCCGATTATTGTTGTTGTTTGAAGCCCCTTGCTGATGGGAGGAATGATTACTGTTATGACCACTGCTATTATTGTTATTGTTATTTAGTCTCTCACTCCGACATAGAGGTTGTGGTTCCCCTGCATGAGTGTTGGATTCTCCATTTATGAAGCTATTACTATAATCCTGTAAACCATTGTCAGTTTCAGAAAAGACATCCTGATTACTTATGTTCTGTGTATTAAAAGGTGGATGGGGGTATGCTCTATTATTTGCATATTCCTGTAGGTCTCTTGCAATTTTCTTCTTCTTGGTAACAAGTACCTTAGCCATAGTGGCCTCAGTACTGGTAAAGATTCTGGCATACTCGTATTTGTAACGAGAAAATTCATTATCTGTTTTAATAGCATGTTCTAAAACTTCAAGTTCCCCTTTCAGACAATTAATTTCACTTTTGTATTGGTTAATTAGTAACATTATGAACTCAAACCCTTGCTTGTCAAAAAGGGTCAAGAGCTCACGATGAAAGGGTGAACTTTCAATCAAGCCTACTGGGTGGCGCCATTGCTGCAACCCTTTAGGTACAATCTTTTTATCAGTACATTCCTGCAAGTAGGCTATTTCCAGTTGTAACTTTTTACATCTGTACAGTTTCTGATCAAAGTCATTTATTAACGTTGTTATGTTACTCACCCCCAAAGTCTGCTCTTGCGAGGTTCCGCTACCAGTGTCAGGGCCAAAAAAATTATTGTTATTCAAAAAGTTAACCATAGATGGAAAAGAAAGAGTTTTGGCAGTTTGCATATTATTTCCTCGATTATTACTGCTGCTTTGCTGAGAAACCTGACCCTGAGCGGGTTGAATGTCATTGGGTTGAGATACGCTTCGGTCAGGACCAGAACCGGAAAGTTGGTTCCGCCCAGGTGAATTACGTTGGATTGCTTCACTACGAACCAGACTCCTTTGGGGAGCAATGTCTCCGTTAGATGAAAGAGAGTCCATCCGCTGGGTATGGCTGTCAACGCGCCCAAGCAAGATTTGAATTAGGGCCGTTAAATTGCCTACGTTATTCGCCTCTGTGGACCCAGCCTTATTGCTATTACTAGTGTTGTTGGATTCTTCTTGAGTAAATAACAATCCTTGAGATAGAGCTCCAGTCTCGCTCGCCATGAGAACACTTTAGTTAATTCCCACAGAGTTTCAAGCCTTTTTAATCCACCTTTACACATATTCCTTTGAAAAAATATGTGAGATGGATTTAAGAGCCATCGCTAATGATAAAGATACTAAAAGGAACATTAACATTAACATCACAAGAAATGAGCGTGAATTTTTGAACCTATTGCATGAGTGTAACATTAGGGTTATGAAACCCGATAAAGGGGGAGGGCTGGTCTTTATGGACCAGAATACATATATCGAAAGTATGAATAAACACCTTACTACTAGGGCTTACACACAAGCTAGTATTACTGAATTGAATATAGCCTATAAAAGAATAACAACTATACTGGATGATCTCTTTTTAGAAGGAACTAGTGACATAGATGTGCATCAATATTTAACTATGATTGCTCCTAGAATACCAGCTTTGTTTGGGACACCTAAAATCCATAAGAGATGCACTGATCCCCCTTTTAGACCCATTGTGGACGGACGAGGGTCCGTGACATATGGATGCGCCAAATATATAGACAGCATCCTAAGGCCCCTTGTAGAACAAGAGCCCCAGATTTGTAAGGACTCGTGGAGTTTTCTGAACAATATAAGTAAACTGCATTTCCAACAAGACTTTTGTTTTCTCACAATTGATGTAAAGGATTTATACACTGTAATACCTCAAGGCTTAGGACATGAAGGGATAAGAGCTTTTTTGACATTAAGATATATTGATGAGAAAACTATTTATTTGGTAGAAACTCTACTGGAGATTGTCTTAACCAATAACTATATGGTTTTTGATGGACAGTTATACCTGCAGAGAACTGGAGTCGCAATGGAGTCACCCTGCGGAGGTAGCTTCGCCAATTGCATAATGGCCCATTGGGAGAATACCCTATTATTTAACAATGTTTTGTTTCAGGATAATGTCGCTTGGTATACTAGATACCAAGACGACATGTTCCTGATTTGGAAAGGACCGAAAGCCTTAGTTCCGACTTTCATCACTAGTATATCACAAATGACTGATTTTTTTGAATTTACCTACAGTATGACACCAAAATTAATTTTCTTGATGTCAATCTGTTTAAGGACACAATAAATTCTAGATATAAAAGCACAATTTACAGAAAACCAACTTACTCCAATTCCTTCCTGCATTTTACCAGTAGCCACCCTTACCATCAGAAAAGAGCTGTTGTCAAAGGGCAGATGGTAAGGGCAGCTAGAATGGTATCTGATGAGTCTGATTTTGCAGAGGAATGTAAGTTCCTGGCCTCCATGTTTATTAATAGAGGCTACCCTGAACCTATGGTGGCTAATATTGTCTTGGAAGTTATCTACAAGCGAAATATAGGCCATTTTAAGCCCCTTTTGCAGAGTAATACAGACCAAATTGTTGAAAATATTGACAACCAACACAATTTGTCTGTCAATAACAGGGAATATAATTTTAAAACTAGCTTCCTTTGTACTTACTCTTTAGACCACCTTAGAATAAGGGATATGTTAAACAAAAATTGGTCTCTAATAATTGAGGATAGTGGGCTCCTCAAAATTTTAGGAGAAAAGCCTAAAATAACTTATAGAAAAGGAGCTTATCTTAAAGTCTTATTGGAAAGAAAGAGGAATAACCTATATGGTAGGAACCATGGAATGTTTTAATGTGGGTCATGCCAACAGTGTAGACGCTTGAGCATTGATTCTAAGGTTACCATTAGAGAGAAGACATATAAGGTTAATGGCAAGTATAATTGTGAAACTAAGGGTGTGATCTATTCAGCTTGTTGTGATAAATGTGCAGTATTTTACATTGGTAAAATGGAAAGGAAGATCAAGCAGTGCATATATGAACACCAATATGCCATTCATAAAAAAGATACAACTAATGCCCTAGCTAAGCACACCATTGACTATCCTGATCACAGGTTCAAATTCACTATACTACAACAAAGACTAATTGATGAAAGAGGGGGGCCTTGGCAACTACAACTGGAAATAGATGAGATTATGTGGCAAATTAGAACAGCGGCCCACATGTTCCCAGGCCTTAATGAGTATGTCTCTATAAAATGTATTTTGAAGTATTTAGCCCTAAGAAGGTAGTCTGCTTCTTCCTTCACTAAGATTAACGTATATTTTAATATAACACCAGAATATTACATATTACATCAATACATTTACAATTATTTTACTTTGTTATACATGATAAAATGTTTTATCATAGGATTAGGTTTCTATATATATATATTCATTTATTTATTCATAAGATGCTAGAGTATTTATATTTACATTTACCCATCTCAATAATTTAAAAATTTTCTTTATGGTTATTATTGGTGTTAGAAATGTACTATTTGGGTATTTAACCTGAACGATTATTATTATTAGTTATTAGGTATTATTTACTGTAGTTAGTATATAAATTTAGGCTTAGGTACAAATATTAGTATAACTCATTTTTTATTTTTAAACTAATATTAATATTAATAATTTTATTTCTATAAGGTTGTAAATTCCACAATAATAATGGTTACTTTTATTATGGTGTTTGAAGTATTTGGTTTTCTTAGTGTACTATATACACACTAGAAGTAGCTATTTGCATATGGTATTGTCAACATACTTTTTAACAGATATCATTTGATTGGCTGTTGTCGTTCACAATACATTATTATCACAATAAGTTTTGTATTTGTATATTCTGAGTAGGTAGTAAAAACATTTATCTTATTTCTTTAATAGGCTTTTATTTAAAGGAGGTTGTATGCTAAATTTATAGGCATTTACAATCTCTTACTCCTATATGATGCAAAACATTTGAGTTGTCTCATACAAGTGTCAACTACTGGTTTGATTTTTTAATAAAATGTTATGTGACTGGCATACAGGATAGCATATATATATATATATATATATATATATATTTCAACAATAAGTATTAACATATTTTTTAGTCTGGTTTTTGTTTAATTCTACAGAAAATTTTGTCTTTTCAAAATTGCTTCACACATACTTTCTTATAGGAGCAACATTTCTCCTTTTAAAGAATGACAATGTGTTTTTATTGATTTAATTGATTAATTAGTCTTACTTGTTTCACTATATAAAGTTGATTAATTGGTTTGTATTTTGTCTGAAGAAGGAGAGGCACCGATCGCTCCGAAAGTGCTAATAAAACTGTATTTTACTTTATTTTATCTTATTCCTTGGATATCGCTCAGTTTGTTTCTCGCTGCTATTGTTTTTTAACTAGTTTTTTGTCTTTGGTTTGTGTTTAAATGTTGGAGGTGTGATGGAGAAAAAGGAGGTAACTGGGAGCATATATTTTAAGAGTGTAATGAGCTGGCAGATTTTAAAAATTCTCTAGAGTACTTTATTAGAAATATTGGGTGAGCAAATGGCCGTAAGTAAGGAAATGATTCTTTTGAGCTGGGATACAGGATCTGAATTGCCTAGACACAGTAAGGACTTATTAAATTTAATTCTCTTGGCTGACAAAAAAAACACAATTACTAGAAAATGGAAATCAAAGAATGAACAAACTGCATTTGAGGTACTGAATGCTATAAAAGAGATAAAACAACTGGAAAAGGGAGTGTCAGAAAAGGGAAGGAGCAAATTACATAGAAGTAAATGGAAATTATAGTAACAATACATGCATAATAATGCTCAGGAAAAGTGATGTTTAAGGGATGGCAGGAGTTCAGCATTTTTTGTAAAGTTGGACTCATGATAGCAGCAAAGAGAATACATGTGATATATATTGGATTTAAATGGAAAAAATGTTAAAAGTTTTTTTCTTTTCTGGTAATGTATGCTTGCCTATATCTTAAATGATAATTTAATAAAAGTGTTTTAAAAAAGTGTTCTTGGGCTACATTTTGCCAAAAAGATGGGAGTTTGGGATTGTTCATCAGGAGTAATAAAAAATGACATTATCTGTTTAAGATATTAAAAAATAGCCTTTGTTGAAATAACTTACACAACAAAGCAGTTTGGATTTGTTAATGATAGATCTTGTGTAATGAATCTTATAAACTTCTTTGGGAGACTAAGTAACACAAGCTGTGGACAGCAGTCATTCTGTCTACACAGCATATCTTGACTTCACCAAAACATTTGATACCATACCACATGCTAATATAATTAACATGCTAAATGTGTTCTAGTTTCATCCCATTGTAGTTACGTGACTAGCAAACTGACTGGGCTAGCAAATTGAGGGACAGAACCCACACAGTGAGGGTAACAGGTGCATTTTCAGACACCATAAAGGTAACCAGTGAAGTCTTTGAGGGATCCACGCTTGAACCTTTGCTACTCAGCATATACTTCTCTGATCTCCAAAACAAGGGATCTGTGGTTAACCAAGTTTGTGGATGACTATAATGCTCAAATGCACTTCTGAAATGCAGAACCAACAACTTGAACTTAAACATGTTAACAGCTGGTGCACAGAAAATGGACTCAAACTAAATGTTAAAAAGTGCAGTACTGTTGCATTTGGTAAGCAATGCTTTAGCTTTGCTTATAGTATAGACAACACCTCACTTCAAAATGAAGATGTTGTGAGAGACCAGGGAAATAGGTAGATAATTCCCTCTCCACTGGCCATCATGATGCAACAATGGTTAAAAAATCATCCTGTATGGTACAGTTGATCATAAAAGGTATCTCCTGTAAAACTAGAGAAGTCATTACCCCTCTATATTCTGCACTGATCATTTACATCATAGAATAAAATGCCCACCTTGGGATGTATCCTATTAGACAAACCAGGTAGATGAAGAGACCCCAGGGTTTCCTGTCAAAAGAGATTGCATGCTTAAAAAACCCATAAGAGCCATTTTAAGCCTAGCCAAGCTTATCCCAAGTTTACCAGAATATCACTGATGTGTCAAAATCCCAAGCAAATTTACAGGGTAAAATATAGGCTTGTACACATCGAGTGTTCTCAGGCTGCTGCTTTCCATTAGGGACATAGGTGCCAGACTAGGTGTACGTTTGCAATTTTTCCATCCACTGGTCTGAGTTACATTTGTATAAAGTTAGGAATGAACTTTGCATCACATGGATGGGAAGTCTGTTCTAGGGAAGATGTAATCTTTAAGACACATACCTGTCCCTCCAACATGTCCTGTTTATGTTGTAGATGAGGTTTAGGTCGTTATCTTGGGTATTTCTGATGCCAGTTGTTTTTGCAGATGTTCATAGGTGGGTACTAGGCTATCTGCCTGAAGGCATTTATAAGCCTAGCCAGAATGTGTTGGCTTTCACCATCCCCTTAGATTAGTTCCCTGTGCCTCTGTCCAGCAGAGCCACTGAGGTGATCCCCGAGGTAAACTTTCTGTTTCCCATCCACTCGTCTAGGTTTCTTTTGAAGAGTGTTAGCAAGGAGCTCTGCCTAATGTAGATTGGGATCTTGTTCCAAAGCATGGGAAGTCTCTGGGACTGGAATCTATCCTTCCAGCACATCCTATTTATTGTTGTGGTGAGGTTTAGATCCCTAGAGCATGTGGCTCGAGGGGATAAGGTTTAATTTAGGTGAAGCATGCCCCTCAATTCTGGGTTGGACATGGCCTTGTATGTCAGGCAGAGATCACCTCTGAGTAGGCAGTATGCAACTGAGTACAACTGGAGTTTCTTCAGTCGAGCTGCATAGGGCTTCTGTTTGAGGCCATTGATCCTCTTGGTGAGGTACTTCTGTGGTTTTTCCAGCTGTTGCAGGTGTCTTGTAAGGTACATCCCAAATGGGGTGTTGTACTCTTAAGATGGGTCTGATGAGTGATGAGTAGAGGGGCACAATGACCTCCTTTGATCTGGATGCGAATCCTTTTGTGATTAGGTGGGCCACGTAGAAGGATTTTCTAACCACTTTGGCAATGTGATTATCAAAGGTGAGATTACTATCTACTTGGGTCCCCAGATCCCTTATTACGTCTGCCATATTTAGGGGACTACCACCTATGTGGTAGTTTGTGGGGACTTTGTTTTTTCCAAAGGGGATGACTATGCACTTTTTGGCATTTAGCTTGAGGCCATGATTTTAACATCAGGTATCTGTCTCAGTGAGACCCTTTTGGAGGATGTCTGTGTCAGCTAGAGAGTCAATTATAGCCCCTAGTTTGCAGTCATCTGTGAACTTGGTCAGCCATAGTCCTCCTGTGCTTGCCTGTACCTCTGAAAAGTTTATGCTGAACAGGAGGGGTCCTAGGACTGAGCCCTGGGGAACACCACTTGTAACCGGTTTAGAGACAGACCTAGCTCCCACAACTCTCACCATGTGGGTTCTGTCTGTGAGCCAGTTGGCAACCCATCTTGTGATGTAGGGGTTTATGTTCAGGCTGGTGAGCTTGTCTATAATACCAGAATGGGGAATGGTGTCAAAGGCCTTAGCGAGGTCTAGGTAAACTGTGTGTACCATCTTTCCCTTGTCTATAGCCTTGGTAACTGTCTCAAAGAAGTCCACCAGGTTTAGGAGGCATGATCTGCCCTTAACAAAGCCAAACTGGGTAGGGTCCAGTGTTTGGAGGTTCCCAATGTCTCTGTTAATGAGTTCCATGATGATGCACTCCATAGCCTTGCAGACCAAGCTAGTCAGGCTTATAGGGCGATAGTTCCCGGGGTCTGTTGTGGCTCCACCTTTGTGGAGTGGAATATCCGTTGCTGTGCACCACTCTATGGGTATGTAGCCTGTGGAGAGGCTGAGTTTGGACAGTGTGTTTAGGTGAGGGGTTAGTTCGTCTTTGAGCTCGTGTAGGACACAGCCTGGGACACTGTCCCGTCCCATTGATGCTGAGTTTTTGGCTTTGAAGAGGGCTGTTTTAACCTGAGTGTCTGTGATTTCAGGGACTCTACATTCTTCTGGTATGGTTATGGGTCCTTTTGGGGGTGAGAGGGGAGTGAAGTTTGCGCTGAACCTGTCTGCCAGGATGTTGGCGATATCGGTCAGTTCAGTGTATTTTGTGCCATCCTGCACTAACTCCAGCAGATCTGAGAGTTGCCACTTAGATTCTTGACATAGCTAAAGAATGCCTTGTGGTTATCTTTGGAGTCCTTGGCAATTTTTCTTTTAAAGCTTGCCTTGGATGATTTTATGAGGGATCATAGTTTCTTGCTGATACTGATCAGGGATGTCTTCCCTTCTTGGGATTTTACTCCTTTCTGTACTAGTTTCCTCCTTCTGTTGTATAGCTTGTTTATGGCAGGGGTCCACCAGACAGGTTTCCTTTTCTTGGAGGAGTGAGTCTTGGTTTTGCTTGGGATGGCATGATCCATGCATTCTTGTAGCTGCCCGTAGAATGCATTAGTAAAGGACTTTGCAGCTTGAACAGTGTTATCCTTCAGCATGGGGGCTTTGAAACTTTCCACCTCGGTCTTAAGTAAGTGAAGTTTGCTTTTGAAAAGTTTTTCATGGTGGCTTTCATGGTGGGGGCGGAATATGGATATCCAAAGTGATTTGTTTATGGTCAGATCTAAACAGCAAGGGGTTGACCTCTGGTGTGGAACACTGGTTGCCCATATTGGTGATGACCAGGTCCAATATGTTGTCACCTCTGGTGGGAGTGTTGACCAGATGAACCAGGGCATTTGAATTTATAAATTCTAGGAAAAGTTGGGCAAGGGAGTTAGTACTTGAGTAGTTCTCCCAGTTAATGTTTGGGTAATTGAAATCACCCAATATTAGGGTGTTTGGTAGGAGTAGGACCTTTATGTTTTCAGAAATGCAGAATGGGGGTCCTGGGACATGGTGGATGATCTGTAGCAAGCTACAATTTGAATTGCAGTTTTGCCTATTGTTTGTTGCAAGTGGATGATCTCTGAAGCATCATGCTGTGCCACTAACCTGGAAGTGTGGGTATCCTTGATGAATATGGATATGCCCCCGGCTTTTGTATTTCAGTTTGGGTTTTGTGGGTGAAATGTATGGTATGAGTTGTAGCCTGGTAGTGCTGGGGTGCTCTCTGGATCCTTAAACCAGGTTTCTGTTACTGCACATATATCGATTTTCTCCATACTGAGGAGTGCCTCGAGTGCGTGCAGTTTGAGGTTTAGACTTCTGGCAGAGTGGCTTATCGAGCATGTCATCCCAGGTGGACAGACACTGGATCCCCTTTGAATGACACCAGAAACTTAGCCAATTGTTGAAATCGAGAATTTTTTCATTATACCGTGGTATCATTCTTGGTGAGGGCAGGATGCTACTCAGGGTCAGGGTAATACCGGCCTGGGCTACATGATCAGAGAGCTCTTCCATGTCTCTTTTCATGTAGTCCAGGGAGGTACGGCTCAGGTCATTCACACCAACATGGTCAATGACAGAGTCATATTTGTACTTGTTCTGGAGTGACCTGAGTGCTTGTGTTATGTGGCAGATCCTGACACTCGACAGGCAGCTAACAGTAACCTTCTCCTTATTCAGCCTAGTGAGTTGGATGTCAGTGTGCTTGCCTATAGAGTCACCTATTACTAGTATGTTGGGTATGTTATTTTGCCTTAAGGGCTGTGATTGCATGGCACACTGGTTTTGTGAAGTATATCTTTCATGGTTTGTGTTGGTGGGTGGAAGTTGCTTGGATGTTTGCTTTGGAGGTCTCTGTTGGTTTTGCAGATTTTTATTTAGAGCCTCCGAGTATGTTTCCATGTATTTATGTGTGTTTTTCGCCGGTGCTGGTTTAATGGGTCTATGTAAGACTGGTGGTGTGATGCAAGTATTTCCCTTCTCCTCTTGACTGTCTGATCCAGTCTTGGGTTGAGAGCTTAGCCTCTAGTTTGGCTGTATAACTGCATCTTTTGCATGTGTTAGTGTTTGGTGGTAGGAGGAGGGGGTTGTCTGTGTACATGAGGCAGTTGTAACATTGCCTCAAAATGCCCAGATTCACCAGTTGGACTGGAGAGTACACCTGAAACTGGTCTTTGGACATGTGCAACAGATCCATCAGTGTGGGATTAATGGATGCCTTGTGGGATAGGCATAGATCGCCACCCAGCAGTCCATAAGAGACCAAGTCCAGGAATAAGGCTTTGAGACAGTCTGCACAGAACTTGTTGTTTACTTACTGTATTCTTTTTGAAAGGAACCTCTGTGGTCTCTCAAGCTGTCATAAGTGCCTGGTTTAGGTACTTGTGAAGAGTGTATTGTACTCACTGAGTCTGATGAGAGCTGAGTACGGTGGACATGAATGCCATGCCCTTACTTATAAGTTGTGCAACATAGAATGATTTTTGTCACCACAATGAACATGTAGTGGGCAAAGGTCAGTTTACTGTTAACATGGATTCCCAGATCCCTGACCACTGGGTCTACATTTGAAGGTCCATTATCAGTGTGGAAATTTCCAGAGCTGGCTGTCTTTTCAAAGTTTTAATTCATGCTCTGGCATCAGTTGTCTATCTGTGTCAGGTAATCTAAGCTAGGCTAGGCTAGCAAGCTAAGCTGTCTCCACCCAAGACTGGAAAAGACAGTCAAGAGGAGAAGGTTAACACTTGCACCACACCTCCAGCCACACACAGACCTACTAAAACAGCACTGGCAAAAAATACACATAAATACACAAAATCATACTCGGAGGCTCTAAATAAAAACCTGCAAAAGCATCAGAGACCTCCAAAGCAGACACCCAAACAACCTGCACCTCCTGTCACAAACCAGACAACACATAAAACACAAAATCAGTGTGCTGCACAATCACAGCCCTTAAGGCGAAATAACATACCTAACACACTAGTAATAGGTGACTCTATAGTTAGGCACACTGATGTCCCACTCACTAGGCTGGACAAGCAGAAGATTACTGTTAGCTGCCTGTTGGGTGCCAGGATCCTCCACATGACACAAGCACTCAGGTCACTCCAGATTATTGGTGCAGCATGAGACCTTTGAGATCATCCATGTGCAACTAACATCGGGCAAATCTGCAATGCAAATTGTGGCCTGCTACAGATCACCCTCCATGACCCAGGACCACCACTCCACCTTTCTGGAGACACTGGAAAACATGAAAGTCCTACCGAACACCCTGATATTGGGCGATTTCAGTTACCCTACCATTCACTGGGAAAACTACTCGAGCACAAACTCCCAGGCCCAGTGCTTCCTGGAATTCATCAACTCAAATGCCATGGATCAGCTGGTAAACTTCCCTACCAGAGGTGAAAACATACTGGACCTGGTCATCACCAACATGAGCAACAGGTGTTCCACACCGGAGGTCAACCCGTCACTGGTTAGATCAGACCATAAACTAATCACTCTGGCTGTCCACACCCCACTACCACCCCCAACTAAGGAAACCACAGTAAAAAACGTTTTTCTAAAGCAAACTTCACCTTACTTAAGACAGAGGTGGTAAGTTTCATACCCCCAATGTTAAAGGATAATGCTGCCCAAGATGCAGAAACCTTTACAAATGCATCTATGAGCTCCTACAAGGATGCATGGATCATGCCATCCCTAGCAAAACCAAGCCTCACTCCTCTAAGAGAAGGAAACCAGTTTGGTGGACCCTTGCCATAAACAGGCTATACAATAGAAGGAGGAAACTAGTTCAGAAAAAAAGCAAATCCTAAGAAGGAAAGACATCCCTGATCAGTATCAGTAAGAAACTAAGGTCCATCATGAAATCATCCAAGGCTAACTTCAAAAGAAAAATAGCCAAGGATTCAAAAGATAACCACAAAGCCTTCTTTAGCTATGTTAAAAATCTAAGTGGCAACTCGCAGATATGCACTGAACTAGTGCAAAATACACAAAATATACTGAACCTACTGATATTGCCAACATCCTGGCAGATAGATTCAGTGCAAACTTCACCCCCCCTCTCACCCCCAAAAGGGTCCACAACAATACTGGAAAAGTGTAGTGTTCCAGGAATCACAGACGCACAGGTGAAAACAGCCCTTTCAAAAGCCAAAAACACAGCGTCAATGGGGCCAGATGGTGTCCCAGGCTGTGTCTTGCACGAACTACAGAATGAACTAACCCCCCCACCTAAACACACTGTTCAACCTCAGTCTCTCCACAGGCTACGTGCCCATAGAATGGTGCACAGCAATGGTTATTCCTTTCCACAAAGGAGGGGCCACGACTGACCCTGGTAACTATCGCCCCATAAGCCTGACTAGCCTGGTCTGCAAGGCTATGGAACGCATCATCATGGAACTCATTAACAAAGACATTGGGAACCTCCAAACACTTGACATAACCCAGTTCAGCTTTGTTAAGGGCAGATCATGCCTACTAAACTTGGTTGACTTCTTCAAGACAGTCACCAAGGCCATAGATGAGGGAAAGGTGGTTCACACAGCCTACCTTGACCTCGCCAAGGCTTTTGACACAATTCCCCACTCGGGTATTACAGAAAAACTCACCAGCCTGAACATAAACCCCTACATCACGAGATAGGTTGCCAACTGGCTTACAGACAGAACTCACACGGTAAGAATAGTGGGCTTCTGGTCCGACTCTAAACCAGTCACAAGTGGTGTCCCAAAAGGCTTGGTCCTGGGACCCCTACTGTTCAGCAAATACTTCTCAGAAGTACAGACAAACACAGGAGGACTATGGCTAACCAAGTTCTCTGATGACTGCAAACTGGGAGCCATAATTGACTCTCTGGCTGACACGGACATCCTCCAAAAGGGCCTTACTGAGACAGACACCTGGTGTCAAAGTCATGGCCTCAAGCTAAATGCCAAAAAATGCAGTCATCCCATTTGGGAAAAACAAAACACCCACAAATTACCACATAGGTGGCAGCCCCCTTAATACAGAAGAGGTAGTAAGAGATCTGGGGACCCAGGTAGATGGTAATCTCTCCTTTGACAATCATATTGCCAAACTAGTTAGGAAATCCTTCTATGTGGCCCATCTAATTGCTAAAGGGTTCGCATCTAGAAATAAAGAGATTATAGTGCCCCTCTACTCATCACTCATCATATCCATTATAGACTACAATGCCTCATTTGGGATGTACCTCACAAGACACGTCCAACAGCTGGAAAGACCACAAAAGTACCTCACCAAGAGGATTACTGGCCTCAAACATATGTCCTATGCAGCCCGACTGAAAAAACTCCGGCTGTACTCAGTGGCATATCGCTTACTTAGAGGTGATCTCTGCCTGACTTACAAAGCCATGTCCAACTCAGAATTGATGCACATGCTCCACCTAAAGAAATCCAAGTCACTGCAAGCCACGTGCTCTAGTGAGCTAAACCTCGCCACAACAATAAATAGAACATGCTGGAGGGATAGATTCCTGTCACAGAGACACCCCATGCATTGGAACAAAATTCCAAACTACATTAGGCAGAGCCCCTCACTAACACTCTTCAAGAGAAACCTTGACGAGTGGATGGGTAACAGAAAATACACCCCTGGGATCACGTCATTGGCATTGCTTGACAGAGGATCAGTTAATTAATCAATGGGGCGGTGAAAGCCGACGCACTCTGGCAAGACTTATAAATGCCCTCAGGCAGATAGCCTAGTACCTACCTATGAACCTATAAAAGGTATCTGTGTCTTTAGGTGATTCAGTGACTACATCAAGTTTGCAGTCATCTCCAAACTTGGTCAGCCAGAAGCCCTTGACATTTCCCTTGACTTCAGAGAAGTAGATGCTAAAAAGGAGATGCCCCAACAGTGATTTCTGTGGGACTCTGCTAGTGACTGACCTCTTTTTGAAGGTGGATTCCCCTATCATAACTTGTGTCCTATTGGTGATCCAGCTGGCTATCCATTGGGTGACACATGGGCTTATGCCTAATTATGTACATTTTATCTATAATGCCCCAGTAAGGTATTATATCAAACTCCTTAGCCATTTTGAGGTAGGCAGTGTGCACTGTTTTAAAGCCCTTGTCCATAGCTTTAATGACCTTCTCGAAGAAGTCCACCAGGTTAAATAGGCATGACCTGCCTTTAACAAAACCAAACTGGATAGTGTCTAGTGTCCATGGGTTTCCTATGTCATTGTTATGTATGAGACTAATCAGGCATATGGATCTGTAGTTTCCTGGGTTCTGTGGAAGGTCCCTCTTTGTGTAGAGGGACAACCATTGTAGTCCTCCATTTGTTAGGCACAAAGTCTGTCTGGAGGCTATGGTTCAATAGAGATTCAAGGCACAGAAGTATTCCCTTTCGAGTCTGGCAAGTCATGTTTCATGCTATTCAGGAGGCATCGAGACAGTGTTCTTGGCCTTAGAAGATGCAGTGAGGACCTGCTCCCTAGTTATAGCTGGTGGAGAAATGGTGGAGGGTATTTCCTGGGGGATAACCGGGCATGATAGTGGGGTAAAACTGGACATAAATATATCAGCCAGTAGATTTGCTATATTCTGTGGCTCCACATAGGTAGTTAATTTCACCATAAGTTCAGGAAATTGTGTGTTGCCTTTAAGGTTGCTAACTTAACTGAAGAAAGCCTTATGATTGTCTTTAGCTTTGGAGGCCATTTTTATCTCAAATGTGGCTTTGGTGGACTTGATTAGTCCCCTGAACTGCTTGTTCAGATTGATGAGGGAGTTTTTACCTTCCTGTGCAATACCCTTCCTTCTTTGAGTACTCATACTGCATTATTTACTTTTTTCATATGAGTAAGTTGTTTGCTGACTCAGAAGTTCTCTAATGAAAATAAAAAATAAAACATGCCATTTTAAATAGCAATCTGAATTTATGAGCTGTGGATAGTATAAGTCTAAAATTGTTCCCTGAAGACATATGACATAAGAGAGGAGACCAATGTAATGTGTGTAAATAAAATCAAACTGTTGTTTATTAGCCTGGAAGAAGTATATGCTAAAAGGATAACAATGGCAGATAACAAACTTGATGTACAAAAGTAAATATCAAAGGAAATTACCACAGAATGCTGATAAATCACACTCCCTACTTTCTAAGCACTTTAATCTCTGAAAGTCAGAGAGACTTCATCAGAACAAGATTTCAACATTAACAGCAATCTTACAGAAGTCTCTGAACAAATCATGCAGCTGACTTTAAATGAATATTTACAAATGAATAGTTTAAAACAATGACTTACACATCAGCACATAATTATTTTATTTATTTTCATTTGTTTAACTCAAACACATAAAAACACATAAACACACACCAAATAAAACAAAGTTCATCCTTGTCCATTTTCTAGAATATCTTAGATTTATGGATAAGAAACAGAAAATTTACCCCAGGACTGCCCCCTGTACTACTAATGGACAGATGCAGCTGCTAAATGCTTTATCCCAAGTATGGGTCCCCTCAAATTATTTTTGGTATGATTACCTTTATTCTCATTAGGGGTAATATATAATTATTGACCATGGGATGGGTAAGACCAATCTATAATCAAATGGGATATGTTATTTCAAGCACAGAAAGGGCTTAAAATGGCCCTCAAAGGCACCTAGCCTAGTATTTACCCATTAACCTATGAGCTGGATAGGTACACTGTTCAAAGGATCCTTTTCAGGCACAATGAAGACAAAAGGCAGAGATATACACTTACATCAGTATCATACAACAGCATCAATCATAAGCAGAAGTACACCGTGACTGACATCATATGAGAATAAATTTAACATAAGGTAATCAGTATGCAAACAGTCATGCTCAATAAAGATGATACAAATTTTGTGCATTCAGTCACAGTAAGTAATCAGCTCAGAAGGATTTAATTGCATTTATTTTCAGGCGTAATATAGTTTTCTAACGCCTTACTTGTTTAGGTAAGGTAGTGCACTCTTCACTTAGGACTGTAAAAGCAGTGCCACTTATTTGTATCTATTAGATACTTCTTAGTTGCTTCTTAAACTTTTGTAGTGTAGTTATTTCTCTTACACTCTGCTTTTAATACAGAGAGTAAAATATTCTTATAAACTGAGCACACCATGCTATATTTATATAAAGTATTAGTCTTGTCTTTTTCCAATAACATGAATTTGTTCAGAATATTTTTGCTGAGTTAACTGTTTGTCTCACAAATGTAAAGACATTCACATCCTGAGCATATAGATATATAAACAAGTGAACTATTGCCAAGTACAATGTCTGTTCACTGAAAAAGCTTGGTCAAGATGTCTTAAAGAGACCAAAAGACTACCATGTATTTAAATCTACAAGAAGTGTCACATTTATCAGATTTTAAGATTGACAATTCTTTATTTTCCTGTTCCACCAAGAGTTTAAAATTTGGCCTGTTCCTATAATCAACTGTATGCTCTGTGCCAGCTATCTTATATAATTCTTCATTCCTCATTAACATATCCCAGTATATGAATATATGTATAAAACAACCACATGAATTCAACTCTTAATAACAAAT
This sequence comes from Protopterus annectens, assembly GCF_019279795.1. Taxonomy (NCBI): domain Eukaryota; kingdom Metazoa; phylum Chordata; order Ceratodontiformes; family Protopteridae; genus Protopterus; species Protopterus annectens. The sequence continues at coordinate 789,031,259 of NC_056747.1, forward strand.
ACAAAACAATACAATATATATTGTTGGAAATATTTTATCTCAGTTTGTTGTTTGTCTTTTCAGATTTTCCTGGTTAGGGGTCGCCACAGCGGAACTCCGGTCCACTAATGACTGGCAGTTGATTTTTATGGTGCCAAGTTGCCAGCCCAATGCCCAACCTTCAGCGAAGGCACGCCCATTCACGCATGTCTTTCGAAGGCCACTCGACCACGGGGAGGACATGCAGACTCCACACAGAAGGCACTCCAGCCGTGAATCGAACAGGAGAACCTTTTGCTGTGAGGTAACAACGCTACCGATTTTATCTCAGTAATATTTAATAATGCACATATCTTCTCAAAAAATGTAAAGAGTCCCTTATGTAAAAACATAGCTTTGCTAAATGACTCCTTAACCTGTCCACAAACATTGCAAGGAGTTCAGTCTTAGACACCTTTGTCAACACTGTGAAAAAAATGGTGGACTGATTTTTTTTTTTGGGGGGGGGGTTCTAAATAATATTAGGGGTGGACAACTGAAATTAAAGTTTTCAGCTTTTGCCATGATAAGTGTAATGCCATTCACTGCCACTTGGTATTGCTGCATGATGCCAAACTATATTCAAATGCTGAGGACAGAATGTGAAGTCTTTTGGAAGAGCCATTTCTGGCCATGTGTGTCATGTGTGTTTCTATTTTTTGACCAGATTAAACATATGAAAAAGGGGTTGACAGGACAGTAGTGAAATGGGGGTGGTAAGCAGAGGGTAGGACACAGGGGAAGAAATAGAGGAATTTGCAGGAGGGTGGTTGAAGAGCACCATAGCTATCCACTTCTTTACAACATAAATGTAGTATTTTTCATGACTTTGGAGAGTCACCACACCAAGCATTGGTGACAACAATAGAATTATATTGTATAGCCAACTGGACCAAATTAAGTGTGTCAAGATGACACACAGTGAAGTGGAGAGCTATGTATGGGGCATCATTTTTTTTGTTTGATCATTTGTTTGTTTTTTTTGGAGAGAGAGGAATGTTAGGGAAGGTGCTTAGAAATAAAAGTATCAGTTAGGTAGGTTAGGTTAGGTAGCAGGCACAGACATACAGGGCACACAAGACATACAGGAATGGTGATAGATACAAAAGATTGTGACACCATGACTGGGTATAGGTATGGGACCTCAGAGGTGCATCCATGTTCAGCTTGAAAACAGTGATAATCTAGTACTCACCTTCAGATATGTCATCACTATCTCCAGTGTCAGCTGCCTGGGTCAATGCCGGATATGTCATCCTTTTGGCAATACAACACAGGACCTTTTCAACCGTGCCGATTTGGGAACCGAGGCCCCTCTCCATAATGCCCTCCACAAACTCTGTCAGCTCCTGTCGAGTAACAAAATCACCACCTCCACTACTACTGCTCCCACAGGGTACCACTGTACCAGCAGCTGGGGCAGTGCTACTTGACGCAGGTGATGCAGGTAAGGCAGGAGTTGTGGAGACAACACTGATAGGGTGTGACTCAGATGTGCCGGGTGTCTGTGCTGCCTGTGGTGGTCCCACCTCAGCCACCTGTGGAGATATGGCAGGCCGAACCCCAATGGTTGGTCTACCTTCCTGTGCTGATGGTGATTTTATTTTCAGCAGCAATGTATAAAAAATAAATAAAAAAGGAAAGATATGTTGGGGGGAGACAAAAAAGAGATAATTAGATGAATGGCATGTCACATTACACAATTATTTCAATACATGAAACAATATAACAAATACATAAGTACACCTTGGCCATATTCAGATATGATAGGAAGGCACGAATGTGTTATAAAATTAATCAATCACAATGGTATGATATGACTAATAGAATTATGTATTTCAATGTGCCACATAAGATGTCTGCTTTCTCAAGTAACAACTGCATTTGCAAATATTGAATTGTTAATGTCATTCAGTACAGAAGTTAAAATTTTATACATATAGTAGCCTGCAAATAAATTGAATATCTGTGTCTCGGTATTGAACCCACACACAATTAGTCTGATGTACTCATTGCCTAATGCAATAACCAAGAGCTATTACAGCAGGCATGTAGGCTTGATATAAAAGTTAAGCTATGCCCGCTCAAGATGGTACACAGTGATGGACTGGGAATACTTGCAATCAGAATAGATGCATGCTTACCCCATGCCTCTGTAAGGCTAGTTACTCTATCCTGATGTACCTCATGCTTTTCAGCTATTTCTGCTGCAGCTGTACAGTAGAAAAAAGAAAAAGATATCCAAAAGCATAATGAATAAATATATTGGCTGGCTAATTAATGCCATATCATTAGGCAGGTTATGGATCAGTATACTTACACAACTGAGGGGTATTTGCAGTCTTAAATTCATCTTCCCATCAGCTAAGGAAATCCCTCTTGTGCCTCTTCATGTCACTATAGCAGTAACAACATTGTTCCTCAGTGCATAGGATGCCAGTTGCACACGAGTCAGCTTTGGCCAAGCTATTCCAAGCCTTAACCTATACTGAGACCTGGTGTATTTCTCCTATAGTAGCCTGCAACTGCAGCGCTTCACAAGGAGTGCCACAAAAACCCTAGACTCCTCAATACTTCACCTTTGTGCTCTAAATGGAACACCATCCCTATGATCACCAGCCATGTCTGCAGCAGTCAAGCTAGACATATAGATCATAACTGGCATCCAATTCAGATCTCATGTGTAACAGCTTGTGCACAAAGATGTACAGCCTTGCCAACTGCATTTGTGCAAATGGAAGCACAGCAATGGCTTACCAAATGTATTGGCAATGAGTATAACAAGAAGTACAAAAGGTGTTAAAAATAGCAGTGAGATTTGGCCACGCAAAATGCTTAAACTATTGATTCATGTTCCAATGTTAAACGTTGATATGCTTTATGGTGTTAGTTATAATCATGGTTGTTTGGAGGAAAAATGGTATGACTTGTGATATACTGACATGTTGGGAGTTAGACACTGGTAAGATTGAATAGTTTGTTTGTTTGTGTCTTTCGGCTTTTCCCGGTTAGGGGTCGCCACAGCAGAACTCCGGTCCGCTAATGATTGGTAGTGGATTTTTACGTACCGGGTTACCAGCCCTGACGCACAACCTTCAATGAAGGCACGCCCCATTCACGTATGCCTCCACACAGAAGACACTCTAGCTGAGAATCGAACGGGACAACGTCTTGCTATGAGGCGACAACACTACCGCAGCACCACCACTGCAGTAACCACCTGGGAATCAAATCCAAGAGAGAAGAAGGATAAAATGTTAAACTTTGTTGATTAACTGTTACTGACACAGGAGAACTTACTTGTTAACATGGTGATTAGAGGTATACTAATTTAAAACTGAATGCAGAAATACTTAAGAGATACCTGTATATCTGTGACTTTACTTAGTCATGAGACTGCATTTCTATGTAAAAGGCAATGTTTGTGTTTGTAAATATATTTCAGATGTATCCAAGTGCATGACCTGTGTAAGACAAGGTGGTTTAGCTTACACACATACTTCATAACACATACTGTCATAAACACACACTTATGCTTTTATTTATTTATTTTATTTTACATTTGTTTACCGGGAAAGTCCAACTGGACACAGGTCCATTTTCAACGGAGGCAAGGGGAGAAAAGCTCCACATTGCAATACATTACATGAGAGTAAAATGAAATAGAACATACATACATAGGGCATATATACACATCAGGACAACATGCTGGTGATTAACAAACATACATATAGCATATATACACATAACAGGACATCATGCTAGTGATTAACATTTCTTACAGTAGACAATCAGAGGTACATTTTTTTTTCTTTTGCAGTTATAAGTTTTGTAAGGTAAATGTACATGGGTTTGGAAGCTTTTAGGAGAGAAACTGTTTATACATAGCTGTACCCTGACAAATTCTCTTGGTATGGATTAGCCCGGTGAGTGGCATGAGCATAGCCAGTTACTTAGATAGTATTTATTTATTTATTTATTTATTTATTTATTTATTTATTTAAATTTGTTGACCAGGAGTGTCCGACTGGTCGTGGGTCCATTTTCAGCGGAGGCCCGGGGAGAAAAGCTCCACAGTAAAATAAACAGACAGTAGTTACTGGTGACGTTATTTTGGGTAAGAGTTTTCAGTTCACTAAGGTGAGGGGCAGCACATATGAGGGTGGTGTCATCTGCGTATTGTACTATTGAGGCAGTGGGAGAGGATGAAGAGATCTGATTTGTAAATAGAGAGAACAGCAATGGGCCAAGGTTGGATCCTTGAGGGACCCCTACTGTTACTGTTAACAGGGGGGACAATTGGTCCTGCCATAGGACTGCTTGCTGACAGGCAGATAAGTAGCTGTTGAACCATGATATAGAGGAGGGACTTATATTTAGGATATCAAGAAGCAGACTGTGGTTTACCATGTCAAAGGCTTTTGATAGGTCTAAGAATATGGAAAAAACAAATAGACCCTTGTTTCTGTGGTGGTTAACTATTTTGGTGAATGATAGTAGTGCTGTCATGGTGCTATGGGAAGGTCTAAAGCCATGCTGGGATATGGAGAGTAGGTTGTTATTCTGGAGGTACTGTATTAGTTGAGAATGAACAACTCTTTCTAATACTTTGGATAAAGGTGATAGGATTGATATTGGGTGATAGTTGGTGAGCTCTAAGGAGTTGGCTCCTTTGTGCAGTGGAATTATATATGATGTTTTCCATGAAGTGGGGACTTTGCATTCTGAGAGAGATCTGTTTATGAGAATAGAGACAGGATAGGCTATAGCTTCAACTGAGATCCGAAGGAAGTCTGCTGGCAGCTTATCAGCTGCTAGAGTGGTTGGTTGAAGTTTACCATTATGATATGTGTGAACTCAATAATTAGAATAATAATATTGTGCACATCGGTTCTATGCATATGCATTGTACATTAAATATCATCATTGTTATGTTCACCATAATTTGCACTCATTATATTGGGCTTCTACAGCAACCAGTAATGAAACATTTCTTGCAATACACATAATTATGATACTTATGTGCATTCACTGTGACATTCCTAATCAAAATGTTGTGACAAATGGCATTTGACCACCTCTGTAAAAATATCTGTCAACTGGATTCAGACTCTGCTTCATCTGTGTTTGCTTTTTGTGATCACTGCACTTACACCTTGTGACACAGGGAAAGTTACTCGATGGCTTGAAATTATTCATAGAGTACTACACAGAGTGCTAATTGCCATGCACTGCTGCCAGGCTTGTTTGCACTGTAGAAGGCAGCCTGAGTTAAATGTTTCACTTTTTTCTTTAGGGAAGGAATCCTGTTTGCACAATGCCAAGTGAAACACAAATGCAAATGGCATTAGAAATAAAAATAACTGAAAAAAAGCTGAAAGGAAAATGAATTCAATCAATAGATATACTTAGCAATGACCAGAACAAGAAGTGCATTCAAGTGACACGTTCATCCTTCTCACATTTCCTTGCAACATCAGAAATATAATTTGTGACACACATTATCAGATTTGTAGTAGTAAATGCCAACTAATGTGAAAATGGACAGACAACACTTAACACACTGTAGCACGTCTGAGAATAGTAGAGTTTTACACAACAGTTATCTAACAAAATGTGTGCAAATATGTATTCAGACCCCTCTGTAAAATTATCAATTAACTAGATTTGTACCATGCATCACCTGTCTTATTTTTTTATTTATTTTTTATTTTACATTTGTTGACCGGGCTAGTCCAGTTGGATATATATGTCCATTTTCAGTGGAGGCCCGGGGAGAAAAGCTCCAAGACAGATACAAACAGCCAATAAGGCATTGTTACATAAGAATAAAAACAATAAGTAGATATAGAAGATATTATATACATTTAACAGTAAATAACATAAAAACTATATACAAAGTTTAGCGCAAGATAATATGAATATGCTAGTGGCTAAAAAAAAATAGAATCCAGGTTCTTACTAGATGCTTATCATTGCACTACAGAGATTAAATTAGTGGAGAGAGAACAGCTAAAAAATACATTAGTAGCATTAATGACAGGTTAGTCAGGGTTGGTACAAGGGCACAGACAGTGTGTTTTGAGGAAGGTTTTAAGTTTTTGTCTGAAGAGTGGTAAGGAAGGAAGGGAAGTAAGTTCAATAGGTAGAAGGTTCCAGTTTTTCCCAGTTGTGTTTGAGAATAGAGTGTCCCCAGCCATGTTGTGAGACTTGTTGATGTTAACTAGTAGTTTATTTGAAGAACGCAAAGGCATTAAGATTTTTGTAGGGGGTTATGAGGTCTGAGAGTATTGGAGTATTGTTTGGCTGGTAAAGGACCTTATGGGCAATTGTAAGTTGGTTGAGTGGAAGCTGGTTTTGAAGTTCAAGCCATCCGAGTTGCTTAAGATTCTGACAGTGATGGGTTCTGAAGGGTTTACCAGTGGCAAATCTGGCAATATTATGATAAGAGGTAGCAAGTTTGAGAAGATTCTTTTTGGATAGGTTAGTGTATATTGGTGAGGCATAGAGTAGAGATTAGATGGGAGTGGGCAATGGTAGTTCTTGCTATTGGAGTAAGGAAGGGTTTGACTCTGTACAGGCAACCCATTTTTCTGTTAACTGATTTTATAGTATTGTTAATGTGGGTGTCAAAGTTAAGGTTGTTGTCTATTGTAATACCAAGGAGTTTGGTGGTAGAGTCTGGGTAAATGAGGGTACCATTGTTAGAAATGACTGAGATATCTATTGGTGTGGACCTACAAGTAGGAGTAAATAGTAGGAGCTTTGCTTTTTTTGGGATTCAGTAGAAGGTAGCGCTTTAAGAACCATGTCTCAACTATACTAAATACTTTCTGGGTTAGGCATTGCAGTTCATAAGCACATTTAGCTGTGCAGATTAATGGTCATCTGCATATTGTATACAAGTTACAGTGGGAATAGCCAGGTAGAGATCATTAATAAAAATTGAAAATAAGAGAGGGCCTAGAATGGAGCCTTGGGGAACTCCCAGTGTGACTGGCAGGTGGGATGATAGATTATTTTCCCAGCACACTGCTTGTTGCCTATTGCTCAGGTAGGAAGTAAACCACCTTATAGATTGAGTATCCAGGGAAAGTGATTTGAGAATATTGATAAGCAATGACTGGTTTACCATATCAAAAGCCTTTGAAAGATCGATAAATAGTGCTGAAGAGAGTAAATTGTTATTGCGGTTTCTATTAATGGTGTCTGTAAAGGATAAGCGGGCAGTGGTGGTACTATGGAATGGCCTAAAGCCATGTTGGCCCTTAGCTAGTAAGTTGTGTTGCGTTAGATGGCCTATTAGCTGATGGTGAATGCATTTTTCCATTATTTTTGCTAAGGGGGATAGAAGGGCTATGGGTCTATAGTTAGAATATTCATTGGAGTTGCCACCTTTGTGTAGGGGATAATGTGTGAGACTTTCCAACAAGTAGGGATGTATCCTTCTTTGATGGTTCTGTTTATCAGGATGGATACAGGATAAGCAACTGCTTTGGCTGCTTTTTGTAGGTATTCAGCTGGGATTTGGTCAGCGGAAGGGGTACAAGGCTTCAGTTTTGCTAGGAGTTTGAAAATAAAGTTAGTAGATATAGGTTGTAATAGGAAGGTAGGAAGAGTGCTTGTTATGGGGGTGGGAATACTAGAGGTGTCAGGAGATAGCTGACTGGCTAGAGTTTGGATGGCATCTGTGAAGAAGGAGTTAAAGTCATTAGCAGTTTGGATGGGAGTCTCATGGTTCACTCCTATTGGTGTTGGTGTACTGGAGTGCCCTGGATAAAGGAGTCTATTGATATTTGCCCAGAATCTTTGAGGGTTATTTTGGTGTGTTTGCTGTATTTTGTAGTAATAGTTTTTTTGTCTAAGAGTATGACTTTTTTAGTAGCATTTCTTATTTGTCTAAATGTCTGTTGAGTAGATGTGCTTTTGGTAGTTCGCCACCTAGTCCAGGCTTTATTTCTTTGTAGGATTTTTTGCCTGGTATCTTTGGTGAGCCATGGGGCTGGTTTTGACCTAATTCTTATATTACGTATAGGTGCATGTTGGTCTAGGATAGTTAAGAATTTAGAGTTAAAGTATTGGACAGCCTCTTCTAATGGGAGGGTTTTTAGACAAGTCCAGTTACAGGCACTAAGTTCGCTCAGAAATAGTTATTGGTTAAAATGCTTGTTGGAACGTAAAGTCCTATATGATGTTGGGTGGGAGATATCTATTTTTTGCCTAATTATATAGGTTAAGCAATGGTCACTTACTTCATCAGGGAAGGTGCCTACTTTGTATGTTTGGTGGTGATTATTAATCAGAATCCAATCTAAGGTGCTCTCTTTTTGGTTTGGTTTGTTAATTCTAGTTGGGGAGGTGATGGTCTGAGAAAAGCCATGAAAGTTAATATGAGAAGTAGGATGCTCAGTATTGATGCACTTCCAGTCTATATTGACATCACCTAAGATTAAAGTTTCTTGTATGAAGGTTGCTGTGACCCAGATAAGAATATCCTCTAAGGTGCTAATATTATTTCCAGGAGGTAGATAAATGCAAAGGATATTTATGGATTTATTAGCATTAAGCTGAATCTTGGAAATAAGGATTTCTGCATTATTGCCCTTAGGTGGGGTATAAGGTGAGGTAGTAACTTGTAGCCCTTCTTTGAAAAGAATTGCTACTCCCTCTCCCTTTCTTTTTGTTTGGTCATTTCTTAGTATATTATATCCTGGTGGGATAATCTCATTATAATATATTATATTATTTCACTCAAGTCACTTCAGTTAAACTTTGTGCCACAGAGATATTTAGCTGAGAAGTGGAATTTATTCACTAAGTACTGTCCAGAGTACTGATGGCCATGTACCAGCACCACACCAGTCTGTGCTACAGAAGGCAGCCTGTGTTAAATGTTTCACTTTCTCCATAGGTAGGTAACTATGTTTGTGCACTGTCAAGTGGACTGCAGATGCAAATTGCATTAGAAAAAAGCTGACAGGAAAATTAATGCAATAAATGGGTACGTCTAACAATGACCAGAGCAAGAAGTGCATTCAATGACAAATTCATCCTTCTCACATCACCTTGTGACATCAGAAATGTAATTTGTGGCACACATTATCAGAATTGTAGTTATTGCCAAATAATGTGAAAGTGAGCAGAGAACACCTCACATGCTGTTACCACTTCTGAGAATAGTTGAGCTTTACACAACAACACAGAGATCTAACAAAAATGTACGTAAATATGTATTCAGACCCCTCAATTAAATGGATTTGAGCCCTACATAACCTGTCTTATTTCACTCATGTCACTTCAGTTGTACTTTGTATCGTAGAGATAGTTAGCTGAAAGGTAGAATTTATTCACCAAGTACTATCCAGAGTGCTGATAGACACTTATTGGCACCAGGCTGGTATGCACCACAGAAGGCAACCTAAATTAAATTGCTCACCTATTCCTTTAGGCAGTGAACTGTATTTCACTGCTGTGGACTGATGCCTTTCCAGAGTAAAAATGGCATGCAAACAATGAAAAAATGAGCAGAAAAACATTAAAGGTACTGAAATAGAGGAAACATCATAAAACAAGTAGTTAAAATGCATAGCTTCAATATTTCTTCAACTTTGTTGTGTTTCAATGTGAACATATGCTCATTAAACATCATTATGTTCACACAAACACCACCATCTCTGGATTAGAACCCAAAGACACCAGGGCATTCACAAGACAAACTATTCAGATTCTTATCACTATGTGCCATACACAGTATACTGTAAAGATAAAAAAGAGGTTACCCATACTCAGTATGTGACATATTATTAATTGACATTAGAGGTCCAACAGAAACAATTTGTCTCCTTTGTTCTGCATAATTTGCAGTTGGATGTGTGGATGGCTGTAATACTGGCAACAGGGAACATAATCTGTCATCAGACAATAAATAAATAAATAAAAAATTGAACACTACTTCTCTTTGCTTCTCTTTATTTTGTGAACATCATTCCCATAACCGTGCTTCTCTAATGAGACTGCTACATGCTTTGACTTGTAGTTGATATATGTTTCAATGAGTAATCTACTTCCTTAGAAGAAGCTGGGATGAGGGGAGAGTCCAACTGGGCATTCCTAGACTTGGATAAAGCATATGTCAAGGTCCCAATAAAGCTGATCTGGACAGTACTGCGGTGGTTTAAAGTTCCAGAAACATTGGTAGAATTAGTACAGGCTATGAAGTTATGGGAAAGAGTAATGGAAGCTAGGTTAAGACGGGAGGTTATGATTAGTGATCAGCAGTATGGTTTCATGCCAGGAAAGAGCACTACAAATGCAATGTTTACTCTGAGAGTGTTGATGGAGAAATATAGAGACGGTCAGAAGGAGTTGCATTTGTGGACTTAGAGAAAGCATATGACAGGGTGCCTAGAGAGGAATTATGGTATTGTATGAGGAAGTCAGGAGTGGCAGAGAAGTATGTAAGAGTGGTACAGGATATGTACGAGGATAGTGTGACAGAGGTAAGGTCTGCAGTGGGAGTGACTGATGCTTTTAAGGTGGAGTTGGGATTACATCAAGGATTAGCTGTGATCCCTTTCTTATTTGCAATGGTGATGGACAGGTTGACAGACAAGATCAGACAGGAGGCCCCATGGACTAGGATGTTTGCAGATGACATTGTGATCTGTAGTGAGAGTAGGGACCAGGTTGAGGAGACCCTGGAGAGGTGGAGATATGCTCTAGAGAGGAGAGGAATGAAGGTCAGCAGGACTAAGACAAAATATGTGTGTGTGAATGAGAGGGAGAATAGAGGAATGGTGATGATGCAGGGAGCAGAGTTGGCAAAGGTGGATGAGTTTAAATACTTGGGATCAACAGTTCAGATTAAAGGTAAGTGTGGAAGAGAGGTGAAGAAGAGAGTACAGGCAAGGTGGAATGGGTGAAGAAGAGTGTCAGGAGTGATGTATGACAGACGGGTACCAGTAAGAGTGAAAGGAAAGGTCTACAAGAGGGTAGTGAGACCAGCTGTGTTATATGGGTTGGAGACAGTGGCACTGACAAAAAGGCAGAAGTCAGAGCTGGACATGGCAGAGTTAAAGATGTTGAGATTTGTGCTGGGTGAGACAAGGATGGACAGTATTAGGAATCCGTATATTAGAGGGTCAGCTCAGGTTGGACAGTTTGACACAAAGCCAGTGAGGTGAGATTGCACTGTTTTGGATATGTGCCAAGGAGGGATGCTGGGTATATTGGGAAAAGGATGTTAAGGATGGAGCTGCCAGGTAAGAGGAAAAGAAAAAGGCCTAAGATAAGATTTATGGAGAACCTAATGACTCAAGTACGAACATTGTTTGGCCTCACAGAGCGGTTCCCAGTAGGAGTGGGAGTACACCAGGGTTCAGCTCTGAGCCCATTGCTGTTCATAGTGGTGATGAACTACATTAGCAAACAGGTCACAGGGGACAGATCAACAAAGCTGCTGTATGCAGGCAATGTGGCATTACAGGCAGACTCTGAGCTAGAACTTCAGCAAAGGATAGGAGAATGGAATACAAAAGTGAAGGCACATGGGGTGAAACTAAGCACAGATAAGATAGTGGTATTGGCAGCAAACTGGAGAAATCAGAAAAAGCTGAGAATAGAGCTAGAAGGGAAGATAGTGGAACAGGTAAACAGCTTCAAGTATCTGGGAGCGGTGGTTGAGGAGAGGGGAAGTATGAATGAAGAGGTCAAAGCTAGAATCAGAGGGGCTACAGCCAACTGGCATAGAGTGTCAGGTGTAGTCTATGACAGAAGAATGCCAAAGAAGCTGAAAAGTAAGGTGTAAAAGACAATGGTGTGACCAGTACTACTGTATAGTACAGAAACCTGGGCAGTAAAGACAGAACAGTTGAAGATGCTAGAGGTGATGGAAATGAAGTGCCTGAGAAAGATGAGAGGATGCACACTGTGGGACAGATGACAAAATGAGGACATAAGAGCAGAAGCCAAAGTAGCCCCAATTTCAGAAAATATCAAACAGAACAGATTACAGTGGTTTGGACACATGCAGAAAAGCAGAAGATAATCTGGCGAGGAAGATTTGCGACTGACAGGAAGAAGGTAAGAGGAAGTGAGGATCTCCAGCAAACAGGAGGATGGATTGTGTGAAAGAAAATCTTTGACAGTTAGGCATGAGTGTTGAAGAAGGCAGGAGTATAGGACTAAATCAAGAGAGTTGGTGACCACACAATACCCCAACCCCTTGTAGAAAAAAATGAGAAAAAGGGGCAAATGATGATGATGATGATGATGAGTAGTCTACTTCCTTAGAAATGCAGACGTGATTGTATTCACAGGCAAAGACTGTTGTTATAAACAATTCATATAATTGTTAGGAATGTTACTCTCCTAAATCAGTCAATGGTAGTCAGAAAATTTCTTCTAAATCCCTTCTCCCTGACACACCCTGATTGATACTGCAGTCAGACTAATCATTCACACTTGCAAGCACTTAGCAGGTAACACTTCTCAGGGCTCATCCTTGCAGAGGCAGGGCGTGTGCGTGCAATCATGTAGGTACTTAGACCATATTTTTACATTCCCTACATTTAGTGCAGACTGTGGAATTCATAAATGCTAATGAGTTTACACCTCATTTGCATATTCACCATACTGAGAGGGCTGGATCTGCACTATATAAAGGTAATCACGTAACTGAAAGTTATTTTGTTTCATTGCATTAGCAACTTTTAGGTTATAATGTATATTTCACATAACATGGGTTTGATCATTGTTTATTCTCTCTCTCTCTTTTTTTTTTTTTGCAGTTGCTTACTTGTTATCATAGGTGATCTTGCTATTACTACTGAGGAATTCCTGCCACCTGATGTCAGAATATCTGTAGCCTCAGAAGATGATGGCAGCAATGAAGAGGCACAGTCTGAGGGGGCGAAGGGTTAGTCTGACATTGAGATTGTGTCTTCAACATCTCCTGCCTCTATTTTGAGTACAGTCAGTATGCCTACACATACCCATGACATAGAGACCACAGACACAAGACAGGTTGAGGGTGATACAGTTGATCAGGGTAGTGTGGTTACTCCAGTTGCAGAACTGGTTGATTCTCTCTGTACCCACCCATCATGAAGGTAAGGCCCCACACAAGCAGGTTGTTAGAGGTGCTCGGAGGAGGCCTGCTATCCACCCTCCTCCTGATGCTGATGTGTTCAGTAGGTGCCACACAATGTGTGTGTGTATGGCTGTCACAGAGGCACAGGCATATTCCACAAGGGCCTCAAAACAGATAGCACAAGTACTAAAAATTGTGCATTCTGATGTGCAGGACTGGTTGAACTGTTTGGGTGACTCCTTGGACGGGATGAATGACACACTATATTGGGCAGTATCTGTAATGGAATGTCTGCTGGGGAAGGTGGACATCCACATGGCCACAGAGCTGCTGCATTGTCCGATGTTAGCCAACATGGCTGTGAAGATTACACTCTCATAGTGACACTACTTCCACTGCTCCATCAGTGATTGCAGTCTCCATACCCAATTATGAAAAAACATATGGTCATCGTCCTGGACATAGTCATGATGAGAGCTCATTCAGCAGACATCAGTCACAGTCAGGTAGCACAGCAAATTCTAGCCAGGACCATGTAACTAGCAGTGCAACACCTGGCATAAGTCATTCTTGTGGTCAGGGGTGATGACACAGAACTAACTAATCTACCATGTTCACACCTGTCCAAGATACCAGTATATAGTGTTGATAGTGTTAGCAAACTGCTTGTGTTCATGTAGACATGCACACATATTCAACAAATAATTGCCCATACCACACACACACACACACACACACACACACACACACACACACACACACACACACACACACACACACACTGGTTATCTAAACAATACTGTTGACTGCTAAACATATCTTGCTACTGGCCCTGCAGATCAGTTGCTTACGGAATACATTTTGGTTTTACTTGCACACATACTCACTTATTTTGTGTTAGGCTTGTAATAAGGGCATAACCTGCATCCACCATTAGTTGCCCTTGTGGAAAGTCACTCCAAACAAACCTTGCGTACAGCTTGCAGTTGTGCCATGTGTGAGTTGTGAAAATTGCCTGGGTAACCTTCATAGACATTGTAGATGCTCCATTGGTCATTACATACAATCTGACAGTTTATAGAGTGGCATCCTTTTTGTTTGATATATGTCCTTCCCTGTTCACCAGATGGAGCTTTTATTTCTATGTGTGTGCAAGCTATGGTCCCCAGAACTTCAGGGAAGTGTGTTATTACATAAAAATCCTGCATAGTTCTTGATTTCTGCTCGGGGGTTCTTGGCAAACAGATATGTTTGCTTGCATGTTGCAGCACTGCATTTAGAAACTGATGTAATATTCTGGAAGCTGAGGTCTTTGAAACCCTAATCTATCCCCTATGGGTCTCTGGAAAGTACCTGCTGCTAGTATACATAATGCTACACATACAGGTAACAGGTTTATCCCCATGTAGAATGACTGCACCAAGAACAAAATTTGAAGCATCACAGGAAAGTGTAACTGGCTTGTGAACATCAGAGTCTCTGAGAGTTGGTGGACTAGCAATTCTCTGTTTCAGGACATCAAATGCTCTTTGGTGTTGCTCTAACCAAGACCAGAATACATCTTTACATGTCAGCTCTCTGAGTGGTACTGATAGTGGCTGAAGTCTGGATTGAACTTGCCTAGGTAGTTGGCCATGCCAATAAAAATGTTGCAGGGCTTGAACCTTGTCTGAAGCTAGCATCTTGAGAATGGCTGCTTGCTTAGAAGGGTCTGGTCATAAGCCTGTACTGGTAAATAAATGACCAACATATGTAACTTCTTGTAGCCTGAATTTGCATTTGTGTGGATTAAGCTTAAGATTCAATTGGCATGCCCTTTCTAGAACTTTTCTGAGGATTCTGTCATGATCTGCTTCATCATGACCTCCTACCAGTATGTTGTCTACTATAATAGCACAAGGATACCCAGAAAAAATTTGCTCTATTGCACATTGAAAGACTTCATTTGCAGAATTTATCCCCACTGGCATTCTCAAAAATCTGTACCTGCCAAATAGAGTACTGAATGTAGTTAGCAGTAATGATTTTTTGTCAGACTGAATTTGCCAAAATGAACTCTTTGCATCTAAACAGAAAAAATAGTGGCATTTGGCATCAAGGCTGTGACTTCTTCGACTGTGCACATTGAATGATGAATTTTTTTAGTGTATTGTTCAAATCTCATGGGTCAAATATATTCTGATGTTGTCTGAGCTTTTTTATGAGCTATCACCATGGAAGATACCCATTCAGTTGGAGTTTCATCTAGACAAATCACACCTTGTCACACTATTTTATCTACCTTAGCTTTGACTCTGTCCAGCATAGCTATTGGAACTTTATGTGCTGGCCTGATAACTGGACTGACCTCTGGGTGTAACTTCATGGAGTATACAACTGGATGCTTGCCTAGTTTGTCTTCGAAAGATCAGCATAGGTAAAAAAAAATGTGCTGGGCAAAATTAGAGTAGTTGTCTTTCACGGTAGCATGATGGACTTCCTTATTAAATGAAAGCAGTAGCCACTACCCTCACTGATGGGGGTATGGTGACTTTATTGCCAAGAAGTAATGGAAAAATTATTATTATTTGTAACTGGCAGCACTTGAGGGGGTATTAGCTAGTGTCCTAATTCTAGGGCATCTTCTGCATACACTGCTACAGAGCAGATGCATGACCTGGTGTACTGTAGCACAGTCACATAATCTCAAACAGCTGTTAGGGCTGAAATACAATGTGAAAGCCCTATAACTTGCATTACTTCTTAGGATTCAGTTTGCGGTCAGTATCTGTTGCCCATGCATACCCTCCCCCAGACATGACAGAATTGGGCATCTGCCATTTCATTCTACCCATTCCTGTTAGTCCCCAATACAAGGTCTGCATGCAAACATTGGTCTCAGGTGGGACAGTCAGGTACTTCATCTGTATGCAGCAAGCCAGTGGGAGGGGGTTTAAAATTAAATCCTTCTGTACATAATTACAACTTTAAGCTCAGATTTCTTCATGTAGGATAATTAGGAGTCAGGAAGCATATTCACAGTTACGCTAAGTGAAGTGACTGAAAGACCTATAGTTGTTTCTGAATAACAATATAAAACAAAATATGATAAATTAATTTCTGAGGAAATTTAGACACCAATGACAAAGAAAAAATCTGGGCTATGTGGTTTGCCTGTAAAACCTTAAATGATTATTCCACCCAGAAACTGAAAAATACATCTATTTTTCTTGATATATTCAGCTTTTGTGTAGTACTGATGCCTGTGTATTTTTCCAGTATGTTATTATTATTTTAGATTTTGTCATACCTCAAAATAGCCTTAGCCTGATGAGGACTACCACACAGGTGTGCTTTTGTTTTTTTAATCTTTCTTGATGTAACAATACAGTTTGTGTTCTTTTAATATGACACAGTCTAGATGTGATAAGTTTTCTGACATTACTACTTACAATGACAACACTGTAAATCACTGGCTTTTAATACTGCCTCTTGAAATAGTAGAACTGTATCTTTTAACTGGCTTTTATCTGTGTTAAATACAAGCTGCTAAAATGTTTTTACTATACACTTATTTTCTCCAATGCACCTACAATGCTATTTATTGTTTTGCTTGTTTGTTTTTTGTTATTCAAAGCTATAGTTCCCAGTGAGCTCCCATACAATTCTTCATATTGTCTTGTTTAAGGCTTGTCTGATCTCTAGCTGTTCTTCTCAGTCATGTGTGACTAACAACTGGCATTTCATAAACCTGACAGGCAGCATCAAGCAAATTCTAGTATTTCATATATTCTGTTCTTTAAATGGTTGATGTTATGTGATCCTATCTCGCCTACATTCTGAATGATGCTGAGCTTACTATATCCCAGGATGCACCACCAACAGTCCCAACTGCAAGGACGTGGTCTCGAGCTGGCTGGGCTGAGTAGCTTTATTAACTACTTTTCTGTCAGTTTTGTGCTTGTATTTATTGATATTGTGTTCGATTGAGTACTGAAATTTATTGTGTGTGATTGTGTAGAGTTTGTTTTTCAATCCAGGGCCTTTTGGTCAAACTCTTTAACTGAACTTTAGTGTTTAAAGTTCCCGTTATTACACCTAAGGTTCTTTTTGTCATTACCGATTCTACAGTGATTAAATTTCCTGTCAGGAATTGTTAGCATTATGTCTCAAGCCCCTAGGCCTTCGGGTTTTAAAATGTACTAAATGTGCTTTTAAGATGTCTGTTACTGATGACCATCTACTTTGTGTTTATTGTTTACAAAGCACTTGCAGGAGTCATGCAGTGTCACGCTTTTTCCTCTAGGGTCCTCCAGGAGAGGAAAATAGCCAAAAGAAACCAGTCCGTCGGATCCGACTGCCAAGAGACCACTTTGGAGCCGATGGCTGGGGCATCGAGGCGGGTCACCTTCGGCTCCACTGCTCACCGATGGAATCTGGTCCCCTAGTCCATTGGGGCCGAGGGAGAGGTCTTCGAACCCGTTCTGTTTCCTCTCGGTCTCGAGAATGTCGGATTCTGATATAGACAGGGTGCTCCAAAGACTTTTCCAGTCCCCAGTCTTACCCAGTTGTGACCCATCCCATTGCTATTCCTCCTCCGACTGCTTCGCTCCGCTGAGCAGGTGCTCTTGGAGCCGGTGGAGATCTCAGGGTCGGCTCCGACCCTTACTCCAACCCCCTCGGGTCGGACTTCTTCGCTGGACCCGAGGGTGATGTTTCGGGACCGATGCTCGGTTCCGAGCCTCCCTCTCGCTACTATCATGGCCCGAGACTGGACGCCCCAGGATTCTGGAGGTCCGGCTTTCAGGGCCATGAGGAGTGCCTTGGCCAAATCTCTCCGGTTTTACCAGCACCTTCCCTGGGCGTGGAGACTGGGTCCTTGGTAG
The DNA here is from genome assembly GCF_019279795.1 of Protopterus annectens. Taxonomy (NCBI): domain Eukaryota; kingdom Metazoa; phylum Chordata; order Ceratodontiformes; family Protopteridae; genus Protopterus; species Protopterus annectens. The sequence goes on from NC_056747.1 coordinate 789,049,232, forward strand.
TTCCCTGTCTATGGCCAGCGGAGCCCCGAGGCCTGAGGTTACCCCAGTGGGGTTCCCTCTTCCTGAGGGTTAGTCCTCTCCAGAGGAACCCCAAGGAAGAGATCGCAAAGAGGAACACGTGGACTCCCGAGTCTATCACATCGGACACGGATATGGATGATGCAGAGGGGTCCCCTAAGTCGCCTCGGATGATGTCTCCTTTGCAGACATCTTAGAGATCCTCAAACAACGAGGCGGCTGGATGTCCAAACCCAATCAGTGCTCCTCAAGGCCTTTGGGGCTCAGCTCCTGGGTGTCTCCGCCAGCTTCTGGATTTAGTTTGTCAACACCCAGATACTGTGGAACCAGTCCCTTCTCGTCCAAACAAATTCTTATCTGCTCCCGGCTGTAGATGCCATGGTGGTGGCATCTGCTACACAGCAGGACGTGGCAGAGGCTTTAACGGCCCATCCATCCTCCTAATAAGGAGTCTAGGAGTATGGATAGAAGCGCACCCTGACTTCAGCGGCCTTTACCTTAAGGTCTCTGAATTATTTGGCACATTTTACTAGGCTTCAGAGGGATCTGGTCAAGGAGTTGTCAGACTCCTCTCGGTAACCTACCTGAGCAGCTAGCCCAGTCCGTTAGCTCTCAGTTGGCTATCCTGACGCCAATTGCTAACTCGCCCATGAGGCTCATATCTTATGCGGGTAGAGCGGCAGGCACAGGCGCAGGCCTGGCTCCGGAGGCCTTCAAGTCTTCTTGATGGGTCCTCATTGTTTGGACCCAAGGTGAAAGACACCGAGCAAGAGGGAAAACGTTATCTGCCGTAGGGGCCCGTTATTCCACTCACCCCAAGGCCAAAGGAGGGGAAAATGTGGTTCGAAATCTCGCAAGTTTTTCTCCCAACAGCAGGAAGATTCCCGCCCAGAGGCAGAGGGCGGGAAATTTTTCAGGCCCAGAGGCGGCAGAGGGCCCCGCAATTCTGGAGACCGCGAGTCCTTTCGTGGCTCTTCAGCCTCCCACACACATGAGGGATTGCCCGGCTGTGCTGCTCGAGCCAGTCGGGTGTCGTTGCCAAGCACCTAAAAGCCTGGGAGTCAATCACTCAGGACAGATGGGTGCCGGAGGTTACATCATCCCATTCAAATACTCACCCCTCCGTCCAAGAGAATCCCGGACCCACCACCCAGTCAAATAGCAGCATAGCTTCAAAGCTGCTACAAAAGGAGTCATCCAACCGTCCCCACAGACCAAATCGGATTAGGAAATTACTCCAGGTTCTTTTAGTGCCAAAAGACAGGGGACCTGAGACCAATATTGGATCTCAGCAGACTGAACCTATCAATCCAAATTCGAATGGTCACGTTGCAATCCATTCTCCGTTGTTGGAGAAGGATGTTTGGATGTGCTCCATAGACCTCAAGGACGCCTATTATCACATACCGATACATCAGGCGTCCAGAAGGTATCTGCGCTTCAGCCTGGGAGCCAGTCATTACCAATTTTGTGCTCTGCCCTTTGGTCTCACCACAGCCCCAGGGTGTTCACCAAGTGTTTGGCAGTAGTGACGGCTCACCTGAGGAGCCTTGGATTCCAAGTGTTTCCCTATCTCGACGACTGGCTCCTGACTGCCACCACCAGGCATCTACTTATGGACAACCTCAAAGCCACCATCTCCCTGGGTTTTTCCCTGGGGATTACATTCAATTGGTCAAAGTCTGTCTTGCTGCCCTCTCAGCGCATAAAGTTTATAGGAGCAGAGATAGACTCAAGATTGATGCGTGTCTTTCTTCCTGCCGAAAGGATCCGAACCTTACAGGGCCAAGTGCAAGCTCTGATCTCGAGATCCAAAGCCCCAGCCAGGATGGTCCTACAGGTTCTAGGCTCAATGTCTGCCACGGTACTTTTAGTTCCTCTAGCAAGGTTACACATGAGGATTCTTCAGTGGCTCTTATCAACTCAATGGACCTTTCAAGATCTCCCCCTCAATCATCTCATCATGATTACGGAAATATGCAAAAGGGACCTGCGCTGGTGGCTTCAGACATCCAACTTAGATCAGGGCAAACCCTTTGTTCTCACCCCTCAAGCGGTAACCCTGACGACAGATGCCTCCAAGATAGGGTGGGGGGGGCATTGTCTGGGCAGGCTAGTTCAGGGCTCCTGGCTTGCTCTTCTCCACATCAACGTGTTGGAGATGAGGGCTGTACCGATCCCTACAGGCCTTACACAAGTTCCTTCCTCAGGGTATCATCGCCATCCACACAGACAACATGTCGGTGGTTTGGTATCTGAACAAACAAGGAGGGACCAGATCGTATCCCCTTTGCAGAGAGGCCATGAGAGTGTGGGAATGGGCTGTAGCTACCAACCGCTTCTTGGTAGCGACCCACATCCCGGAAAGTCAAATGTATTGGCGGACAAATTAAGCAGGACAATTCTCTCCTCACGAATGGTCTCTAAACCGCACAGTAGCAGCCCAGGTTTTCAAGAGATGGGGGCGATCTATTTGCGACTCCACAAAACACCAAGTGCCAAAGATTCTTCTCCTTGATTCCACATCAGGAAGTACCGCCATGGATGCTCTAGCTCAACCCTGGCCAACAGGGTTGCTTTATGCTTTTCCTCCAATCCCACTCCTTCCCAAAGTCATTCAAAAAGCTTCCCAGCTAAGGTCTTCAATGATTCTAATTGCCCCATACTGGCCTCGTCAGATATGGTTTCCTTACCTGAAAAAGCATGCAGTGGACGATCCGTGGACCTTAGACCTGATCTTGCTAATCCATCAGTCGGGACTTTGGCATCAGTCTCTTCAACCTCTGAAATTGACAGCTTGGCTCCTCCACTTCCGACCTTAGTCAGAAGCCACACACTAGACCCGGAAGTTGTTCACATTTTGTCTTCGGGCCATAAACCCACCACTAACAAATTGTACCTCAGTAAGTGGAAGAGGTTTGCTATCTGGGCTCAACTCAAGGGCTTAGACCCTATCACTGCTCCTGTCCCAGAGGTTTTGAAATTCTTAACATCCCTATTTAATCAGGGATCTTCTGTCTCAACTATTAAAGTTCAACTAGCTGCTATTTCTAAATTCCATGAATCTACGGATCCTCCTTTGATGAGCAGCAGGCTATGCAAAACATTCATTAAAGGTGCGAGTCTGTTAAGACCACCAGTTTTTCATCCTGCACCTCCGTGGGATCTTGATTTAGTGCTTGCATTAACATCTCCCCTTTTGAACCGGCTGCTACATGATTAAAATATCTGTCATGGAAAACGGCATTCTTAGTGGCTATTACTTCAGCAAGAAGAGTCTCAGAGCTTCAAGCCCTGTCTATTAAACCACCATATTTGATTTTCCACAAAGATAGAGTATCTCTTAGGCCTAATCCATCCTTTGCCCCAAAGGTCTGCTCTAGTTTCTGTCTTCAACAATCCCTAGAACTACCAGTTTTCTTTCCAAAATTCTCTAATGAGGCAGAATACACTCTCCATAAATTGGATGTTCACAGGCAATTACGCTTCTATTTAGACAGGACCCAGCAACTTCGTAAGTCAGACCAGTTGTTTGTGTCCTTCTCAGATAATAAATTGGGCCAAACCATCACTAAAGCTACAATCTCAATATGGATCAGAGATTGCATAACTCAGGCCTATTCTTCTTCAAATAAGCAACTCATCATCTATCAAAGCTCATTCTACCAGAGCTATGGCTACTTCTATAGCTTTTCATTCCAAGTATTTCGGAAATTTGTGCTGCGGCTACTTGGTCCAACCACACTTTCATTTCCCACTACAAATTGGAGGTGGCATCTAAAGCACGAGCATCATTTGGATCCACGGTACGGAGTGTTTTCCAGTGAACCACCCAGGATTCAGGTGCTAGGACGCTGTCCCATCATTCAGAATGTATAGGATCACATAACATCTTTTAGTTATGTACTCACCATAACTTCAGATGTTTGGGATCCATCTACCCTCCTTCCCCTGCCTTGCAGATCAGAAGAGATAGAACGGTTTTGAGCTCCACTGTTTTTATCTTGTTTCATCTGACGATGTTATATAAGCAGGGTATGCATGTGTGCATGTATGCGGACAAACTAGATCTGGGGGACTGTTGGTGGTGCATCCTGGGATATAGTAAGCTCAGCCAATAAGAGACTTCGCTCTTTGGCATGAGGATCGGCTCCGAACCCATCATTCAGAATGTAGGCGAGATGGATCCCAAACATCTGAAGTTATGGTGAGTACATAACTAAAAGTTTTCCTTTACATGAACAGCAGCAACATCAATACCACACTGGATAAGGACAATATCAGTTTATGTAGTGTTGCAATACAACTGATCCATGATCTTCATATAATTGACTCTGTGGAAAGTTTTATTACAGCTGTTCCTGTGTTTTAAAGCACTTTACTGTCTGCAGCAAGACACAATCTTAAGATGTAGACAGTGGGCAGTAATTAAAGTAAAACTCAACCTTCTCCTACACTTTAACTTAACTCAACCCTTAGGTTGCTTTTCTCCCTAGAATATGGTTCCAGTATTGTGTTGATACCAGAAAACTGCTTATATTTTATAAAACTTTCATTTCCGTGCCTTGCAATTAAAAGAAATGAATGACAACCTACCTTTTTTAAGCTTAACTTCTCACATAATTTACAGAGGAATTTGTCTACACCTGCATGACAAACCACAGCCACAGAAAAATTTGTAGTCAGGTATCTCTGACAGTCTTATATGAGTAATAAGTCCTGCTGATATCAGGACCTCAGCAGCTGCTGTAGAAAAGACAGGTGTGTAACTGTTTTCCACTGTGTTTATTGCAGAGAGAAAAAGAACTTGTATTGAGTCACAGTTGCTTCCAGTGTAGCCATGCCTTTCACAGCAAAGTGAAATTAGTTTAAATTGAAATTAAGTTAATGGTTTAAAGACAGTTGTCACCTCTTTTGACAAATTTACATAAGCATCACAGTATTAAAGTGCCAAGCTTTAATCTTTAAATGTTTGTTGTTTATAGTACTTTACATTTTAAGAAGACTTAAATGTAGTATGCCTGTGACATTCAGAAAAAGGTCAGAAAATATTTTTCTTGTAATTCTTGTAAAGTATCAACACAATTATCATTTCCATGCCCTCCCACTATAATAGAACAAAACTGACCAAATCAGGAGTTCTCTACAAGAAGTAAGACAGGTGGCAACCGTATCATCTAGGTGCACTGATACTGTTTATAAGGACTTTTATGCTTTCTTGTGACATCCTTCCAGAGGAGGATGCATATCAGGTGCACAGATCCTTGGGAACAGGTATCTTCCACTGACTTTGAGTCAGTCCTTACACAAGTGGAGTGCATGAGCATTTTCTCGTCAAAAAACGAAATATAACAATTGATAAACATGATACACAGGTAAATTTACTTTATCTTACATATGCTACATGCCCTTTCATTAAGACATTAGGAAAGGGAAATCTGAAGTACTTTAACTATCTGTCTATATAAATAAATGAAAGAATGAAAATAAAATTCTTTCCACTGCTGACATTGGGAAACACAATTCAAATCCTTTCTTTTCCAATAGCAGCTGTCACTTATACATGAAACTGTAAGAATATCTCAGAGCAGTGACAGTTTTGTCACCTGTGGGAAAAGTGTGGTGGGAGAGGACAGTCAGCTCATCTTAGACTACAAAAAGATACTTTGAACAAAGGCCTGCAATTTAGCTACTTTTTTTTTGTTGCAGCTGTATAACTCTTTAGTATACTGTAAAACAAGCCCTGAAACAAAAGCAAATGAGGTCCCTTTAAGAAATAAAAGAAGTAGTTATGTTTCAGAAGGCATACAGGATTACAGTAACTGACACTAATCTCATTATGTGTCAGTGGCATGGGAATACATTACTACTTCCTTATGTCTGGTATGACACGTATAAATCTCCAAGTCTGTCTATTACATGCTAAGCAATATCAAGCTTATTAAAACCATTTGTTTATACAAGTTAAGCATAACCACCCAAGAATGAAAAAAGACAGTGTATGAAACAGACAACTAGTAATTGGGTAATCGTAACATTTTAGCAACTGTACAATATTTACACAATATAATACACCAAAGTATTCAGTTATATTTTTTCAAACTGACTGACATAAGCAGAATAACACAAAACAGTCTAAAATAAAGCAGCATTTAAGTATATGCACAGTTTCATTTGAATATTGTCAAATATTACTCAGATTTAGAGAAAACGTATGTTGAGAAGTCCACTAAATCAGTGAATCCTTCCTGCAGACTGAAGTGAATTTTTGTTGTTAGATAAAGCAAACATCAGCAAAATGTCTTCACCATAGTGAATAATGTTTGAGTAACTATTGTGTAAAAAGTGAGAATAGTAAATGACCAAATAATGAATGATAAGGAAGACCTGGCATTGGGTTCATTCAGGCAGATATGGCATTACTCCACTTTAACTTTTCTAAATAATCATCAGACAAAACATATGTAAAACCAGTTAAGTGTGGTACCATTACAATAAAGAAAGCTAAACTCAGTGGTGGCAAAAGACCTTTAAGTACCTGGAAGACAGTGTTTAATGTTTCACCCTTATTCATCTTTCTGAGAGCACAGACATTTAATTTAAACAATGCCATATCAGCCACGTCCTGATTTATATGAATGCTGAATGTTAGAAAAAAAGTGTTTCCTTTTCGAACAAGAAAGCAAATTCTTTTCATACAGCCATCTCTAAGATTTTAATCGCTGGGTTAAGCAAACTTGTAGCTTTATACTCAATTTGATCATTGCTGCCAACTCCCTGGGGATTTATCTTCTAAACTCTAGGCACAATCCCTTCAGTTATTGTTCTAGTAATGTGTCATTTAGCTGAAGCACGAAACAAGATCCACTAATTGAGCAAACTTGACACCACTGGCGGGTGCAGAGGTTGCAAACAACTTAAACAGCAACTTCCTGTTTTTAGTCACAGTAACTGGATTAACAGAAAATTAAGTAAGTGATCTAATACCATTAGCCTCAGCCCAAACTGGCTGGAACTAACAGGAGTGAGTATCCTCTGCAAGACTCAGAGTGACTGAAAAGAAGTTATCATTCAGGTATTTATAGTTCTGAGACTTTAAATGTATTAATAATGTCTTTCTCCATCATACAGTACAACAGTCATACCATGTTATGTATGAAACTGAAGTGTTTCACTTCTGTGCGACTCTCCTTGTCTTCCATCTCATAATTAAGTCCCAGTAGTTGATGTGTTATTCCTGCAGAGTGATTGGCAAGGCTGTTTGTATCTAAATGAAAATCCCTTCCAACACCAGAATTACAAGCTTAGATGAGATACTTAAGCTCATTAGTGCCTAGTGAACAAATGCATTATGTTATTTGGGGTAAGAGGCAGAGTTCTGAAGTAGGTTAGCCTGCTTATTGTTATTCCATCATATAACTGTATTTCCCATGTTCTAATTATATAGAATTACAAAATTACTTGTTTTGTTTTCATAATTCTACTTACACAGTAATTTAATTAACACAAAACTTTTAAATGATTAGTTTAGTTGTATCCTTTTATAACTTTAGTATAAACAAATGCCTAGCATGTGATTGTTTCTTGTATAAAATACACTGCCATCAACAATGTAACACTTTTTTTCCCAATAATAAAATCTAGTAGGGGATGTATCATTTTACTTTTATGAAAGTAATATTTAAAAACTCTCGTAGACAACTTTTTTACCAATGGAAATAATAATACCACAAAAAAGAAGATGATGGTTATAGCCCTCAGAAAAGTAAGTAAGGAGACTAGGAGCAAAAAACGGCTACAAACTGAAACTGGTGAATATAATCAGAGACTCTGGGGCTCATATGAAATGAAGAAGACAAACTTGTCTGTCACTGCATGGATATGAGAACCAAAGAAGATCTCACTTCTGCTGCTGGTGAACAGTTGATCTGCAGATCTCAGTTTGAGGTGCTACATGTTTCTTCTTGTATCTCGCTGTATGACAGGATGAGCTACCACAAATAGGCTAAATTAAGCTGGTGCAAGCTGAGGGTGCAATAACTAATATGCTACTTTATGACTTGGCAGAGGGACGTACAAACAATTCAACACAAAAACAACTGGGTGGGTGCAACTTGTGCATGTATAAGTAGTCACTTTTACTTATCTTGTTTTGTAGAAATGTGTGTCGGTAAAGTAATGCAGTGATTATGATAATGCAATAAAAAAGATATTCTTTCAATCCCACAGTGAATTCCCTCCCTCCCTCCTAGAATCTATTCCTTTGTTGTTTAATTCATTGACAGGGGCACAGTTTGTAAGGTGCAGGTTCTTCCCAAAAGCAGGTAGCTACATGACAAAAGACAAGCTCAAATTAGAGGAGATTGTGTCAAGTTGTTTTGCATTTCAGTATTTATACACATGACAGTTTAACTGCATGAGACTATGACATGCATGACAGTGTAACTGTATGAGACTGTGACATGCATGACAATGTAACTGTATGAGACTATGGCATGCATGACAGTGTAAATATATGAGACTATGACATGTTTGAAAGGAGTTAAAAAGGAAATCCTCTGCTTTTGTTGATTATACACTGTTGTAGTAATTTTGTTATGTTTAAAATGTTCTTGATGAGATTTTTGGCTACTGACTTGGCTGCATCTGTCAGAGACCTTCCCCCGTTGTCCTTGTTTTTACTGAACCCTAGACTCCATAGATATTGGAAGAGAAAAGAGAGAGAGAGATGGGCATTATGGCCATCATTTAGCAGGGCTAAGAAATTTTATGTTCTTAATACCTCCTCTGTTGGGTGAAAAGCATAGTGCACTGCCCACAACACCAGACCCATTAGGAGTGCATGCTTCTGTACACCTGTGATTCAACCTAGAGTGCATGAACACTCATTAGTGAGATTACACTCCCAAACTCCCCTAACTGTAGGTGCTGAAATGCTAGTCTTTTCCCCAGGTGGAGCTATGGAATTCTATCAACAGCATCTTTCTGAGATTGGCACGCTGGAGTCTATTGCTCAAACCCCTCTCTTCCTGGCCAACTGCTTCTGTTCCTAGGCCACTAATCAAACCCAGATCATCTGAAGCATAGTCAGGTCCAAAACCTCTATGTCAAGGAACCAAAACTTCTAGAATAATTTAAAAATCATAAATCAGTTTATTTTCAAGAAATGCCTTCCAACCCATCAGCTGGGCCAATGAGCATATTGTAAGACTATGCTTACTTATAATACATAAATATTAATAAAAATTAAAAACATATTCCATCCACTGTGTTGAAGAGGAAAGGAAAAGTCTAGGAAGGTAAAATGAAAGGCATGGGATAGTAAGTTGAAGTGCTGGATGTTGTTAAATAAGGATTGAAACTTGGGGACAGGGGAGAAAAATGTATCTGAGCTAAACACAGTCATAGCAATAAGAAAGACAGACATAGAGGAGAAACAGAAACCCAAATCAGCATTAGGAACTACTGATACCTATTTGTCTCACAGTATAATATTGTTAGAAAGACAAGTGGGACAAGAAGGTGGCAGCAGGGAAAGGATTTATGCAGTGAAAGGAAGACTTTAAAAAAGTGAAGGAAAAAGATAATGAGTGGGTAGATGAATATTAACTTCCAGGCAATCCAGGAGGTAGGAAGATAGGGGGAAACATAACGATGAGAGAAAATTTGATGGACTCCACATGCACCCAATAAAGAAGATGAATTGGCTGTGACAATTAGACATTTTATGTGATATACTTAGCCAAGTGTTTAACATGTTCTTGTTACTATGTGGGGATGACTTCAAGATGTTTAAAAAACAGAATTTATGAGCATTATTATAGAATGAAGAAACAAGATATGAATAATGCACTATGGAGGCATTGTGAGGCTAATAATGAATGTAGGAGATTTGAGTTTGGCATTCTTGAACAGGTTCAAGTGAATCGATGAAATTATTGGAAAAAGAGACACGCTGGCAGATCAAATTAAATGCATCAGAGTATCCTGGTTTAAATGAATACATCTCTATCAAACCCATGTTAGAAGGTTAATTGGGTGTTAGGTGCATTTTTCAAACATTTTAAACATTTTTTAATAGTATATGAGCACATAAATATTTATTAGGATAAGAAGTAATTTATGCAGTCATTTGATAGTAATTCATCATTATGGTATGTAGGAATTACCAGATGTACACAAATACATTTTTAGTGTGTTTGTTAGTTAGTAGTTTTTAAAGTAGTTAGTACATTATAGATAGTCAGTAGTAGGTTAACAAATTAAGTAATGAGTGTTTTTAATTAATGTAATTGATGATTTAAATATTATATAAAAGGGTGTTAATAATGGTTAGAGTGGTTCTGATGAAAAACCAGAAGCAGTTTTTATTGTGTGAAAAATAAAGAGAATTTTCAGTATCAGTGCACTGGGACTGTTGAATAGCTCGTCAGCTATACATTTTTTGAATTAGACATTTTAGTCATTCAGCAACAGAGAGGATTATCCCAGGACCTGAGGCTGGAAGGAAAAAGTAGGCCGTAGAAATAACAAATAATAAGGAATTTACATGGTAGGTGGGGGAAGGAACCTAAAAGATAATAATGGTGCACACTGTCTCTGCAAGACCACAGAAGTAAAATGGGTAAAGGTAAAGATTCCACAACAAAATGGTGGCCATGCCATAGTTTGATTGCCAAATAAGAATGTTATTTATTTTATTCATTTTTTATTATTTGTTTACCATGTAAGCGAACTGGTCCTAAAATACTCTTCAACCATGATCTGAACACATAAGCACAAATTTTTGCAAAGCATCATGACATGGCACATTACAGCACAATAATCTCATCAGTGTTGGTGAGCTTTTGTTACAGAGTTATACCCAAATCAGTATGTTTTGAATGACAGACTTGGATCCAGAGTTGGTCTTAGGCATCTGTATTTGTCCACTGTAGTTATGGACATCTTTCTGGGTATGACAGTGGTTAGCAAGGGGTATCTTGCTTTTTTTATTTTGTAAGAAAAAACATGGCAGCTGTTCTGGTCACATTTAGAATAAGTTGCTCATAAGTCATTTGCAGAGAGCTTAGAAGTCCTTTTGCAGATCTGTTTGGCCAGCTGCAGAAGTCCAGCAACTTTTATGTTGGACGATGTCATCTTCATAAAGTGTGATGCTAATTGGTGGGATGAAGGTAGAAATATCATTAATAAAATGACAAAACAATGTGAGGCCTAAAATAGAGCCCCAGGGGTCTCCTGCATAAAATTTGCCTGCAATAGTGTGTACATTACCTTTCCCTACTATGAATGTTCTGTTAGTTTTTTTACAGCTGGTGGACTTTGTTGCCACCAAATCCAATGGTATTAAGCTTATCTATTATTACTGGATGGTTGACATTTTCATTTACAATGCAAAGGTCTAAAAATAAAGCTCCTGTCAGGCCGCATTTTTATCACTAAGGAGAAACATTTTGTCTGATGTGTGTATGGCAGTCAAGGTATTGTGCCCAGCACAGAAACCATGTTGAGCACTGACTCATAGTCCCAATTAATTTACTAAGATGTTCATATAGTTGACAATGAATGAATCTTTCAACTGCCTTGGTGATAGGACATAGAGTGGACAGAAGCCCTGAAGAGAGGAGGCTGTTGAACTTTTTTGTAACAAATTTACAAAGTAGTGTTTGAACTGGGGGAAATTCTACCTATGAAGACATACAGGCCGAAGATGTGTGCTAGAGGGATACATCCTCAAGAAATCAGGGTGTAAGCTATTTGGGTTCTGGCTGTAGTTGATGTCTAAAGTTTGTAGTAGTTTTCTAACTGATTTAGCTGAGATCTCTCTCTCAAGTAAAAATGAAGGGTCCAATTTTTACTAACTGAGGGGTCTGAGGCAGTTGAAGATTGTGTGCTTGGACTGTGTATTTTGAAAGTCAACTTGTGGACTGATACGTTTGGGTATATAAGTATTGGAGGGATTGTAAGGTCTGATTAGCAGAGGAACTGACTGCAATGATTATTAGGGACTTGAACTCTTCAAGAGAGGTTAAATTTACCATATTGTCTATGTTGTTAAAAGTGTTATTGTTGAAATAAGTTATAATCTAAATTAACTTCCAGAATTGCTTAAGCTTTGTAGTTTTGTTCGTAAGGAGGATGAGATGACTTTCTTAGTTTCTAGTTTGTAATTGTGTCCTGTGGTGAGGAAGGAGTGGTAGTCTTGTACTTGTGTGGTTTTCCATTTTAGCCATGCCTTACATGATGCCCATGCACTGGCCCAGTAATCAAGGAGCCTCAATCCTCACCACTAGCACCAATGAGGGGCGTGCACATTGGGGGCATAACAAGTACACAGATAGTAAAGTACAATTTCTCTTAAGAGCACACAGAGATCACAGTCAGTCTGGGGCTGGTTTCTCCCTTTCTCTCCAGGTCCCCAATACGGCTCCCCACTGGCACAGCTATAGGGTCCAGATCTCAGCCTAGTGGTCAAGCTAAAACCTCCAGCACCCTCTCTGTCCAACCAGTGCTTCATGTCCCTGCTCAAGTAGCTGATACACACACACTTTAAGATTTAATTTATATACAGAGACACAGACACTCCTAGGGAAGGCTGACACAGGTTTTTCAACTATGCCCTCTTTCGGCCCAAACTATAAGGTTGTACCAACTGCCACCAACCACTATTATCAGCTACTATAAGGCCCTTCCCAAAGGGTGACCAATTTCACTGTGTAATATTACTTTTATCCACATAATAAGTGTGCCGAAGAGCAAGACTATTGGAGTGGCTTGGACAGTATCATCAAATACATGCAACAAACTCTGAGTTTAAATTATCTCTACACAAAACAGCCACAGTTGAAAGGTTTAAAAAATTTAATAATAAATAAAAGCACAAGACAAATGTCATCAATTCAACACAGTGCTAATCAAGAGTTCAGAAATCACAGGAACTTTAAAACAATATTGTAGGATAATCTGACATGAATATAGAAAACAGCTAGACTAATCTGGCTAAATTCCTAGCTAACTCTAAGAGAAATACTAAGTTCTAAATAACTTTATTTACAGAACAAAGCAAGTGCCTGGTGAGTTGTTGTCAGATCTAGATCAAGATACAAAATGCTCAATCTTTCTCACTGAGAAAGTCTTAAATTGATAATACCCAGTCCTGCTGAGTCATTTCACATTACATTATTTGTATCACTTCTCCTTTAGTTCCCAGGCTACCAGAAACTCAAAATTTACATTTCTTTGTAAGCTGCACCTGGCCAGGAAGCCACAACAATAAAAGACACTTTTACACGTAAAATATAGCAATTATCTCAGTCTTAATAACAATAGAAAGAATTTGCTAGCCCAGACATCCTGTCTCTGAGCTTGAGATCAAACATAATGGTAATTCTTTACTTAACAGCTTTCTTCCAGCAGGGTGCACTGTGGTTACATTTTTGAAGTTCAGCATGTAACACAGTTGTCTTACATTTAGTTTTCTTACATTTGTAAAAAACAAGCCTGTGAATTATATTAATATTTACAATGACATAGAATTATCTACAAAATTCTATCTAACTAGGCTGGCAGTCTTCACACCTTATCCCTGTCTTTCATGAGTTTCTTTACAGTGGAGTTAACCAAGTGATGATTTCTCCCTTTAGTCATCTTAGGGGTATCAACAAAATTAGAAATCAGGATGAAGGAATGGGATTGTAGGAAAATATTGGAAACTGTGAGGGAAGGCGTGAAGAAAGGTGAAACTAGTGAAAGATCTGTGGAAATTCATGGAAAGAACTCAAAGAGGGGCTGGGTAGGACAGAAAAGGCCAGATGAAGGAGGAAAAAAAAGTGCAGCTGAAGGAAGAGGTAGGAATAGCACTGAAGGCAAAGGAAAAGGGCTTACAGGAAGTGGAAGAACAAAGGGAATCCATGAAGAAGAGTATGTGCAATTGAGAGAAAGAGGTCTTAACAGCAAATTCTGGAGGTCCATGTCAGGTACAAACATGAAGCTGGACAGTGACAGTATGGCAGTAAAACAGATTTTCTTTAGAAATTTATGGAAAAGGATAAACGGATGACAAGAAATGTATTTATTTTATTTGTTGACATTTGATTACTAGAAAAGTTTGATTGGATAGGAACCCATTTTCAGCAGAAGACCAGGGAGAAAAGCTCCAAAGTATTACAAAACATTTTAAGAACAATAATTTGACAATCTTCAAAAATAATACAAAAAATCTACGGTTTAAATAATTATATCAAATTAGACATCATATGAAAGCATAGGTTAAGAATATATACTAGTTATATGATGGTGATTTAATATTTATAGAAATTTTAGCCAATTTATAGAGAAATTAAAGGTAGATTAATATAATACAGACAAGAATTGCAATATGAAGTGAGAGAAAACCAGACTTATGGTCTATTTAAAGAGGAAGCCAAGGGAGAGAAAGTGCAAGAAGTAAGGAAGTGAGTGAGTGAAAGAGCAAGAAAAAGGAGGTGTAAGGTATGAATAGGCACTTGCTCAGATTTAAGAATATAGTTTATCTTGGTGCTGAGCAAGAACAGAGACAGCTTTTGGATAGAAAGTCTTTCAGAATGGTTTTAAAGGATGGGAGGGAGGTTACTGGCCTGATGGATACAGATAAGTAGTGCCAGGCCTCAGCAACATGGTACGAGTATAGACAATCCCAACAAATTTGATAGATTTGTGGGTAGACAGGAGCTTTTAGTCACTGTATCATAATGACCTACTAGGTACATAGTTTTGTGGAATGTTATTTAGTGCCAGACAATTAGATGGATGCTAAATAATTTTATGGGTGGTAAGAAGCTGTGTATGCTAGCTGACAGGGTAGGCCTAACCAATTTAAGCTTTTTAGTGCTATATAGTAGTGGGTTCTGATAGGAGTATTGGCTGCAAATTTAGCAGCTTTGTTATAGCATTGTTCAAGTTTTTGATTTTTGTGATTCATGGAGGTTAGTCAGGATGGGAGTGTCATAAAGAAATGTAGGGAGGAGTAAAGTAGTGGCAAGTGTAGTTTTAGTTGCTTTTGTGAGAAGGTTTTATGCTCTGTAAAGCATCCCTAGTTTTTAATGAGTTTTTCTGATGCAATTTTGTATATGTAGGTTATATAGGTTGAATTTAAGATGATGATCATCCAATATCATCCCTAATAATTTGCTATGAGAAGTGATTCAATGATTGTATGATCAAGAGAGATGACTTTAATTTTGTTTTTTCATGAGACACGGATTTGGAGAAAAAAAGTACTAGTTTTTTATTTTTTTTTTTAGGGTTAAGCATGAGTTGTGAGTTACAAAGTTATGTTTCAGTGGTTGTTAAAGCTTCCTGAGTAATTTTTTTGGAGGTGTTCCATGTTATCAGATGTGCAAATGAGTGTGGAGTCATCTGTGTACTGTATTAGTGAGGCTTGTTGTGTGGATATGTGGAGGATGTTGGTGAGAATGCTAAAGAGGAAAGCGACTAAGGATAGAGCCTTATGGTACACCAGTGGTGACTTGGAGATATGGAGAGAGAGTGCAGTACCATTTTACAGACTGATACGTATTGGATAGGTAGCTTTGAACCATAGAAGGGTTGTCTGAGAGAAACCTATTGAGGGCATTTTAAGTAGAGGTTTCATGTAACAAACTGTGTCGAATGCTTTAGACAAATCTAGAAATAAGGAGACTAGTATGCAGTTTTGTCTAGCTTTATTGACAGTACCTATATAGGTTAGAAGTGCAGTATTAGTACTAGGGGAAGAAAGGAAGCCACATTTTGTGAGGGACACTGGTTCTTCCTGCAGGAGATAGTTAGCAATTGCTTTTGAATACATTTTTCAAGTATTTTGGAGAGGGAGATAATATTGCTTTAGGTCTATAGGTAGTAATATCTGCTGTATTTATTCTCTTGTGCAGAGGGATACTGGGTGACTTTTTCCAGAGAGAGGGGATGTAGGATTCCTGAACTGACCTATTTATAAAGATTGAGACAGGTTAGGTAATGCTATTGAGTGGTATTTTATGGTACTCACATGGAAGGTCATCAGCTGAAGTAGAGCATGGTTTGAGTTTGTTTAAGAGTAGTTTTATATAGGAGGTGGGCACAGGTTTGAAGCTGAAAGTGGATGTCATGAAATGTGGCTGTTGTACAGGGTTAGGATTAGATGTTGGGGAATCCTTGGTTAGAGATTTTATATTATCAATGAAATAAGAGTTGTATTGTGGTTTCGAGTAGTGCATTATTGGAAGAGGGGTTAAGGTTTAATTTGTGGCCAGGATGCAAGATTTCTTTAATGGTTGTCCAGAATTTTTAGGACTGTGTTTACTATTATTCTGAAAGTTATTATAGTATATATATTTGTATTTATTTATTTTATTTTAAGTGCAATTGCGAAGTATATTGAAGTTTTCAAGACATTGTGGTGTTTTATATTTTTGTTATTCTTTTCATACTTTTTCACTATCCTCCATTAGTATTCTACTCTTTTTAGATAGCCAAATTGCATTATTTGCTTTTAGTCCTTTCCTTCTAGGAGATGCAAGGCTTTTTGGGATATTCAGGAATGTTGTAATGAATTCATTTTCAGCATCATCTACGGGGAGGATTTTTAGGCAGTTCCAGTTAAAAGATGATAAGGTAGTAATGAACATTTCTGGATTAAACTTGGAAAGGTTGCATGTTGTCTTATAAACATGTTGTTTAAGTGGATGTGTGAAATGTCTGGTTGTGTAGATTGGGGGATGATCACTGAGACAGTCTGACATTGTACCTGTGGTGGGGTATTTGCAAGGGTCTGATACCAGGACCCAGTCTAATAGGGAATTTGATGTCTTGCTGTAATGTGTGGGGCTATTAATTAGTTGTGTGAAACCATATAAATTCATGCTAGATATAGGAGAGTTAGAGTATTTGTCCAACCAACTGACATTCACATCACATACTAATATTTTTTCTTGTGAATCCAATGTAGGATATCTTCCTGTGTAGCTGTATTTTCACCAGAAGGTATGTAAAGGACAGTAATACATATTTGTTTATAACTGTTTATTTTTAGGAAAGTAATAAGAAGCTCTTCTGAATAGAATGTTGGTTTGTTGTGAGGAGAAATGTGGTAGCTGTTGGGAAATGTTAAAGCAACAACACCACCTTTCCTCATTATACAGTCATTATGGATGACATTATAGCCGGGAGGTGTAATTGCAGAGTTGTTTATGCTGGGTTTATGCCAAATATCAGTCACACTGAGAATATCAGACTTATGTTGGTTAATCCGGGCATGTAGTTCAGCAGTTTTATTTCTTATGCTTCTAATATTTATGGTAGCAAAAGTTAGATTGCCGGGATTGGGAGTTGACCATTGTGGGATTAGAGTAGTGTGTGGAAGAGAATTGTCTTGATGTTTGTTGTGATAGTTGTATCCCGGATTAGGATGAATGTCTCCTCCTAGAAGGGTTTCAGTATATTGGGGCATAATTAAGTAACTGGATCTGCATTTTATTGATGGCAAGCAATGAGAAAGTAGGGATCAAGAAGGAAAAGGAAGTTGTAGGGAAGTAGGATATTTAGTGGTGTTGGAGTCTGAAAGCTGATAGAGGGTAGGTAGGAAAGAATTAATTTATGTGAAGGAAGAGAGTTAGTTTGTCCTGGCTAGAGTATGAGGATGTAGTTAAAATAGGAATGCGTGGGGATTTATTTGGGAAAAAGTAGAAGATACAATGTAGATTAGGTAGATTCTATTAAGGAGGGGTGTGAGTGTGAATGAGCATAGGGCAAAAGTAGTATGGAAGGGAGAAAGGTAATGGAAATGGTGTTGGAATTAAATGGGAGTTGGGAATTGGGTAAAAAGAATCAGAAGTGCTTGTATGATAGTAGTAAGGTTGTTTGGGGAGGGTTAGGGAATAAGAGTCACAAGTGAAATGTGTATGTGAGAAGTATAATAATAGAATAAGAGGAGGTGGGTGGGAATTGGATGTAGAGTAGAAGAGTAAAATACATAAACCAAAGAAGGCAGGGAACATAAGGATGCAAATGAACAAGGGATATTCTAAATTAATTGTTTGCATCAATATTCCTAAATGAAAAGGAGGTCAAGTTACCAACATGGAAAGGAAAGGGCAGAATATGTGGGATAGACAGACATATAAACAGAGATAGAAAGGGTAAAAAAGGAAATACTAGCATGGTGGGAAAATATAGAACAATGATTAAAATGACCCTTAAAATATTTAAACAGATCTACACTGTCTTGGCAGACAGTATCATTGACCTATATAACAGATTCCTGAATAAGAGCGAAGTCTTGGTAGGCAGGAGCATGACACAAAATGATGACACTCCTTCAGGCAGGATTCAGAATCATTTCAGGGAACTACAATCTGGTTAGCACAATGTCTTATGTTAGGATTATTGATTACTTAACTCCTTAGCCTTTAACTACTTCACATAGAGTACTGTTCCCCTTGGCTAAAATCAAGTAAGTTAAAACTTTCTACCCTCCTGATATGCTTAACAATCAGTGCACACTTACACTTTTTGCATCTTCTTTTGGTCTCATTACAGCTGAAAGAACATTCTCCAAAATTGTTTCATCTGCAGTTCCATTGACACAGCAGGATAAAAGTCTTTGTGACCTAGACTGGAGGAGCTGGTATTGGGGAAAGAGGGATAATGAGGCTATGCCCACCTGCTTTTCACAGGGTGTGGGGGGCATGTGCATCTTGGCACATGCTCCAGGTTACAGTTGCTTGGGTAGCCAGTTGTCATGAGAAGGTGCTGTCATGGCTAGGGGGTGATGATGATGACATGCATCACATGCAGTGGTATATTCTTATATCACAGAGACATATTGTACATCCACCACTTAAATACACTGGCTATAAGCAGTAGGAAACACAGGGCCTAAAAAGAAAACAATGTCTGGACTAGAGGAAGGCACCACAGTTCTGTCATGCTGAGCTATCATGTCTAGAAAATAAATGGGTCCAAAGGGTCTCACCACGGGGAACCAAATGGGTTTGTGGGGAGACTAGGAGGTAAGGTTCAGTACTAAGGGGGACTGGAGGAAAAAATATCCCAGCTGCCTGGGACCCACTCCCTCAAGAGCTTAAAAATCAGCAAGACTATGCCAGTTTTTATACTAAGCTTCCACAACACATCTTTGACATCCACCAGTGAACTTGGTGCCAACAGTAGATACAATGTCTCTTAGTCAAAACCTACACTAAAGGCGCTATCAGTTCCAAACCTATCTCTGCACATTATGATTTAGTGACACACTGAATAAATAATACCACTAGTTTATAATGTGTATTTTACTACCCCTATTATACTCCTTTTTGGATGTATAGCTCCTCTGCTATGTGCACTCCTTTGTAAATAATTATTACAATACTATACTAAGTACATCTTAAACTATGTCCTAAATGCTAACTGTATCTATGTCTTTTGCATAAATCTTGAGATGTGTCCTAATTATTAACACTATCTAAATACATTGCATGTATTACATTTTTTTTCATGTTCATAGGTTCATACTAGGCTATCTGCCCTAGGGCATTTATAAGCCTAGCCAGAGTGTGTTTGGCTTTCACCACCCATTTTAAATTAATTTTGCTATGCCCTTTTTTGAGTTTAGTATACTGTGCCTCTGTCTAACAGTAACACAGAAGTGATACCCGGGGTAAACCTATGATCTCCCATCCACTCATCAAGATTCCTCTTGAAGAGAGTCAATGAGGGACTCTGCCTAACCTGGACTGGGATTTTATTCCAGAGTGAAGGGAGCCTCTGGGTTATGAATCTGTCCCTCCAGCATGTCCTATTTATTTCAGTGCTGAGATTCAAGTCTCTCGAGCGCGTAGCTCAATGGGATTTGGATTTTCTGAGGTGCAGCATGTCCATTAATTCCGGGTTGGACATGGCTTTATACGTCAGGCACAGATCGCCTCTGAGCAGGCGGCATGCCACTGAGTAGAGCTGGAGTTTCTTTAACCGGGCAGCATATGGCATCTGTTTGAGCCCTTTGATCCTCTTGGTGAAGTACCTTTGGGTCTTTCCAGTTGCTGCAGGTGTCTGGTAAGGTACATCCCAAAAGGGGCATTGTACTCAATTATGGGCCTGATGAGGGATGAGTAAAGAGGCACGATGACCTCCCCTGATCTAGATGTGAATCCCTTCATGATTAGGTGGGCTATATAAAATGTTTTTCTAACCACTTTGGCCACGTGGTTGTCAAATGAGAGATTGCTATCAACTTGGGTCCCCAGGTCCCTAATTACTTCTTCTGTACTTAATGGATTACCACCTATGTGGTAATTTGTGGGCACTTTGTTTTTGCCAAAGGGGGTGACTATACACTTTTTGGTGTTTAGCTTGAGGCCATGGCTCTGGCACCAGTTGTCTGTTTCTATGAGGCCCTTTTGGAGGATGCTTGTGTCGGCTGGAGAGTCGATTATTGTGCCCAGTTTGCAGTCATCTGTGAACTTGGTCAGCCACAGTCCTTCCGTGTTGGCCTGTACCTCCGAGAAATATATACCGAACAAGGGAGGTCCCAGGACTGAGCCTTCTGGGATGCCACTTGTAACTGGTTTGGAGTCTGACATGGCTCCAGCAATTCTAACCATGTGGGTTCTGTCCTTGAGCCAGTTTGTAACCCATCTAGTGACATAGGGGCTTATATTTAAGCTGGTGAGCTTATCTATAATGCCCGAGTGTGGTATTGTATCGAAGGCTTTTGCAAGGTCCAGGTAGGCTGTGTGGACCACCTTCCCCTCATCAATGGCCTTGGTGACTGTTTCAAAGAAATCGACCAGGTTTAAGAGGCAGGATCTGCCCTTAACAAAGCCGAACTGGGTAGGATCCAGTGTCTGTAGGTCCCCAATATCTTTATTTATGAGGTCCATGATGATCCTTTCCATAGCTTTGCAGACCAAGCTAGTCAGCCTTATGGGGTGATAGTTTCCAGGATCCGTTGAGGCACCACCTTTGTGGAGAGGGACCACTGTTGCTGTACGCCACTCTTTGGGTACATATCCTGTAGTAAGGCTGAGATTGAACAGTAGTTTTTATGTTTGGATTTAGCTCTTCTTGGAGTTCATGTAGGATGCAGCCCAGGACACCGTCTGGTCCCATTGATGCTGTGTTTTTTGCTTTGGAGAGGGCGGCTCTTACCTGGGCATCTGAGATGTCAGGGGGGCAGCACTCTGCTGGGATAGATATTTGCCATTTTGGTGGGGGGGAGAAGTTTGCGCTGAACCTGTCAGCTAGGATGTTGGCAATGTCTGTGGGTTCGGTGTATTTTTTGTCATTTTAGACTAATTCTGAGCATATCTGGGAATTCCCACCCAGGTTCCTAACATAACTAAAGAAAGCCTTGTGATTATCCTTAGTGTCCTGTGCAATTTTTCTTTCGAAGCTGGCCTTAGACGATTTTATGAGTGCCCGTAGTTTTTTGCTAATACTGATCAGAGATGTCTTCCCTTTTTGGGATTTTGCTCTATCATGTAGTAGCTTCCTCCTTCTATTGTATAGTTTGTTTATGGCTGGGGTCCACCAGACAGGACGTCTGCCTTTGGAGGATTGGGTCTTGGTTTTATTTGGGATTGCATGATCCATGCATTCCTGAAGGTGTTCATAGAATGCATTTATAAAGGATTCTGCGGTCTGGGCCATATTTTCCACAGGCCCGGGGGCTTTGAAGAATTCCACCTCAGTTTTGAGGAGTGTGAAATTTGCTTTAGAGAAGTTTTTCACTGTGGTTTTCTGGGCAGGTGGTGGGGTCGGGATGTGAATATCCAGTGAGATTAGTTTATGGTCTGATCTTACCAGTGAGGGATACACTTCTAGTCTGGAGCATAGAGTCCCCATGTTGGTGATGATCAGGTCCAGTATGTTTTCCCCTCTTGTGGGAGTGGTAACAAGTTGTTCCATAGCATTTGAGTTTATAAATTCTAGGAACCTTTGGGCTAGGGTGTTGGAGCTAGAGTAATGCTCCCAGTCTATGTTTGGGTAGTTGAAGTCGCCCAATATAATGGTGTTTGGAGAGACCTTCATATTTTCCAGTGTTCTCAGGAGCCTTTATCTTTTAATGTAATCTGCTTATTGGCCAGGGTCATGACTGAAAAGGGATCTATACCCATCCACCTACATAGTTAACAAAAACATAAATTAAATAAATTAGTAAAAGCTCATGGAGAAAGGCTAATTTTCTGGGGGGTAACAGCATTTCAATTATAGTAATCAGCATCAGATTGTGGTCAAAAAAGTGTGCCAGATCTGCTCTAGTGTGCCTTGGTTTACAAAGTAGGTGGATAGGGAGAACCTGACGATGCAGTCCACCTCAGCTTCAGTAAAGTTTGTGATGCTATCCCATGCAGGAGGTTAAAAAGGAAGTTAAGAGGGACATGGATAGATATAAACCTGAGCAAATAGTTGGGGAAAGGCCTGGGTAATAGGATACAGAAGTTGGTACTTACTGAGTTGATATCCAGTGAATGAAAGATTACAATTTTTGGATCCTGGATTATTCAATGCAGATGCATCAAATTAAACACTGGACTATGAGGACAGAATTAATTCCTTTGCAGAATACACTAAATTCAAAGTACAGGATTCTAAGGGATGAAGAGGTAAATTAAAGTAAGTAATGCTGACTTTCTAAAGGTAATTTCTGTAAGTCCCAGTGCTGCAAATCTCTAGTGCTGAAAGTTGGTTTTTAGTTCTCCTATAACCCATCTACAATGACTAACTCCACGGTCACACAACAGTGGGGGAAAAGGGCAAACATCAGGGTTTACTGAAAATGTTTTTCACTGCAAATGATTTGCCATAATGGGGTTCTCAGAAGTTGTCAAATGGCACTCATATAAGGAGTTTAGAAATTTAGCAGTATGTTCAGACAGGTGGCAACTGAGGCTTAGTACCATCAAGTGCAAGGGGCTGTATCTGAAAAGGAATAATGCAGTAAATGAATGTGATCTTGGGGGCTCAAACTCCATGCAACAATCCAGGATAACAAAAAACACTTGGGTGAAAATATCACAGGAAGGATGAATCATTAAGAACAAACTGAGAAGGTAGAAGCAACAAAACAATAAAACAGGAAGAACTGACTGCATAAACAAGGTGGTGATTTCTCCATTTGCAGAATAATGGTATGTTCTGCTGAAGTGCTGTTTCCAGTTATAGAGGCCTTACAGACAGAAAGTACAGAAAAGAACTGCTACAGTGAAAAGGGGCCTAGGTAGAGTGAGGGGGTTAATACTGCTAAATGAAAATGGACTTCCAAGATGGTTGAACACTGATCAACAGCTAATTTCAGCTCTCCCAGTGTGATAAAAGAAACTAAGAAATAAGAGTTGTGATATTTTCAGCTTGAGTAATATTCAGTTACTGGCTAGGAAGTACACTGCATGAATGCCAGCAAAGAAGAAATTTAGAGATATTTTCAGCTTGAGTAAAATTCAGTTACTGGCTAGGAAGTACACTGCCTGAATGCCAGCAAAGAAGAGATTTAGAGATACTTTCAGCTTGAGTAAAATTTGTTACTGGCTAGGAAGTACACTGCCTGAATGCCAGCAAAGAAGACATTTAGAGAACCTGAATGAAAACCAACCAGAAAAGGTGAAGAGAAAGCAATGGCTGGGAAGAATCCTGCAGCTGTTAAGCAAAAAGAAGTACAAACTTCAGCTTTGGCACAAGATATGGCTTTTAGTGATTTAGAGGAAAAATAAATCAAATATGCTCAGAGGTGATTAAGATAAATGAAACATTGTAGGAGTATATCAACTCAAATAAAAGGATGGAAAATAGAAGAAGGTTTAACTAACTATACAAATGAACTGATAAAACTGCAAAAATCAGAGGTTGAAATTAAGAATATGGTTTGTTCACTGAGGAAGGCAGAAATGCCGAAACCGGTCAGATTATTATATGGATATGTAGCTGCAACTTTTATTGATTAAAAGTTATTGAGTACTTTCTACACTTTGGTGCTGGCTATCTTTTTTGGATGTTGAGTAGGAGACTTCTCAAGAAAAGCTGTTTCTAAAAATAGTACAGTTAGAAGACAGAGTGTGCAGAGAAAACCTGAGATTTTCTGTTGTATCAAGGGAACTAGAAATACCTGCGGTGGTGGTGCTGCGGTAGCATTGTTGCCTCACAGTAAGACGCTGTCCAGTTCGATTCTCAGCTAGAGCGTCTTCTGTGTAGAGACATGCATGAATGGGCGTACCTTCGTTGAAGGTTGTGCGTCAGGGCTGGTAACTCGGCACGTAAAAATCAACTACCAATCATTAGCGGACCGGAGTTCTGCTGTGGCGACCCCTAACTGGGAAAAGCCGAAAGACACAAACAAACAAACCAAGGGAACTAGAAGGAACAGACTGTATTAGTCTGTACTGATATTCTACAGCAGGATTTGTTAACTGAAAGGGCATATCATGTGTATGTTCTAAACCTGGCCATGAGAAAGCAGCCAAGACCTATATCAGTAAAAATGCATTCATACCAGCATAAAGGGTTAATCTTGACAAAACTATGGCAGAAGGGAAAGTCAGAAGGGAAAGTATTGTTTGTGGAAAATGATTATTCACTGTACACTACATAGAAGAGAAACATGCATATCCCAACAATAAGGGAATGTTGAGTGGCAGCTGTGAGATTCAAGGTACTATATCCTGGTGTCTTCAGAATATTTTTTTCCTGGAGGATCAAAGGCATTTTTGATGCAGAACAGGCTAAGGAGGATATAAAAAGATTTATACAACAAAAATTGAGCCAGCAAACAGAAGGGGACTCTGCTTCTGATTTTTCTGACAATAAAGCTCATGACTAACTCCACGGTCACACAACAGTGGGGGAAAAGGGCAAACATCAGGGTTTACTGAAAATGTTTTTCACTGCAAATGATTTGCCATAATGGGGTTCTCAGAAGTTGTCAAATGACACTCATATAAGGAGTTTAGAAATTTAGCAGTATGTTCAGACAGGTGGCAACTGAGGCTTAGTACCATCAAGTGCAAGGGGCTATATCTGAAAAGGAATAATGCAGTAAATGAATGTGATCTTGGGGGCTCAAATTCCATGCAACAATCCAGGATAACAAAAAACACTTGGGTGAAAATATCACAGGAAGGATGAATCATTAAGAACAAACTGAGAAGGTAGAAGCAACAAAACAATAAAACAGGAAGAACTGACTGCATAAACAAGGTGGTGATTTCTCCATTTGCAGAATAATGGTATGTTCTGCTGAAGTGCTGTTTTCAGTTATAGAGGCCTTACAGACAGAAAGTACAGAAAAGAACTGCTACAGTGAAAAGGGGCCTAGGTAGAGTGAGGGGGTTAGTACTGCTAAATGAAAATGGACTTCCAAGATGGTTGAACACTGATCAACAGCTAATTTCAGCTCTCCCAGTGTGATAAAAGAAACTAAGAAATAAGAGTTGTGATATTTTCAGCTTGAGTAAAATTCAGTTACTGGCTAGGAAGTACACTGCATGAATGCCAGCAAAGAAGAAATTTAGAGATATTTTCAGCTTGAGTAAAATTCAGTTACTGGCTAGGAAGTACACTGCCTGAATGCCAGCAAAGAAGAGATTTAGAGATACTTTCAGCTTGAGTAAAATTTGTTACTGGCTAGGAAGTACACTGCCTGAATGCCAGCAAAGAAGACATTTAGAGAACCTGAATGAAAACCAACCAGAAAAGGTGAAGAGAAAGCAATGGCTGGGAAGAATCCTGCAGCTGTTAAGCAAAAGAAGTACAAACTTCAGCTTTGGCACAAGATATGGCTTTTAGTGATTTAGAGGAAAAATAAATCAAATATGCTCAGAGGTGATTAAGATAAATGAAACATTGTAGGAGTATATCAACTCAAATAAAAGGATGGAAAATAGAAGAAGGTTTAACTAACTATACAAATGAACTGATAAAACTGCAAAAATCAGAGGTTGAAATTAAGAATATGGTTTGTTCACTGAGGAAGGCAGAAATGCCGAAACCGGTCAGATTATTATATGGATATGTAGCTGCAACTTTTATTGATTAAAAGTTATTGAGTACTTTCTACACTTTGGTGCTGGCTATCTTTTTTGGATGTTGAGTAGGAGACTTCTCAAGAAAAGCTGTTTCTAAAAATAGTACAGTTAGAAGACAGAGTATGCAGAGAAAACCTGAGATTTTCTGTTGTATCAAGGGAACTAGAAATACCTGCGGTGGTGGTGCTGCAGTAGCATTGTTGCCTCACAGTAAGATGCTGTCCAGTTCGATTCTCAGCTAGAACGTCTTCTGCGTAGAGACATGCATGAATGGGCGTACCTTCATTGAAGGTTGTGCGTCAGGGCTGGTAACTCGGCACGTAAAAATCAACTACCAATCATTAGCGGACCGGAGTTCTGCTGTGGCGACCCCTAACTGGGAAAAGCTGAAAGACACAAACAAACAAACCAAGGGAACTAGAAGGAACAGACTGTATTAGTCTGTACTGATATTCTACAGCAGGATTTGTTAACTGAAAGGGCATATCATGTGTATGTTCTAAACCTGGCCATGAGAAAGCAGCCAAGACCTATATCAGTAAAAATGCATTCATACCAGCATAAAGGGTTAATCTTGACAAAACTATGGCAGAAGGGAAAGTATTGTTTGTGGAAAATGATTATTCACTGTACACTAGACAGAAGAGAAACATGCATATCCCAACAATAAGGGAATGTTGAGTGGCAGCTGTGAGATTCAAGGTACTATATCCTGGTGTCTTCAGAATATTTTTTTTCCTGGAGGATCAAAGGCATTTTTGATGCAGAACAGGCTAAGGAGGATATAAAAAGATTTATACAACAAAAATTGAGCCAGCAAACAGAAGGGGACTCTGCTTCTGATTTTTCTGACAATAAAGCTCATAGAGAGATCGTGCCAGTAAAATCTTTTCTAATGTTCCAAAGATAAATGCTTGGGAGACAAAAGTACAGGAGTTGACTATAAAAATGAGGAGTACCTTAAACCAGACTCTGGTGTTGTGAGATGGAGATTAACAGGAGGAAGACCAGCAACACTGAAATTAATGAATAAATGAGGGAATATAAACTATCAATCACATTTGAGAAATATGACTTTGCATGAAAAAGTGTCTGAGAAAGACTGGACTTTTGTTGACTATGAAAAACTTGTGAGTGGACTGTAAAGCATATACCCCACTCTATGTGATTAATGCTTAGAAGGACACTAAAGGGGAAAAAAGTTACTAAGTACAAACATTTTTATTCTTAGTATTTGTATAAACATTTCATATAAACTGCACGTTATATACAGTAAAGCAGTTTTGTGTAGTGTGTAGTCAGGGGCAACATAAATGGGGGAGTCTGTTCAGTCACTGTTGCATGTGTTAAAGATATTAAAGTAAACAAGTACTATTTTAGTTGTTATAAATATAGGCTTTACAGTATAACAAGAGAAGAAAGGCCAGACAAAAGCAAGTTTAATGTTAATATGCTGTAATCATGGGCTGCTGGGGTGGGGTATAAAAGTGCATTGATTATATTATATGTAGAATTAAGATATTTTATCTTATTTTTACAAGGGTGAATGCCCAGATTAATGCCTTTGGCTCAAGCTATAATCAAGTGTTTTTATACGCAAATAGGCTTGAAAAATATGACAAAATAATGAAAGCCATGAAAAAAAGTCACACTTCTTACATCTGCAAAGATATTAGGTTTTATTCATTAGCAAATGTTCAGTGTGAGTCAAGATGTCTTCTGTTAAGGCAGCTGTACATTCTATTCTGGATAAAATTTATGAAGATTCATTGCTGACTGTTTTTACATGGAAATGAGCTATCTGCAGGAGCAAGCAATAAACCTTGAGAGTTCTGCTCGTTCTTTACTGAGGGAAATGCAAAAGTTAAAGGTACAATGAAAGGATGTTCAGTGAAAAATAAATTTTGAAATTATGGGACATGAATAAGAGACAGTTGTCTCTCTAGCAGCCTGAATACATTCATGCATTTACTAGAACAGTGTACAATTTATTCTTATTTAAAATAGCTTGTGGACTTTTTTCTTAGGGCTAAATGCTAATGGTTTCTGAAAGCAGGCAAGCTGTTCACATCTGTGAGATAAATGGAGTTAAGAAAAGAACAGACATCAATCAGTGTAAGTGGGAACACATGTACTAGCATACGCTTTAGCATGGATAACCTTAATATTAGGTTAGGTAATGCCTGTGGGTGCAGCTGCTGATTTGGGATAATCATTCTTTTTTGGAGTGTTAAACTTCATTTTTGAAGATGTATATAGTTTTGTGAGTTTGTCCTAAGTTAGTTAGTTAATAGGGGATAAGATGTTTTGAAAATGTGTTTAGTTTTCTGTTTGAGACATTTCATTAACACAAAAAAGTCTTGTAACATAGGTTCAAAATTATATAAGAAGAAACAACTGTACAAAAGATTGATTTGCCAAACAGTGTGTGCATGCAATACAAAAGTTGAAATTACACATTCACAAAAACTGACAAGTTTAAATTACACATTCACAAAAACTGACATGTATAATAAGTGGGAACAGCAGCTGTTTATCATAATGGTTTTGCTATCCATATTATTTTGGAGCATAAATGACCTCACAGGTGTAGACAAACAGGAAAGAGTATTGATTTATATTAAGAAATTCAGAGTGCATCTGCTTTTTTTTAATTTCTCCAAATCTTTTGGGTTTCTAATACTGTGACAGGAATGGACCCCATTCCTAAGTCGAAGTGCAATTAAAGTTAATGAAATTAGTATTGTTTCACTCTTTGATGTCAGCCAGTAGTGCTCTTAGCAGCACTCACAATGTGCCCAGTAATAATTCCTTCTGCAATTCGTATGGAGCTACATGTATTGGTGACATATCTAAATACAATTGTAGACTCTTTTTTATAAGACCCATTGCTCCTATTACTATTGGAACTATCTGGGTATCTTTCTTCCACATCGGTCTTGTTTCTGCCTGCAAATCCTGATATTTTATGATTTTGTGTCTCTCTGTATGCAGGACACTGTAGTCGCTAGGTGTGGCAATTTCAATGATCGATGCTACTTTTGTCTTCTTTTCATGGACTACAATATCTGGTTTTCTAGCATCTATCTTTTGAACTGTTGGTAATGGATGATCGCATGTGATGTAGACTTTATCATTTTCTATGATGCTTTGTGGTTCATATTTCCAGTGTTTATCAGCCACTTCAATACCATAATGTTTGCATAATCCTCAGTGCAACAGTCTCCCCACATTATTATGCCTTTCAGTATACAGTCCTTCTGCCATTAGTATATCGCAACCAGCAATGAGGTGTACAACTGTTTCTAATTCTGTTTTACAAAATCTACATTTGTCTGTTTCTCCCACATGTTTAATAGAGTTTGTAAACCAATGTGTACGTACCACTATCTTGGGCCGCCAATATTAACCTTTCATCTCTTGGTTTAAATTCGCCTCTCCTTAACCATTCCTGTGTTTGTTCCTGATCAACATGAGGTTCTTCCAGAAGATTTCTATACTTGCAACTATATTTATGCTTTTTCCACATTTCTTGCCTTCTCATCTGGTCCTTCTCCTTATATTCTTTTTTTGTTTTTTGTCACATTCAGTTGCTGCCTGATTTTTATCTACTTGTGGTTTGATTTCCATTCCTGCTTGATGTGGATATGGTTCTGCTAACCCAAGCAGGGAAGTCATCTTAAATTTATTCTCCTCATGATTCAAATCTTTCACTACGTTTGGGTCTTGTGAGGTCAGCAGATATGTATGGCATAATTGCAGATCTTATACATGTAATCAATTTCAAGGAGGCCCATCCCTCCTTCAGAATAGGGAATATATATTCTTGGCTTGCGCTAATTTTTATAAATCATTTGGTGAGCATGAAGCATCCTTCCTGTTTTCCTATCTAATCTATCCAGCAGATTTTGGGGCCAATCAGTCACTCCAAAACTGTAAGTTAGGACAACAAGAGCAAATTGGTTTATAGCTTGGATTTTGTTCCTAGATATCAATGCTGTTTTCAGGATTAATTTAAGTCTTCTAAAGTACACCTTACTAAGTTTTATTCACATTTGTTTATGTTTTGTTGTTGACTCTTCATCAGTTCCCAAATATTTATACACTCCCTGTTCCTCAAGTTCTTTTATATCACATTCTTGTCCCAAACTGACTCTTTGTTGGTGCTGCAGTTTTCCTGCTTTAAAGGTTGCTTTTGCACATTTATCAAGAACAAATGACATTCTTATATTACCTAAAAAACTTTTGACAACTTGCACTTGAGCTTTCAGTTCCTCATCTGATGAGCTATACAGTTTCAAATCATTGACAAAAAGAAGATGAGAAGTCTTTGCACTTTGTTGTTTTCTAGGAGCCAAATTATAGCCATGACCTAAGCTGTTAAGTAGACAGCTTAATGGATTAAGGACAAGGCAGAATAGCTGCAATGACAGAGAGTCACCCTGGAATATCCCCCTCTGGAATTTTATCCTTGGAATAATAAGTTGTCCTTTGTCATGGCTTAATTGCAAAGTGATCTGCCACTGTTTGATGGTCACAGTAATGTAGTCAATCAGTGTAGGATGTATTTTATACATTTTTAAGCACTCTTTTATATATGAATGTGGGATACTATCAAATGCTTTTTTGTAGTCAATCCATGCCATACTTAAATTCTTCCCCTTTTTACAGTTCTTTACTATGACTTTATTTAACAGTAAATAATCCTTTGTTCTGTATGACTTTCTTTTATTGCCCTTTTGTTCTACTGCCATAATTGAGTTTTTTTCTAAATGACTATCAACTCTGTCCGCATCAATTCCAGTGTGTTGTTTATACGTCGTTGGAAGGGAATTTATTGGTCTATAATTTTTAGGGTAACTTGCAGTTTCAGTCTTAAGTAGGAGCATTGTTTTTTCTGTTATTAGCCAGGTTGGTGTCTCTTCTGGGTGCGCATATAAATAATTCTTACTCATGGTTAAATCTTCATGCAAAGATGTTAATACTTTTAACCAGACATTAGGTACTGCATTTGGGCCTGGGTTTTTCTTAACTTTGTTTCAATCTCTCTCTGGTTGTTACTTCATCCCATTTCATATCCTGTACCTTTAAACGTCTTATTATTTCTTTCATATCTTCTATCCATTTAGCATTTTTGTTATGTTCCACATGATCTTCATAGATACTGCTCCAAAATGTATCTATTTCTTCTTTTTTTGGTGGTCTTTCAATTCCTTTTACCTTATTTCCCAATTCTCTATAAAACTTTGTTGGGTCATCAATAAATTGTTTATTTTGTACTTTTCCTTTATATTTGTCTAGGTATCTTCTAAGTCTTTCCACCCGTGCTGAGATTTTTAGTTTATTTGCGACAGTGCATGATAGATACTGATCTGTTCTAATGCCGTGCATTGCTTTTATCACGCCTATCTTTCTGAATATTTTTGTTGATCTGTTTCCTCTTCTATACTCTTCTAATAGTGACACTTATTGTCTTAGTTGGTTTATAGTTTTCTCTATACTTCCATGATGATATTCAATTTCTCCCCTTTCTCTCCCTCACTACCCAGTGTTCTTTTGGTAGAACTTAATCAGTTATTAATTTAACTGCATAGTAATATATCCTGTTTACTCCTGTTATATTGCATTAATTTCTATGGACAGTCCTAATTACTGTGTTCATTTGTTTTATCAAACTTCTGACTTTTTGAGTTTTATTGACCTTCTGCAGTATATTTCTTTCATTGATCTTAATATGTTTGTATATGTCTATTAAGTCAAGCAACTCTTCTCTTATCTTGGTTTCTTCTACACTGAGGGCACATTTTTTGTTTTCCATTTCTTGTGTGCATTCTATAGAAAGTTCTATTTCATCTTCCTATGGCACATTCTCTTCAATTTCATCCTGTGCCATCCGTTGCTCTGTCATATGAGAACTCACTGCCCTGTCACTCTTCAACATTAAATGCGTCAGAGTTTCCACAGTTTCCTGTTCCTTCCCTTGCTGTCCAACTTCAAGTGAATGTTTATACTGGTTTTCTGTGGAAGGCTCCAAAATAATTTCATACGGCACCTGACCAATTGCTTCCCATTCCACTGGTTTCCCCTTAATTTGGAGTCCCATTGCTCTGTCCTGTTGTGGTGCTTTCTGAATTAGATTTTCTACACAGAATCCTTCATTCACTTAGAAGGAACTTCATGACCTTAGTTTCTATTTCTTTAACTTCTCCATTATTGATCTCCTTTTCTACTTTTCCTCTTTGTCTTCTTATTTTTTGTACTGTAAAGTTTTCCATGTCCGGATTCCTTTGTCTGTATTTCTCTTCAAATATCTTTGGTGCTGCTCTTTTTGTATTGATTAGTTTTGCTTTCTCATTTGCACATATATTACACCATATTAAATCTTTTTTTCTTTCCCATGTCCATATTTCTTCTTCAGACGTCTCCTAACTTTGGGGACTCATTCCATCATGCTGTGATGTATTAGACCTGCTATATCAAATCCTTCACTTTGCAGGCTTTCCATAACTTCAACTTCTATTTTTTAACTTCGACTTTACTAATCTTCTCTTTTTTTACATTACCTCTTTGTGATATATATATTTTTTTTGTATTGTGAAATTTTCCATATCTGGATGCCTTTGTCTGTATTTCTCTCTGAATATCTTTGGGGGTGCCTTCTTTATATTGATTAATTTGGCTTTTGCCTTTGCATAAATATTGCACCATATCAAATCTCTCTTTCTTTCCCATGTCCATATTTCTTTTTTATACTTTTCAAAAATATCTAGGTTTTATTGTTTATATTTTCATACTTCTTCAGATGCTTCTTTTTCCAAACAGATCAAAGTTCCTTGATCTATATACTGTTTTTCAAAAATCTGTTGTATTAATGACCACAAATTTTTATTTGAAGCTTCTGACAGTTTTTCTTGCGGAAATATTTTTCTTTCTTCTAACTTATCTCTTAATCTTTCTGGGCTGTTTTGCATAATAGTAACAATACAGAATTTCTTTCTTATCCTCAATAGTGCACTCTATCATCTTTATGGCACTTCTTTGGCCTATCAATTTTTGTGATTTCTGTGAACTGCTACTTCCTTCTACAATGGAGGTGGAACATCCTGGCCTGGCTCCATTGTAGGAATGCTCTGATAGAATGTTTAGATGAATCTAGAACATAAGCTGCTGTTAAAAAAGGGATAATTAGTAGGGCATATACAATATTGCACACTAACTATAGGAATCAATCAGTGGAGGTTAGAAAAGATTGAGAAGAGAGACTGGATTAGCAATTCACAAGGAAACAATGTGAGGACATATGTATGGATCTACAATAATAAGGTTAAGTAGCAGGATATATGAAGGACTGGAGGCAATAATTAAAGTGAGAGGGTTCCTTTCTAAGTTGTGTTTGAAGACAGGAACCAGGCAGTGATGTCCTCTTTCCCCTGTGTTATTTGTTTTATATTTTGAGCCACTGGAAAGAAAAGAAGGGACTCAGAAATGCAAGGATATAATTGGTATGGTAATCAAGAAAAGTTGGCTTTATTTGCAGATGATACTGTTTTGTACCTAATAAATCCAGAAGATGGCATGTCAGTGCTGCGGAGCATTTTGAGGCAGTTCCAAGTGTTTTCAGGATATGAAATTAATGAAGATAAAACAAAGGCTATAGTTGTAAATTATATACCCACCCATGAATTGGTTCAGCAATATCCATATTTATGGGGATATGAAAAGATGAAATATTTAGCAGTATGTATTAAAAAGGCTTCTGTTATGGCAGCTAAGGGTATGTGGGAAGAGACTAAACACAAGATAATGGAAAAGCTAAGAAACTGGAAACTCTTTTTTACAGATGTGGATATGAAGATGCAAGCAGTGAAAATATTTTTAGCCCCTTTAGTTTTATAAATGGGTCAGGCATATTTTTATGAAGAAGAGAAGAAGTTGTGGCCAATAATTAATTAAAAGTTGAAGGAATTTATCTGGGATGAGAAGAGGGCAAGAGTTAAGTGGAATAAACTGATCCTTCCAGTAGGGCAAGGTGGTTAAGGATTACCTGATTTGAAGGGATATTTTAGAGATACACAATTAAGGTTCATATACATAACAGAAGTAGAAGGTTATAATTCAAAATGGAAACGGGTGATGATGAAACAGTGGTGGAAGTTCAAAACATAAAGAGAAAGTGGGATTTGGGATGCAGATCCTTAAGGAGACTAATAACAACCATACAGAATATTATATTTCTAAAGTAGCAGGAAGTATTCTAAGAACTTAGTAAGAAAGGAAAAAGGAGATTTTTGCCAATAGAGATGACTGCAAGTAGGGGTATATAATATTTACTGGAGAAAACTGGATAAGAAACTAAGGTATTGGGAACAAAAAAATAGAGAGTGAACGGTACTAGAGTGGGATGAGGCCTAGAAAATATTTGGATTGCAGGCTAGGACCAGGCACTAATATTAGAGTATATACAGAGAGAAAAGGATAGGGAAATCTTTAGCGAAAGACCTGCTCATAGAGTTTTTAACTGAATCAAGAATAAAAGCTACTGTTAAAATAGGAATAATTAGTAGGGCATACAAAATATCCCATGTTAACTATAAAAATCAATCAGAGGAGGTTAAGAGAGACTGGAAAGAGAGAATGGAAAAGCAATTTACAGGAGAACAGTGGGAGGATATATGTATGACTCCCAAGTATGCAACAAAGTCCAAAAGGTTTAGGATCTTTGCTTGGAACATTTTGCATGGGTATTTTTATACCCCAAGCAGACTTCAAAGAATTTTTCCTCAGATGGATATCAACTGCTGGAGGTATAATGGGAAAGAAAGAGATAATTGGGAGCATATGTTTTGGTAGTGTAATGAGTTGCCAGATTTCAAAACATCTGTACAAAATTCTCTGTCAGAAATATTGGTGAGCAAATGGCTGTAACTAAGGAAATTGTTCTTTTTGAGCAGGGGCACAGGATCTGCACTGCATATACATAGTAAGGTCTTATTAAGTTTAATTCTGTTGGCTGCCAAAAACAGTTAATAGAAAACGGAAATCAAAGTCTAAACCAACTGTATTTGAAGTACTGAATATTATAAAAAAAAATGGAAGAGATATCCTTAGAAAAGGGAAAGAACAACTTACATAGAAATAAATGGAAATTGTGGGAACAATACAAGCAGAATAACCTTCAGGAGGAGGAAGTGAGGTTTAAGGGAAGGTAGTAATTCATCATTTTATGTTATGTTGAACTGATGATATTTTCAAGGACAGAAAATATATGTGATGTGTAACATATGCAAATAGAAAAAATGTTAATATGTTTTTTTCTGTTGATGTATGTTTGACTATATTTAAAGTGAAAACTTAATAAATGTGCTTAAAGTACTGCTGAATAATCAGTATCCATGTACCCAAGATAACCCTTACTTCTTTACGCATTTCATTCTTTGCTCACAGTGTTTCTAAAATGCTATCCCAAACAACAAAAATAATCAGGTAAAGAAGATTAAAATCAATGTAGAACCTAACAGCAGTGTTTAACTGCTAAGTAATATTATACTATATATGAATGTACACTTGATCAAAGAAATAAAAATATCATTTAATTCTCACTTGGATATTTTTGGACATTACAGCATGAAAGAAATAAGACAGCACCCTCGTTTTCTTACTTGTATCTGATTATACTGCTAACCAAATGCAGTATAGCTGCAATTTCCCTAACAATTAGTCCTAAAGACAGCACAGTGATAAAACAGTATTATCCAACACAGTTTCATGCTTCAGTACTATTCAGGCCACACAGCAGTAATCATACCTCTCAATTGTCCATATTTTGGAAGAACATTCTCATTTGTCGATGAACTTTTTCACACACCAAAAACACAAATCACCAAGGATCATGACTTTCCAACCAGCTTTATTAACAAACGTAGAAAACACATTAACATGACCATACAATAAAACAACTTGGCAGTGTGACAAAACACTCACCTACATCACAGGCTGTTTAGTAAACAACACATCTTGGCAAACTAGGCAACGTATTAGCTCACCATATGCATATTAGCAGTTGCCTACCACTCAATAACCAAAATTCCACTCCACAAGGCAGTGTAATACCACTGACATGGCCCAAATGAGAGTGCCATCTGAACTCAAAAGGATGAGAAAAGAAGGGGCCCTATCACCTCAGGCAACTACTACAACCCTTTGTCCACCCATCAGGCTGCTCAACAGCTTGTCCCACCTTTTAAACCTCTCAACTATCTCCCAAATATGTCCTGCAAAAGCAAAGACAGCTGAACATTAAAAATTTCTAAACTGAAGTCAATAACATGTACGCCATCAATAAAAAAACAAGCCGGATCCCTACTCACAAAATTTCAGTGTTCAAGAACAGATAACCTTAAAACACTACTTGTCCTAGCCATGCTCTGATTAAAAAAATTCCTGGTAACTTCAATTGCCTTGAACTTGTCAGCACCCCTCCAAACCAATCTGGGAATTATCGCTGACCTAATTACCTTACCCCCTGGAAACAACTGACGAACACTAACAAATACCTTTATCAACCAGGTAAGTAACCTACTTTTGGGTACAATTCTGATATCATTATCTCCAGCATGTATCAGTAATCCAACTGGCTAACTGCATTACTGTCTTACCTACTTCAGTACTGGCAACAAATGACACAATTGCCTACCTTGATAACCACACCATTGAACTTGCCACTGCATTAAATCTAGACCCAAGTTCACACCACGTCTCACCTTTGCTCTTCTAGCTGCCCAGTAAGTAAAATAGTGTCCCAAAATGACTAACAGCTTCCTACCTGTAAAATAAAGCACACAATTAATATCAAGCTCATAAACATCTTCCCCCATAATATCTTACTGAATATAACCCAAATACCAATGTCCTGCACTTGTAATCATTTGCACAGACCTATCTTCCTCTGCCAAATTGAACATCCTTCCTATTAGGAAAGAATGAATGGCATAATTATCCACTTCCATACCATGCAACTTCAAAGCCCTTCTAACCCAAACCACAAATCTCTGGCATCCACTTGTTTCCTCATCTCATCTCTAATCCCTCCACTCACTTATTACAGGCCTTTTGCCAAATTCATGTCCATGCCACAGGAGATAATGAACACACACTACTCTTTGGCAAGGCTACCAGCTTGGCCTCACACTTCTGATTAGTCTTTGATTGACTTAACTAAATTAGCACCTCCATTGAAGTAATTCTGACATGTTCTCACTGCAAATAGCCCAACAACTCCCTTACCCAAGATGCTCCAACATATATAAAAACCGAAAGGGTGGCCAACAAAATATAATCAAAATGATAAAACACCACATTGTACAAGCCTGTTAACAATAACATCAACATATGCTTGCCAAATTGTCACCTACCCCCCCCCACACACCTTCTTGAACGGACCTTTTCTCATCCTTTCAACAAGTTTATTTATCCTCCAATCCTTAGTAATATCCCACAAACCAGACAATTTCACTGTATCACTCAACACTGTCAAGTGTATCTTAGTCATATGAATTGACCAACACCCCACCTCTCCAATAAGTATCTCAACACTGGATAGCAAGATGCTATTACTCTATGCTGTTAACAAATGACAGATGCTATCCACACAATGATCTTCTGAGATGGCAGATGGAAATGTTATCTTGTTAAGGTGTGCAAAAAATAAGACAGATGTGAATATTGATTGACTGTGTTGATAACAAGATGGCACTGATGAATAGCATCTGGAAATTTGGCTGAACCCCTCTAGAAACAGAGAGACTGAAGAGTAGATGACAATCAAAGTGATAAATGAATATAAATGATGTACTTTACAAAATCAACAGCTGGTGACTGGAGAGGTGGAAAAAATAAATGAGATGGATAAAACTTAATGTGAGGAATAGCTGTACAGCAAGTGATTTAGTATATGTTCATGTGATTTGAACCTCAAGTTGAACTATATAATGACTGGTCTGTCCAAACATTTTCCATTCACATTGCAATAAACTTACAAATCCAGTTTCTTTACAAACAATGAAAAAGATGGACACAGCAGTAGTAAGAAAAACTGCTCAATGATGCTCTTCTCTGTATACAATGTATTTCACATAGTATCTAACACGTTTGAATGTTTTCCTCAAGTAGCTATTCATGTGTTAGAGCACTGGGAAGTGGAGGGTGAATATCTTACTTATAATTTTCTGACTTCTGGCTGTTAATCAGAACCTTTAGCAAACTGTTAAACATTGCAAATGAGGGGTTCAGCTGGGGAAAACAAATCTAAAGACTCTGTCCTAATCAACGACTTTGCCTCAGTTTTTGGAAATATCGAGGGCTAATAGCATGTGGTTCCAGCATGTAATTAAGAAATGATTGATAATATTTACACAGATGAGTATTTTGACTTGAACACCTAGACAACAAGATGGTGCCAACAAATACCATCTGCAAATTCCAGCTGAAACTGAAAACCACCACAGGCAAAAAAATCATAGATGGCAGCCGATCTGGTAACTGTTTGAGACTGGAATGGGGGAAAAAATTAATAAGATGGATAAACTTGGTGTAAGAGATAGCTTTATGGTGAGTGAACTGTTATATTATGTTCTCGTGAGATGTGAACCTTGAGTAGAACTAAATAATGACTGATTTATTTAGAATCGCTTCATTTTCATTATAGTAATCTTACAAATCTAGTTTCTTGATGAGTGATGAAGTTGAAGGGTGTAGCTCTAATCAGAAGGAAAAACTGTTGTGTAATATTTTTCTTTGTACACTGGTAATTGGCAAAGTAATTAATGATGAATGATTTAAACAAGATTTTAATTTATGTACTATATAAGTACACCATATCATCAGTTATGAAATGTGAAATATGCTTACACAACAGTAAAAGTATTAGATAGCCCATTATTGGCTATACCTTTAACAGCACATGATGGAAAAGCAATGTTCCTTTATTGCAGACTCTAACTCTTAGTTTCATGCAAGGTAGTGCTGGGGGAGGGTACTTGAATGTCTAACAACAAATTGACAGAGGAGCAAAAGTTCAAATTAGGGGTGGATCTGCCCTACATTAGTGATGGAGAGGTTTCTCTGATAGATGTAGGAGGAATGACTCAAGAGGATTTGTACATAGTTTTATTGTTGATGGAAGTTATTAAGGGTAATTCCAACTATAACCCAAAAGGGTATGCAACAACAACAGGATGGAATTAACTCAATTTTGAAAGAGGATTTAATATGGTAAAACTCAGTGAAAAAAATTAAATGGGAGGGCTTAAGGTACTAACTTGTAACGTAAATGGATTGGTTAACAAACACAAGCAGGAAGGAATACTAACACAAATATATAAAACAGGAGTAGACACAGCCATGTTTCTGGAAGCCCATTGGTGGGAGTGGAGCACTGACATTTAATAAAAATTAGTGCAATGAAGGGGGTTTGAGGTCCATATTCATGGAGAAAGGAAACAAGGAATTTTAACCCTATTTAAAAAGAACATAACGGTATCATGGGAAACTACTATGGCAGACAGTCATGGAAGATATGCTATCATGAACAGTGGGGGAGACAAACAAAAGATAGTGCTGATAAATTATATATACCCCCTCATTATGGAATTAACCAACTGAAAGGGGTATTAGGTGAAATTTTACCTTAGGCAGAGGAAATTTGTTTTTCAGGAGGTGATTGGGACATTATGAGTGATAAATCAAATGTATCAGGAGGGCCTAGAGCATTGAAACTGGGCCAAGAAGCAAGACACATAGCCAAAGATATGAAAGTATTTGGTATGAAAGATATAACGGGAGAGGGGGAGAGCAATTGAAAATATACTTATTACTCCAGGCAATATAATACTTGGGCAAGAATGGATAGATTCTATATTAATGTAGAATATGCCCACTGGTTTGAGACACAATCAACACTCCCGTTGACACTATCTGACCATGCGCCTGTAGAAGTCAGGTTAAGAAAGACCAAAAATGGTAGGGCCCAGAAGCATTCACATTTCCCAACATACTTATTAAATAATGAAAGATTTAAGGCTTGGTCGGTGACTGTGTTTAGTGAAGAACTGAGGGGGAGTCTGACAAAAGCAGGCGAGGTCTTCACCAACTGGAATATTACAAAATCAGATACCTTGTGAACCAAAACACTAATGAAATATGGTACAAAAGTAATAGGAAATACAGCCAGATTATGGATAGGTTACAAGATCTGCAAACAAAAGGAAATAATGATATAGGAGATTGTGAAGAGGAAGGAATAATATTATAATCACCTAGATATGATTAACATGAAAAAGATAGCACTAGCTTTCAGATACTTTGATAACAGCTGTATAAATACAAAATATTTAGCACAAAGACTAAGGCAAGTAGTCGAGAGATCAATAAAAAAATAAGGGAACCACAAAAAGGGTATAATGGAAAAAGTAAGAGAGGGTATACTAGAACAGCTGAAAGATTATTTTGAGAAACTATACAGAGGGGTATAGTTGGGAACCAGAGATAGATAATGAAGCTGGAAGGTGGCTAGATGAACTCTAGAAATATTACAAGAAGGAGAAAGAGGAATGTTTGAAAGAAATAATGAGAGAAGAAATAATTGAGACGATAAAAAATCAAGCCACTGGTACACAGGGGGAGATGGTCTCCCAGTTGAAGTATAGAAGATTGTCAGTGAAGACGTAGTAACTTATTGGTGTAAATTGCTTAATGCCATAATAAGAGATGCACCTATCCCATCTTCTTGAAAAACAGCAATTATAGTAGTAATACCCAAGGAAAACAAAGACCCAACTGACCTAGCATCATACAGGCCTCTATCAATCATAAGCCATGACTATAAAACATTTATGCACATCCTGGCCCAGAGGTTGGAAGGAATTTTAATTCATGTAATTGGAAGAGATCAGTGTGGTTTTATTAAAAGAAGGCAGACATTCAGCAATATAAACAGAATGTTGTTTATACAGAAGAATGCAACTTGCAATAAAAAAACACTTACTGTATGTTAATGTGCCTTGGTGTCAAAAAGGCATTTGAATAAGTCAGTTGGGGATTTATGTAGAAGGTCCTAGAAATTGGAAGGGTCCCAAACAAGTGGACATAAATGTTGCAGAACATTTATCAGGGGGCAAAGGTGCAAATTAAGCTAGCAGGTACCCTCTCAGGTAACCTGAATCAAGAGGGACCTTGTCGCCTGTCCCCCCTTCTGTTTGCACTATACAAAGAACCATTCACACAAGCAAAAAGAAGAACACAGGGATTAGGGTACATCTGTGAGAATTTGTTCCAGAAATCCACCCTGTTTGCAGATGATATCACAGTATATGTTACAAACCCAATCCTGGAAATTCCAAAGTTGTTCAAGATTATATAAGACTTTGGGAGTGAAAAAGTAAATACAGGACAAACTCAAATTGTGGTGCTACTCAGATTTTGTGCTAATTAGATGTACATATTTTTGGCTCAATGTACCTACCTTTCAAGGGCCTTTATTCCTATATCCAATGTCTGCAGGTTGAGAGGTATTCAAGTAATTCTGAAAAATATAGTAACATGGCTTGACACTGTTTCCTTAATAAAATTTTTATTATAGATAATAAAAATGCTTGCTATTATTGCAAATGACATGCAAAAATACAGTCCCACAAAGTATCAAAAAAGCCACTACTAAATATTTTTCTGTCTTCTGTATCTCATCAGAGTAAATCATATATATCTCATAAATCAGCATACTGACAGTCAAAAAAGCTACGAGAATGTAATTTTATTATCCAGTATTACAATCCAGCTTGCATATCCTCTGGTGTAATCAGATCATGGCTATCAATATTACACAGTCTGATAAAAATCACAGACATGACATTCCAGATATCTCGGTACTTCCACTATCACTGCAGATTTAAACAAACTTAATGTTTTTCTTCTGACCTTACCACCTCTAACACCCAGTCACTCCTAGTTTTTTCCTGAAGTAGTTAAATTTTTTTATAATGGCTAATTCTTACTCCTTCTATTAGTCCCTCTTTCCTGTCACAGCTGCTTTTACTCTCCGACCCTCTACTGTCACTAGTTTATTTCCACTGTCACAATCTACATTTACTTTGCAGCCCAGGGAACTTACTCAGTCACTCGCTATTCACTTATTATTCTACCCTCCAGTTACCAGACTTGCCAACTGTTATTCATACTTTCCTATTTCACTACCATAATTACACAAACTCATTTCACAACATTCGTCATGCTGTAACACCACTACAGTAAGTTCCTTTCTGTCACTAGCATGTACAGTACAAAATGTAGAGAGGTAAGATGGATTTTGAGGCTTAGAGACGATAGAGGGATGGGGTTTAAATGAGAGGGCATCGATTAAACCCACACTGAAGCAGAGGAAGCTCTCTGTTAGATAAAATAATGTAAATTGAATTTTTGAGGTTTAGGTCTAGTCATATTCATATTAATCACATACGATAGTTGTATTTATATAATTTTTTATATATTTTTATATATATTTTTTACATATATATAATTATTCACAATAGCTATATTTATTTATATATGCATTTTTGTGTATATTGAGTTATTTTTATTTGTCATATTTATTGTTTTCCATGCATTATTATATATACATTTTTGTGTATGTATCGTTTTTGAATGATACTGCAAGGATATGTCTGTGCTCGAATGAATGTATGATTTTACTTTAAAATGATGAAATTAGGCACTGAGTTTTGATTGGTTGTTATAATGCATTTAAATGACCTGTGATTATTTCGTTTTGCATGGTCTGATGAAGCTATTCTTGAAAGCGCTTTCCATCTTGAATAAACAGTGTTAATTTTATATGCTTGGACATTTATGTTATTTGCCTGGTTCGTGGACTGCGCTGGGATTTTTTATTACTAGTGCTTGTGTTTGTGTTACTTTGGGCAGTCCTACGTTTATCCTTTATGGTGCGGTACTTTACTCTATTGCCGTTTTACATATTTATTTTGTTTCTGTACCAAAAAGGGACATGGTGGAAGGAAATCCTATAGATGTAGAGTTAGATTACAGACCTGGAAGGCCTGCAGAGGCAGTGAGGAGTATTCTGGACAGGTTTCTAGCCTGCATCATATCCGAAGGTAATCCTTTGATGACACACCATGTTACAACCGGAGACATAACTGCTGTGGTGGATGTGGCTGAATCTGAAGCTCTGAAGCAAGCTGTCGAGAGTTTGGAAAGAGATGTTTTGAAATTGAAGCGACTACAAACACAGCAACAACATTTTGAAGTATCTATAAGTCAGAATATTGTACCGAGGGGACTAAGGGTTTTAAAAAGGCCCACTTATGGCGTTCAGTATCCAAATTTACTTGCAAGCTGGCAACAACTGAATTTAGAGGTAAGCATGAAGTATATGACTTTGTTAATTGATTATTTTAAAAACAAAAAGGAATCATTAAGAACCTCTATAAAAGAACAACTGAAACTTTATGCCAGGTTCCCTAGTATATTAGTAGATTGTGTGCTGGAAGGTATGCTGGATGGAATTGTGGTGTTTGAAAGTAGATTGCTCCAGCAAAAGAAAGAAAAGATTGACAGGGACACACGAGATTTCCAAAGAGGCCATGTTTTTACAGGGCTCAGAGCTGAGACTGTCCGTCCAGGATGGAATGTTGAGTCTAATAATATAAGAACTAATCATGTTATTAATGATACCATTGTTGATGCTACCAATGCTTCACAGAGGGAAGGGGGAGCATCAGCTTTGGTAGTGGATATACATGATTCATCTGGTATACCCAGCGTATCCACACAGCAAGTGGACATTGTTACTGACTCTAATTTGAACTGTACTAATAATGCATCAATAGATGGACATGGAGCAGCATATTTGGTAGATGTACGGCCTAAAACTACCACGAATAGGAATTCTAAAACATTGATAATACCTTCTACATCATCTACCATAGCTGCCATTCCCCATTTTCTAGGGCTTGGGAGGGTGGCTTAATGGTTAAGGTATTTGCCTTACAAACACAAGGTGCAGGGTTTGAGTCTCACAAGAGATAATTGGCTAGGCTTAAAATGGTTCGCAAGGGCAGTTAGCTTAGTACTAAACTATGAACTATAAATATAGAGAAGGGGCCTTTAAGGACAATATCTCAAAGTCGGGGAAGGCAGAAATGGTAATTATTAATGGAAGGACAATAACACCAGTCCTTGAAAAAGATGTGGAGCCAAGTGGGAGCTCACTAGTTTGGAATCTTTCCAAGAGTATTTTAAATGCTGATGAATTAACTGTTCTTAATAAAGGACTGACTTTTATTCCATCTAAATGCAGTGATATGACTGAAACTATGTTAGATATTAGATGCTACAGTAGAAATGTGATGCTCAAACTTGAATTTGGTAATGTTGTTGATGATAATTTGAATGTTGTTAGAAAACCTAGTTTATATATGCTGAACACCCACCAATTGGTTGAGGCATTTAGTAAAATGGTGGAGGATGACTTATATAAATTTTATGATAGTAAACACACATAGAGAGTGAATAATAGAATTAAGTATAATTTGAGTCACAGAGAACAATGTGCTTTAAAAAGCTTACAGACCGACAATTCGATTATGATCAGACCTGCAGACAAAGGATGCCCGATTGTCCTTATGGACAGATGTGATTATATTTGGAGTATGTATAGAA
This sequence comes from Protopterus annectens, assembly GCF_019279795.1. Taxonomy (NCBI): domain Eukaryota; kingdom Metazoa; phylum Chordata; order Ceratodontiformes; family Protopteridae; genus Protopterus; species Protopterus annectens. Next base: position 789,094,009 of record NC_056747.1, read on the forward strand.
TGCTAAGTGATGAACAGTTTTATCACTGTACTGATTTAGAAGAGGTACATCGTTCACATGAAAGGGTCCCCTTTATGCTGAAGGATTTGTTGAAGAGTGATACGATAGACATAAGTTTATGCAAATTCCTAAAGGTTGATTTTCCATTATTGCCCTCTATATAGGGATTGCCCAAGATCCACAAAGATGGACGACCCCCCCCCCCCATGAGACCCATTGTTGCTGGGAGGGGGATGGGTTACTGAGCCTTTCTCCCTTTATATGGAGAAATGGCTAAGACCCATTTTGGATAACAATGTTTATATTTTGAGGGATACGAAACAATTCCTGGTAGATTTATATCAATATAATAATTCATTAGCCCTGGACTCTGAGTTTTATTTTGTCACCCTTGACGTACAATCTCGCTTCACTATTATACCCAATGATGTGGGTGTACAGTCTGTACAGAGGTATTTACTTGGCCATAGTGGATATAACCATGAACAAATTGATCTTATATGTTTGTTCTTAGAAACTATACTGGAGAGCAATGCCTTTACATTCAATAATAACATCTACTTACAGCGTGATGGCGTAGCTATGGGCACCTCGTGTGCCAATAGGTACACCAAAATGTTCATGGCGATGTGGGAAGAAGAGATTCTTTTTAAGATGGAATCATACTCTAGGTATGTTACCTTTTATCGACGATTTGTTGATGACCTTTTTCTGGTGTGGAGAGGTACCAGTGGAGGTCTGAATAGATTCCTCATGGATTTGAATGAGAGGTATGATTATTTAAAATTCACCATGACCTTTTCACAATTTAGAATAGAGTATTTGGATGTCTACATTGAGACTTGAGAGTGGGTTGATCAATATGGGTGTATATAGAAAAAATTGTTATAGGAACACTCTATTACATAGAAGTAGCATGCACCCCATACCTTTAAGAATGTAACGAAGGGAGAGGGGATGAGAGTGTCTAGGCTGAATGCATCTGAAGAAGGCTTTCAACAGGAATTAGTCACTCTGAAAAATAGGTTAACTGCTAGAGGTTACAGCGAGCAGGAGTTAGAAGACAATTTTGTTGATTTGAATAACCTTAGGCGGGATAGGGCAATGCCGTATTTTTCTTTGAGATTAGCTGTAGATAACCATCCTGTAAGAATATAACATATGAATAATTTAAAGATACTGATGTTTTTTACCACAGATGTTAAACCAATCTCAGATATTATTAGGAAGAACTGGCATGTCTTGACTACAGATCCGGATGTAATGAGTATAGTTGGTGATCAACCCACTTTCTTATTTAAAAACAAACATAATTTGAAAAGGCTATTATGCCACTCAAGAGAGAGTGGTAGATGTATAGATGGAGGTATGGGCACTCATCCCTGGTGCAACTGCAATTTTTGTGGGTACCTAGATACAACAGGGACATTTATACACCCAGATGCAGGCCAGAGGTTTAAGTTTGAGGTTAGTGCCAGCTGTAGAACACAAAATGTGGTCTACCTTGCCACATGTATGGTATGTGGGTCATTTTATGTTGGCAAGACCAACTGGTCACTTCGAGAGAGAGTGAGAGAGCATATATATGGTATCAGGTTTAGGTCTGCTAACAATGCTCTATCTAAACATGTGATGACAGCCGGTGATGATCACTTCTTTAAGTTTACGGTTATTGTTGAGGTAATCCCAACTATACTTGAGGGTGATATTAGGAATCTAACAGAAAGTAGGGGGGTAAGATAGATTTTGAGGCTCTGTGCCAATAGAGGGAGGGGTTTAAATGAGAAGGCACCAATTAAACCCACACTGAAGCAGAGGAATCTCTCTGTTAGATAAAATAATGTGAACTGAATTTTTGAGGTTTAGGTCTAGTCATATTCATATTAATCACATACAATGATAGTTGTATTTATATTATGTTTTATATATTTATATATATATTTTTTATATATATATATAATTATTCACAACAGCTATATTTATTTATATATGCATTTTTGTGTATATTGAGTTATTTTTATTTGTCATATTTATTGTTTTCCATGCATTACTATATATACATTTTTGTGTATGTATCGTTTTGAATGATAGCTGCAAGGATACAAGTGTGTGCTCGAATGAATGTGTGATTTTAATTTAAAATTATGAAATTAGGCACTGAGTTTTGATTAGTTGTTATAATACATTTAAATAACCTGTGATTATTTAATTTTGTATGGTCTGATGAAGCTATTTGTGAAAGCGCTTACCATCTTGAATAAACAGTGTTAATTTTATATGCTTGGACATTTATGTTATTAATTTGCCTGGTTCGTGGACTGCTCTGGGATTTTTTATAACTGCGGTGGTGCAGCGGTAGCGTCGTTGCCTCACAGCAAGAGGTTCTCCCATTCGATTCTTGGCTTGGGTTGGGAGTGCTTTCTGTGTGGAGTCTGCGTGTCCTCCCCACGGTCGAGTGGGCGTTCGAAAGACATGTGTTGAATGGGCGTGCCTTCGTTGAAGGTTGGGCATCGGGCTGGCAACTCAACACCATAAAAAAACAACTGCCAATCATTAGCGGACCGGAGTTCCACTGTGGCGACCCCTAACCGGGAAAAGGCGAAAGACAAACAACAACAACAAAATGTCTCTAACAGCATACAGAGACTGTAGTTGTTTTCAACTTCAACTCTTTACTGCAAATTAAAAAAATAGGCCACATGACCTGCAAACCTTATTATCGAATTTGCTAAAGAATGTTGACTCACATACTCTGTATGCTCTGTCCCACTTTTGCTGAAACTATGTCCCTTTTACATTACATAAATTATACAAATATTTACAAGGCTAACTTGACTAAAGTTACATCTGTGTAAATTTCTTACTAAAATACAATGAGATAATATTTCATGCACTGAACATGGTTATGAATTATTCACATTTTCAGTGTCTGGGAGGCTTTTTTGATAAGACACTATCGTTACTTTAACACCACTTAGATTAGCAGTGACAACAGTCTTAGGTTGAGGTACTTCTGATGTGGACTGATAAAGCTTGTTTCAGTAATGGTTTCAGTACTTGAAGTCTCTTTAAGTGACTTCAGTACAGTTTCTGCTAAGCTCTTTTCTGTTTTGTAACCTCTAGCTAGCAATTTCAATGTGTGTTAATGATGAATTCTTTAGATTTACATAGCATCATCTCTCACAAGGTATGATCTCTGTCGATTGTGAAGAGGAACAGCAGTAGCTTCAATTCACAGTTTGTGATCTAAATTTTGATCTAGGACAATTTTGACTCTCCCTCCTTCCTTCGAAAGAGATGTGTTCACTGCCATTTTGTTAGAGAATGTTTTCTGTTTCAATTGACTGAATGCTGGTTGTGTGCTCTCTGGAGCTAATAATTGAAATGAGGTGAGAAGTTTTGAACTTAATATTCTGTCCATTAAAGGATGCACCAGTTAAAGTCCCATGGATGAGACTGGTATATTCTTCTACCCTAGAAAAGACAAGTAACTGTCAACTAGGGCAAAATGAGCATCTTATCCATGACTGATGTAAACAAACTATGATATCCTAAAACAATACATGGGCACAGTACATAAAGACAGAATTACAGTTTCATGCATCTAGTACAGACAACTCAAAAACTTTTGTAAAAATGGATGAACAGCAAAAACATAGGAAGGTATTCATAGTCCAATGCTTCACACGTGAGAAACAGTAATCTGTGAATAGTCTGAATTTAAATGAACAAAGTTTAAACACGAGGTGCAGTTTTCAGACCTACTCAGTTCTGTGGTGAAACACCCACAGTAGTTTCACACTTTTGAAGCAACACAAAAAGGGTAGAGACCAGTGTAGTTACACATGGAATAAATTGATATGTGTAAGGTCACAAACGGCATCATGCATTTTCAGCAGGAGTTTGTGGGTGTGAGCCTACGAGCCTTTCTCAAGAATTTCCACTAGAACCTGTACTGAGCTGAGCTTTGTGCTGCTAGCTCGCAATATACACACACTGTCATAAAGTGTCTTCTATTTACTGTAAAAAAAATGTCTTTATAGAAGCACCCTGTTTTGTTTTTAATAAGATCTGAAAGAGGGAAGATAAGAAGTCTGGAAACAGGTGAGAGAAGTCATGGGAAATGAAAAAGGAACACATTAAGAGGATTGCGCTGGAAGAAGTGGGCAAAACTAGGTTTCTGTGGTGACAGAACCGCCATTTCCATTTTTTTAAAATAGAGAATTTGGGGAAGGAGTAAGAGCACAGAGTATAGCAGAGAGGATCAGGGAATGTTAGGGAAGACACAAAAGACAGACAAGACAGACAGGAACAGCCATGTCAGTCTTCACTGATGCTGATCAGGATTATAGTTCATCTCCTTCAGGGCGGAGGTGAGAAAAAAAGATAGGAAAAAAAATAAAGTTCCTTCTGATCCCATCTGTGGGTGCATTCTGGCTAAAAGCAATGCAATATTTCCAATTTGTGTTAAATTTATTAATTAAGCTTATAATTTATGTCAACACATACCACCACTTCCATGTGTCATTTTCTAAAGCAGTCCACTATCTTGTTCTAAGGATATGTACTGTGTTACTTGGTAAACATATTTCTGGGCCTTGGCAAAGTAACTATTGTAAAAGTATTGCAAAGTTAAGAAGGTATGCAACCTGATGTAGTGCATGCCTTTGTTGCAAGAAGGGTATGGTGTTCAACTTTAAGTAAATTGTTACAGCAAGCACTGTATATTCCTGAGCTGATGCATTCAGAGGTGTCATGGTATCTCTGGAGGGCTGGGATTGGTAAATTATGTATTGCTAAATCTGCTTTTGAATGGTTTACTACTATGGCAGCCTCAGCAAATAGTCAATTGCAGGAAGGCCACATTCTTGAAGATGTTGCTAACCTTGCAAACAATATCAATGTGACCAGTCTAAAGTGCAAGGAATTATTACCATTAATGTTCAGCTATGTGTATATGTGTCTCTATAACTGGTAATAGTTTTATGTTATTTTAATAACATTTTCATTATACTGACAACCACAAAATTTCCAAAATATGTCATGACACAGAATAATTTATTTAGCACTTTCATCCTTTGTCAAAAGACTTCTGAATAAACCAATTCTCCATTTTTTGACATTTATACAAATATATAAGCCACATGACACACAATCTGGGTATGTCTGTAGACACCATCTGAATTAGCCAGTACTAATGAATAAGTACTGAAAAGTTATAGTAGGCAACACAGAACTTCATAAATTATTGGCCAAAAAAACAAAAGTGGTGTATAAAAAGAATTTCAGTGTTAAATTGTTCACAAAATTATAACAGTCTTGTTAAATGTAACCTTAACGATAAGGAAATGGGTGCATAAAGATGTAGTATGTGTAAAGCTTGTTGGCACATACCAGATGTTAAGTTTATTTATTTACTTCCAGGAAATAATTTTTGTTAAATACAGAATGTCATCTTAGACTAGGGGGCATAACATACATAGCCCTTTGTGCTTCATGAGAGGCATTTTATGTAGGTATGACGACTTTTAGTTTTAAAAAAATAATTTTAGAGCATCACTATGACATAAAGTCACAGAATTTTAATAATACATTGTAAAGAGATAATGTAAAACAACCAACATTTAAAAACTTTCATTTTATGGTATTGATAGGGTTGTACCAGATTTGTGAGAAGGGGATTCTAAGAAGAAAGGGAAGCACTATGATGACTTAAACTTCAAGTGGTTATTTTCAAGTGGTTATTAATAATAATAATAATAATAATAACAACAAATTATTATTATAATAATATACACACACATATATATATATATATATATATATATATATATATATATATCTTGAAATGTAGAAGGTTAAAAAGTTTTAAAAATGTTTTAAATGTTCATTACATATAGATTATCGGTTACATATTGTAATTTATTTTTGTGTGATAAGTTAACTGAAGCATATTGTGTCAGGTGGTTTGTATTTGTATAAATGTCAAAAAATGGAGAGTTATGTTATTCTGAAGAAGTCTGTTGATGAAGGATGAAAGTGCTAAATAAATTATTCTGTATCATGCCATTGTTGGCATTTTGTGATTTGTCAATTTCAGCTTTAACACCAGAAATGGAGTGGAGTTGATTTTGGTTTTGCTACAATTTAGTCATTATTATTTCTGTATATTATTATTTTTATTTATTTATTTAACATTTATTAACCGGGAAAGTCTGACTTGGAACAAAGCCAATTTTCAGTGGAGGCCGGGGGAGAAATGCTCTAGATGCATGTCTTTGTAACATGTGAGGAAACCGGATCACCCGAAGAAAACCCACATGAACGTAGGGAGGATATGCAGACTCCTCACAGAGGGCACTCTAGCAGAGAATCGAACTAGAGAACCTCTTGCTCTGAGGTGACAACGCTACTGCTGTACCACTGCGCCGTCCTTAAGCATGAGTCTTTTTAAGTATTGTAATTAGTATGAACGTAAATCTAATGAATGTTATTCAGTTCAATAATATTCTGCACAACTCACCTCCCCCTAGGCTAGGTGTGGTGCCTTGGTGTATGTAACCATTTCTAAAGTAATGGAAAGTTCTGGAAATCCCCCAAAACATTATCAATAGCAGTTTACATGGAGGTACAACATAATGTTAATGCATTTCAAAATGCAAGTTGAAGTTTACCAACAATTATCACCATAGCTAAGGTCCCTCACCATGTCCTGGCTAGCTACAGGTCACTATCTATGTCCTTAGAGTCTCAGAACTCTTACCTAAACCTATTAGAGGCACTCACCATCCAACCAAATACCCTCTCCATGGGTGACTTTAACTACCCCTCTACAAACTGGGAAATGCACATTGCATCAAACTCACAGGCACGCCTCCTGGACTTTATTAGCATCCTGAAGCAGATAGTGCACACTCCAACCAGAGCATCAAGCCTACTGGATCTTGTACTCACCAACATGGGAGACTGTTGCACCCCCACCCTTCATGTCATGTCTTCACTAGTGAGTTCAGATCACAAAACTGTCTCTTTTGAAGTAAAAATCAACCCAAAAAACCCAACTAAACCAATAATGGTTAGGAACTATTCTTAAGCAAACTACAACCTATAAAGTGACATTTATTTTCAAAATTCAAAGTTCCCCCAACTCCAAGACTACATACAGCTACCTATGCAGAATTATTCACAGAGTCTCTATACAAACAGAATCACCACACAGAGGCTATCATACCTACCAGAAATAAACCCAAAACAAACACTAAAAGCAAACCCGCACTGGTGGAGACCTCACCTAAATAGCGTGTGTAATAAAAAAAGAAAACTCATGGCCAAAGTCAGAAGGAGCAGCTCTCTTATACAACTAAACAAGAAGCTAAGATGTCAGGTCTAATTAAGTCCAACAAGGCCAACTATAAGGTCAAGATAGCTTCACAGGCTAAGGACAGTCACAAGGCCTTCTTCAGTTATTTCAAGAATCTTAAAGGCAACACACAGCAGTGTGTTGACCTGATGTTGAATGGTACTATCTTCACCAATCAGGGTAACATAGCAAATCTACTGGTTGATAAATTCAGCTCACACTTTACCCTGCACTAACCCCCAGCTTCACCAGGTGAAATCATCTCCAACATACTTCCCCCAACTATTAGCATGGACCAAGTGCTCGTGAAACTCACTAAAGTCAAGAACTTTGTCTCCATGGGTCCTGACAGCATCCCCTGTTGTCTCCACAACAGTCTAAACATGACCTATCAGGATCACTTGAAGCACTCTTCAATTACAGTCTTGAAACAGGCTATGTTACAAATAAATGTAGGACCACAACAGTCATTCCCCTCCATAAGGGTGGACCATCAACTGACCCATGGAACTACAGTCCCATCAGTCTAACAAGTCTAATATGCAAAGCAAACAACTGCAAAAACAGAGACTCGACTGAATAAATACAACAAATCTTCAAAAAGAAATTCAGTCTTGAGGCGAAACCGCAACCACTAGAATGTTATTAAAATTAACGCCAGTAATGACCATTTAAAACGTTAGTCAAGGAGCAATTTGTTCGGGCATCCCTGACTTCATCAGATACACAGATAAAAACTCAAAGACTGTTTAAATACTAGTCACAAGGTACATTGACTGAATGAACTAATAGACAATTAGTATTTAAAGCACCAGTTTCTGATAAAAACATTTGTATTGTTTACTCCATTGACTACAGTCCATTCCTAAACAATATACAATATATCTTATAAAAAGTACATGATGTATAACGTAATATTTTAAACATAAAAAGTATATATATGATACTTAACGAAAAAAATATATATTTCTTATACACAAAATACCATAAATATAACATTGTAATTTATATACACTTCAGTTTTGCTGCTCTTAGCTTGAGCAGTGGCACAATAGATATATTGTCATTTAAACCTGGTGTTCTGTTGGCTTCTAGTATGATTTGCCAGTAAGCCTCCCGATACTCTAATTTTGTTTCCCAAGGGCCACCCCTGGCTTCCCTGGGCAACATTTCCAAAACAAAAAACACAAACTTAGCTCAATTGCACACCAATGTATGCCTATACAGAGCATTTTTGGAATTTTTTTTTTGAATTTCATACAAGTGTTCATATACTCTATATCTCAAATGTCTTTCTGTTTTCCCGGCGTAGAACCCATCACACATCTGACACATAGCAATATATATTAGCCCCTGTGTATTGCAATTAGAATAAGAGGAAGCTGTTATTCACCTATTTCTAGCTGAAATAAATACTTTGTCAGTATGGGAAATATTCTTCCATTGTGTACAGGCCCCACATTTGTATGTGCCTCTACATTGATTAGAAAATACATTAAAACACCCTCCTGTTCTAATAAATTTTTTAATATTACTACCCTTACGAAAAACCGTTTTCACTGATTTCCCTTTTAGGTTGGGGAGGTCAGTAAAATCACTGAAACTTTCCTATTCTTTTTCCATTATGTTTTTAATAACACCAGAGTTGACACTATAGTCTGTAATAAAGGCTCTATTAAATCCTACTGGTGAATTTTGAACACTACTGAAATCCGTGGAAAGATGTATATTTCCTATGCCCAAGATAGGTTTATATTTATTATTCCTGCATCCCTCACTTCATCACTTATGTTAGTAATAAAATCTTCTGGATACCCTCTCTCCTGAAACATCAAAGTCAATTTTTGGCATTCTAGATTGTAGTCATTCTCATCAGAGGTCGTTCGGGATGCCCGAACAAATTGCCCCTTGACTATACCTTCCTTCTGGTATATGGGATGGGAATTAGTATACTGAATGTAGGTGTTGGAAAAAGTAGGTTTCCTATGAATAGTAGATTTGAAACCTGTTTCGTCTACATTTAAGGACACATCCAAATAATTGACCTGTTGTGTTGTAACCTGATGTGTAAAGGTCAAGAAACTAGTACTTTGATTTAAATGACTCATGAAATCCTGTAATCCTTGGGTACCTATCCAAAAAAAATGCAGATATCGTCCAAAAATCTAGTGTATAGGCTCCAATATTTGCAATATTCACTGCTGAAAACATATTTCTTCTCCCATACAGAAAGGATGATATCTGCATAAGAGAGGGCACAATTGGCCCCCATAGCAACTCCAGTTATTTGTTTAAAATATTCCCCAGAAAAATACAAAAAATTATTATGTAAAACAAGATTGGCTAGTTCTATAATAAGAAATATTTCATTATCACTAACCCCAGGAGTATTTCTGAGTGCTTCCTCCAACCAGGCTAAACCTGTTTCATGATGTATAACAGAAAAAAGATCAACTATGTCTATAGTAAGGAATTTTAAATCTGGAACATTTAATTCAGGTGTTATTTTACCCAAGAATTCCCATGAATCTTTTAGTAAATACCTGTCTTTATGCCATAGCTGTTTTAATTTCCAGTCCAAAAACTTAAATAGAGGGGAAATCTTAGAACACTGAGCAACTACTATGGGCCTAAGGGGTGGATTGTTGATGTCCTTATGTATTTTGGGTACTCCTATTCTCCAAATATAAATAGATGTTATAATCAATAACCCCTTGATCAACTAGGTCTTTAATAGCCATGTCAATTTTTTTGTAAGATATATTTATCTCATTAATTGATACTTGCCTATAATGGGTTTCATCATATAAAATTGATTTCATTTTTCCCTCATACCGAATCTTATCCATAAGGACTATACCTCCCCCTTTGTCAGGCTCCATAACTCGAACATTAGAATATTTACAAACTAAGTTTTTTAAACCATAGATAACTTTGAATTTTTAGGGAAAAGCAGTGTAATTTACTGTAACCTAATCAGCAGCAGTCTGTACTTACTGGTAAGATATGAAATGCCATAGTGTTTGCCTAATTACTCAGGAAATGTGGGAATGTGTTAGTGCTGTCTACATCTGTCAAGTGGCTCATTGCAGACAAAGGTCTCTGGTAATGGGTAATGCACAAGACCATACTACAAGCCACATTTGCTTAACTAAGGAGTGCCATACATGAGGAATTATTTAATATACCCTGTACCACACCCTCACAGCAAACACATAGCCCACATTACTATTACAGTAAAGGAATGCATAACACACACAGTATTGCCAAGAAGAATCAATCCCACAACTCAGAATTAATGCTTCACTGTACATCTTATGTGTGTTTTCAATTCATTATACACTGGTATGCGTAATCTGTAACTATTTAAGGTATACATGGGTGTATGTTTGGCACAGTATGTGCTTTCCAGTTATAAATGCTGCAGCAGCAGCAGAGAACATGCCACAGGAAAGACAACTTCAGTCCTGAAGAGAATCACATCCTCACAGATGTTCTGGAGACATACGAAAAATGTATTTTTGAGAAAGGGGGACCAAACATCAGAGAGAGCTAAAGTGTGGAATCAAGTGATGGCTGACATCAGTGCTAGAAGTGGAAGGAACCGATGCAATTGCTCATAGCAGCACTGGAGATGGGCCTTCCATACGCTGACATTTAGCACCATATGGAGATTAACTTCTCAATGAAAGGAGTGATGAACCTGATGCAGATGCGTGTGCTGCTGGAATCATCCGAGGTGGTGTGAACTCCCATACTTTCATATCCTTGCAACAACCACAGCTGGGCAGTGTAGAAGGTGCATGGCTGATTTATTATACTTAGATTTATTTGTCATGACCCCTGTGTATGTATCACCCTTATATGTTTCATCATCAGGTATGCCATCAATGACAGGTGAGAATCAAAATCTACAGACAACGCATGGTAAGTGTGTTCTTTCTATCTTTACATAAAAGTAATTCCACCTGTCAGATCACAGCGAGCACATCTTGGCATATTTCTTCACAGGGTCAGCACCAGAAACAACCACATCCTGTGCCTCAGAACAGCAGGCTGATGTTGACAGCAGAATTGCTGTCAACAATAATGATATAGCTTGTAAACTCATAATGCTGCCTGAAGACAGTGGCACACAGATGCAAAATGTGCTGGCAGGGCCCTTCTATGCCACAGCAGGTGGATAACTTATTTTTGGAGGGGCTTGTTCATAAATGGAGGGTTGGGAGATTGTGATGGGTGCAGTAGCAGTTCTGCTGACACTGTACCAGACTGGAGGTGAATCAAGATGAGAGTCACATGGCAAAGATCCCAGTTTAACAATCAGTCTCTGCCCCACCCTCACTTATTGCTAAGGACTTTGGGTAGTGACTGAAAGGATGAAATCACACATACATGTGACAACTATGAGGTTCCTTCACATTCTCCTTCTCCATGATACAGTAAAGCTTGGCAATCCAGGATCCATGATCCAAGTGCAACTAGTGTTCCTTCATGTTAAGAGGAATCAGCTGAAGTTGTCTAACCACTTTATGAGGATGATACTGGACATCTACTACAGGAGGGCTACCATGCACACCCCACTTGAAGAAAACTCCAGAGCAGACCCAAGACACATTGGAGGGGTTGTATCTCTCAGCTTGTCTGGACATCCACCAGGATAAATTGGAAACTAGTACTGTGGCAGTTCAGCTTGCTGCCATTGACACCCTCTCCGAGGCAAATGTTTTTGAAAATGCAGGGATAAATGTTAATAGTAGGAGATACTCAGAAAGCAATCCATGTGAGCACAGCATATAATACTGTCCATGGCTGCAGGATATTAATACATGGCATACTGTGCAGCTATGCTGCATTATGGGTTCACATGATATTGCCATGTTTCCTGTATACTAATGACCTGTAAATTATATTTTTAAAACACATTAACTACAGTGATTTTAAAGATATTTCATTCATTTTCTGATACCTGCATTATCTTGTGAAGGATCACTAGGGAGACAGAGCCTGTCCTGTCAAGCAATGGTTGTAAGGCAGGGGGCCAGCCCATCACAAGACACACAGACACACACACACACACACACACACACACACACACACACACACACACACACACACACACACACACACACACACACACACACACACACACACACACACACACACACACACACACACACACACACACACACACACACACACCTGCTGACATGCAGAGGTTCTGCCCTATTACCAGATCACCCAGTCAACCCTGTAATACTTAGTCCAATGACTGCAGCAATGATTACAGACTGAGATAAATATCAGCAAATAGCTAGCCAAAGAATATAACTACCATTCATAACTAAATGAAAGAGTACTGATGACACTGTACTCCTTCAACACTACACTGAGATAAACCTTTGCAAATAGCTAGCCAAAGAATACAACCACCATTCACAGCAAAATGAAAGGACACAAATATTGTTTGAGACACTACACTCCTTCAAACCCCTTTATTGTCACTGTTCAGTAGTGATTCCCCCATACAGCTGTAGATTTAGGCTCACCCATCTCTGTCTTTTGTTAGGTCCTAGACATTGTCATGGTTAGAATGTCAGCATTTATTAAATAAAAAAAATCCCAAGAAAAACAGGAACCCAGTCATACAGTAGTTAACATAGGGAGGGAAAACTGAAATTATTAAAACATTTGTTACCCTAATATGGTTTACTGTTGCATTGATTTAATGCAGATCTAGAGTACTTTATCAGTGGTCCTCACAAAGTTGCACTGGAAAAGTTAAATTGGGGGGTTGGGATGACAACAGTACACAGTGACAGTTAAGTATTTTTTTCTACTACTGTATAACAGATGTGAAAGGGTAATAATTGCATGTTTCAGAAGCAGTGGTTTTCATTTCCCTTTTCACAAGCTAAATGACAAAGGAATACCAGATGCTTTTCAGGAAATGGGAGAAATCTGGAACTAGCACTAAGAAAACAGTCCTAATCTTTTTGAGAACGGCCAAGGGAACATTAAATCTATCTGAACTATATTTAGAATAGCAAGCCTTGTTGTTTGGTTTAATAAATCATCTGAAAGATGAAACCTTTGGAGAAAAGCACATCATTCTATTACATTACACCATCATTTACGGGATTGTTTCCAGGTGTCAGCTGTGGGTGTTTTACAACCTATAGCACTCACTGTTGAATGAGCAACTAATGGAATCATTTTTAAATTTTTTTAATAACACCATGCTACCAGCCGTCAAGTCTCTGCCACAACAATGCCCATTAAATCCATATCATAAGAGCGATAGCCAGCCAAAGTGTGCCTTGAGGGATTTTCTGCTTGCTGGTCCTAACCCCTGCCCCAGCTGATATGCACACTCACAGATATGAGGGCCTGCTATGTCTTCCTCTGTGAATATGTATATTTTTGCACATTCTTCATGAAGGCTGGAAAAAGGACACAGCTTGTCAAAGCCAAGTGTATACCCTCATGCCATGTGCTGCATACCATGCACCTGTTTGTCTAGTAGGTGCTGGCACTGTAGTGGGCCAAACCACTTGCCTCTAGGATGGGTGACCTGACATCAGCCTATCACTCCCACCATCCTTCACTGTTTCCTCCAATACTTTAGTTGCTAATATATACTGGGTTATCTGGGTCACAGTCAGGGTTTTATCCCTCTTCTCCATAGAGCTGATTCAGCTCGCAAAAATCTGCGATGAAGGTAATATCCTCTACGGTTAGTTTTCTTTAACATGTTCAGGATTCAGCATACTGACTGGAGTTATTAAGGATGAAAACAAGGGATACTAATTACCATCAGTATCACTCACATGCAGCATAATGGCAGGACAATGGAAAAAAAAGCTCTGTGCTTCTACCTGAGATGTAATAGTATTTACTCCATCCATGGTTCCCCAACTGCTGCTAACTGAATTATTCCTGAAATATAAAACACAATAATACCAGTCTGGTTATTTATACATGTATAGTCAGCCTACAACCATCCAATAAATACATAATATGTGTTTCATATTATGCCATTCTAAATTATCTCAGTTAAACTAGGTAACCAAAAAAAAAAACAAACTTAAAATAAAAAAAAAAATCCCGTTCCAATAAAAGGCAAAGCCAAACACAGACTAAAAATAAAAAATGTTTATTGAGCGCTTTTGTCTGTTTATAAGTCTAGACTTATTCAGAATGACATTATACACAATTCAACCATATTAAATATCCCCACATAAAATCACATGATCTCTAAAAAACAAAAGTTTCCCATTATTAACAATTTCAATATGATCTCAGTTGAAATATGAAATGATTGAAACAATGCTTTAGACAAAAATTCATTTTGCAGGTCTCAAGCAACTACTCAGTACTATGCACTAAAAGGAAATTAAACCAATACAGCTAAGATCAAGATCAAAACATCTGCACTACACAAAACTATATCAGTTTTCCCTTGTCCCCTTACCTCATGCCAACTATGTTCTGCCACTGAATTATTATGCTAACACCTGCATTTTTTATTATTGCAGTCTCTTCTGTGTGGAAAATAATATATAGACAAAACATGTCCCTGGAGAAAGGCACTCTATTTGGTGACATAAAAGCACACTACTCCCCCTGTTTAAAGATTGTAAGTTTTGCGTTTCCTTACCTACGCTACTGGCCCACCAGTGCAGATTCACCTCCAGAAGTACCATTTCTGGTAGCAGTTCTCACTCCAGTATAAATAATCATAGTGAAAGTGACAAAGGGACCAGAAGCATCAAAGGCCATTATGACTGCAAAAAAGTGCTTCCCAGTCAACTTTCAACTCTGTAGTATTTTCCATTTAAATATGCTTATACAAAAGACATTTTGCTGTTTTTAAAGTATTATTATTTCTTTCTTTCTTAATATATTGCCTAAACAATAAGTCTCAGTGGTTATTGTCACTTTGTTGTAGGGTATATATTATTTTTCATATTCTACTTCCTAAATTTTTTAGTATACCTAACTGCTGTGTCAATAACTCAAGAAGAAACATGCTTGCTTTTGATGCTGGAAGATCAGAAAAATAGGAGTTCTATTCCCAAATCAGGGATTACTTTTCCAGTACTGACACTGCAGTGCAGAATTAGGAGGTGCTCCATTCCTGAGTGTGCCATCCTTCGGATGAGACATAAAACTGAGGTCCCATTTTCCTGACTTGGTGGTAACCCAGGTGGATGTGAAATATACCACAACACTTATAGGAAAGAAAAAGCTTTTTTAAATTTACTAAATCAACCAAATAACAGTATTTACAATACAAATATACAAATTTTTACCTATAGTTTTTCAAAATATGAACGTAATGTAAAAGTTTGCCAGCAGTTTTTAACTCCCTATTCTGTTTACCACATTCAATGGACAATTACTTCACTTTAATACAAGGTGATACACCTTACTTTACCACTTCCTCACACCTTCTTAACCATATTAAATATAAGCAGATAGTTATTATAAAAGTAGTGGAAGTTCTCTGGCCAAATTCCCCTTTATCAGTATGAATATCACTCTCAGAAAGAGGTGGCTGGTGCAGTAGAACTAATCCAATCAACAAAATGTAAATAAATAAATACAATAAAATAAACAAGTTATGTAAAAACAACTTGCAGACTTTGAAAATAGAAACAATGGCCCTTGAAAGTAAGCACATTCAGGAAAAAAAAAACGGGCATCTAATTAGCATAAATTTTGAATAGAAATAGATAACTCATCTCTTTTCTAGTAACAATGTGGGATACTACTCAGAAATCTGCTTAAAAACAGAGTATGACAAAAATGGAAAAAATATAAGTACATTATTGAAGAAACTTTGTAAAATCTGTAAAACTGTATTGCAAAATGTTACTGCACAAGGTAATTTATTTTTGCTTTAGAAAAAAGGAGATGTAAGAGGTCAGTCCTCTTTCTTTACATTATTGTTGTCACTAGTATGTTGGTCATGTGGTGTGTGTGTATTTGTACTGGGCAGCTTCAAAAAATGTGACAACAGGGATTCAGAAAATTGTGTGGTGTGGTAAATAAGCTGAAAATTGGAACATAATCCAAAAATAAGATCATAACATGCAGTAGTATTAAATCAGGCCTGGAAATAGAAACTTTCCTCTGAAATACGGACAAATGAGAGATCAGAGATTTTTTTCTCCAGGCCTCCACTGAAAATGAGGCTAGTGATTAAGGTCAATATAATTAAATCATATCTGAAACTTATTCACTTCTGAACAATAGAGTTGCTACATCAAAGTATGTTTTGTGAAACATTGTCTTGATACTGCCAAGAGTAGCTATAATTATGATTATTTTTTTTGGGGGGGGACTTCCAAGATGGCTGCACTCTGAGTAACAGCCTAATTTTAGCTCTCTCAGTGTGAAAACAGAAACTCAGAAAACAGAGACAGTGGTTTTGCCTTTTTGGGTAAATTTCAGTCACTGTCTAGTAAGTGCACCACATGGATGCCAGCAAAGAAGAAATTTAGAGAACCTGAAAGAAAGTCAACCACAAATGGTGAGGAGAAAACACTGACTGGGAAGAATCCTTTAGCTCTTTAGCAAAAAGCAGTTCAAGCTCCAGATTTAGTGCAAGACATGCATTCTAATAATCTAAAGGGGAAAAAAGTAAAATGCACTCAGAGCTGATTAAAATAAATGAAGCACAAAAGGAGTACATTGACTCAAATAACAAAAGACTGGAAAAAATGGAAGAAGCTTTAAAAAGATATATGCAAATGAGATGACAAAAGCTGCAAAAAATCAGAAGTTGAAATGAAGAAAAGGCTGGCTGAGTATGAACCTGCTCAAGAACAGATGTTTCAAAAAACATTTCTTCTTGAGTAGAAATGTTTCAACAATGGTGGATTTAGAGAACAGAGCATGTTGGAAGAACCTGAGACTTTCTGCTGTAACAGAAAAACTGGAAGGAACAGACTGTATTCATTTTATGAAAGCACAAATAAGCAACTGGGCAGGTATTCTACAGCAGGAGTTGTTAATTGATAAGGCAGATCATGTATATGCTCCAAACCTGGCAATGAGAAATCAGCCAAGCCCTCTAATAGTCAGCAGAGAGTTGATCCTGACAAAACTATGGCAGAAGGACAATGTACTAAAAGTTAGAGACAGTAGAGTGTTTGTGGAAAATGATTACTCACTGTACATGAGGAAAATGATGAGTAAATTTATTTGAGCAATCATGGAATACTAAGAAGCAGCTGTGAGATTCAAGCTGCTGTCATCCAGTGATTTTCAGAATTTTTTTTTTTTTTTTTTTGCTGGAGGATCAAAGTAATTTCTTGATACAGAATGCTGTAAGGAGGAAATATAAATGTTTGTCCAACAAAAAGTGAGCTATCAAACAGAAAGGGAATCTGCATCTTATTGATCTGATAATAAAGCTCATTAGAGACTATGGCAGTGAACCATTTTCCAATGTGCCAAAGAAAAATGCTTGTGTGACAGAGAAAAGCAAAGGAATTGACTAGAAGAACTAGGAACATTTTGGAAATAAACCAGAGACTGTAACTGGGAGATGAAGATCAACAGGAAGAAAACCAGAAACTCAGAAATTAATGAATAAATGTGGGATTACAAATTATTAGTCACATTTGTGAAATAAAGCGGAGCAAGAAAACCTGGAAATTTTGGTCTTTTTTGACTTTGTTAAACCTATAGGAGACACCAAAGCATATTTCCTACTTCATGTTATCAATGTTTGGAAGAACATTAATTAGAAAGGAAGAGGAAGGAAAGAGACAACTAACTGTAATTAAAACAATTTTTGTTCTTAACAATAATTTTATAAAACATGGCATGCAGTGCATGTTCAGTATTTTTAATTATTTTGTGTGTTACAGGAATACTAATGTAAACAGGTACTCTTTTTTTCCTCCTCCTCCTTTCTTTCTTTTCTTTCTTTCTTTCTTTCTTCTTGTTTAGTTTTAAGAAATGTAGACATTGCAGTGTAAAAAGAAAATAAAAGAAAGCCTGGACAAAAGCATAAGATAACAGTGCAACATGAGAAGCTTGTAGCTGAAAGCAACTGAATATCTGGTTCTCATGTGTCTATGGAGATAATATAATAAGGAGGCAATAAAAACAGAATATTGTTTTCTTTCAGTGACTAAAAGATAACCTTTTCTGAAAGCACTGAAATTGTTTTCTATATCTGGGAGGGGAATATACATAAGACAAAAACAGACAGAAAGTAGTAGGGTTGAAGTTAGTGAGGTTATGAGTATGGATGAGCTGGTGGGAGTGTGTGAAAGTGGGTGTAGTTCGATGGGTGAAGGCAGGGAGGTGGTCTCCTAATGGGTCAGGAATGATACCAGATTTTATGAATTTGTTAGGGTGAGATATAGGATCCAGTCTAGAATGGAGCCTGGGGGATTGGTTTTGTTGGGCCTAGTAATGGAGTTGGTAAGTTGAGTGAAGTTAAAGAGATTGATCGACATGGTGGGATAAGGGTTAATGATTTTTTGCCAGTCAATATTTACATCCCCTAAGATGTAGGTTTCAAGTTTAATATAAGAGGAGGTCCAGGAGAGGATGTCTTCCAGGGTATTGGTGTTGTTACCAGGAGGAATATAGAGGGAAATGATGCAGATACTTTTATGGTTGTTTATTTTTAATAGGGCAGTTACAAGTTCAGCGTTATTAAAAGAAGGGATGGGATTAGGGTAAGGAGTAATAGATAAGTGGTTGGAGTAGATTAGAGCTACACCACCACCTCTTTTACTTAGGCGGTCAGATCAGAGAGATTGGAATCTGGGGGGAAGGAATTTGGAGTCAGTTATGTGTGGTGTTAGCCAGGTTTCAGAGATGGCTACAATATCAGGTAAGTTGTGGTTGAGCCAGGCTTGAAAGAGGGTTAACTTATTTCTTAAGCTTTGGGCATTGATGGTGAGGAATTTGAGGTATTTATTGTTGGTGCTGGGGTGGTTTGTTGGAGAGGAGTTTGGACCTGGGATAGGATGGATGTCGCCAGCTAAGCAAAGGTAAGAGAGAAGGAGAATACGTTTGTTTGGTTTGTGCTTAGATAGGAGTGGTTGGTAGAGAGTGGGTTTAGGTTTGTAGAATTTGTTAGTAACTGGGAAGAGTTTTACTTTTAAGAGAAGGATGGAGTGGGAGGGTACTAGGGAGGCAGAGATATTGTGGAAGTGAGTTGAGAGGTGGGGTGGGGAGGAAGATGTGATGGGTGTAAATGGAGGATGGTATAAGAGGTGGTGTGGTGTAGGGGAAGTAGAGTGAGGATGAGGATAGATGTAGGGGTAAGGATTTTAGGAGGAAAAGTGAGCATGGTAGTTTGTTAGAAATGATAGAGGGGTGGTAAAGAGATTTAGGTTAGAGGGGGTATGGTAGAGAGAGTCAGATAGGGCAGGAGGGTGGGGTGGAGTAGTGGTGTGTGAGGATTGGTTGGTGGGGAGGGAGGGAATTTAGGAGGAAGGGTGTAGTAAAGGTGTGTGAGGATTGGTTGGTGAAAGGGGGAGGGATGTTTTAGATGAGAGTAAATGTAAGAGTAGTGGAGGTGGGTGGGAATTGGGGGTAGGGTAGGGGAGCGGAGTGAGCCCACAGGGCAAATGAAGCAGATGGAGCAGCAGGGTGAGATAGACCAGCTGAAAAAGTATCAGCCACTACAGTGCAGAGCAGAGATATGTAGGTAAAGTAATGAAAGACTGTGTGGAAAAATAGCGTTACAATTTGTGAGAACACTGGGGGGAGGTTTGTACCTTAGTTTTTAAGTAAGGAGTGGGAGGTTAACAGGTGTTAGAGAAAGTGCAGTGGGATTAGGGAAATGTAACTTTAGAAGTAATTAGAGTTAATGTTGGACTTACAGGGATTTTATATTAAACAAGCATAAGGCAGAAGGGTGCTGTCACCTAGTGGAGAAAGGAAAAATAGCAGGCAGAGAAAATAAAATAAATAAGATAAATGGACAAGCCTCTTTATTGGTTACAGTAGATAGTGTTCTGAGACTAGAGGTCAGCAAGGACTAGAGGGAGAGAGGGTTTTAGCAGTCAGCGGTAGGCTGCAGAGGCACACACACTGAAGGGCAGGCTAACAAATAAAGTAGTCTTAGGTAATTGAGTTTAGTGTAAGGTTACATACATTCACTGAGAAATAGTTAGGGAAGTCCACACTGAGGTTCTTTTCTTATATGGCCCAGGCTAGTAGGTAGGAAATGTCCAGGTAGAAACTGATGGAGGTTTTGCAGGAGGAAGTCCTTATTTTCAGGAGGCAGGTAGGGACCTTCAGGTGTGGAGTACTGTGAAAAGAGAGGGAAAAAAATTTACATACAACTGTAAGTATTTAAGGTGGGAGAAACAGCTAGAGAGGAAGGAGAATAGGAGAGGTAATTAAACAATAACAGGAAGAGAGGAAGGAGAGTAGAGGAGGTAAAGAAGGAGTGGAAGTAGGGATAGAGCTAGAAGAAGGGTATATATTGAAGGAGAGTTGAGCTGAAGAGGAAAAAATGGAGAAAATAGCGGGTTATAGTTGAAGGAGAATGCAGGAGTAGGCAGGGAGAGATGCAGCTTTCCGAGTCTTAAGTCACTACTATCATATAATACAAGCCCAAGTCAAATGAAGTAACACAGTTCAAATGTTGATGAGGGGAGCAGAAATTGCTAGTTGTACAACAACAAATCTAGGCAGACAAATACATGTAAAATTATGTAACATACATCTAAGAACTGTGTGAAAGATATCTAGGCAAGTCTATTTATGAGTTATATCATGAACTGCGTATATTAACAGCATCAATTCAGGCAGAACAGAGATATATCATGAACTGTAAATATGAACATCAATTCAGGCAGAACATATAACAAAAATACATAGCATATAACTATCAGCTGTATAAAAATGACTAAGCACTATGTAAAAGATATAGCAAATGCAGATATATCATGAACTGAAAATATGAACAGTATCAATTCAGGCAGAACATATGAAAGTAAATACATAGCATTAAACTGGTTATACATCACCATTTTTATCTCATCTCCTCCTATCCTGTTAGTAATTGGTTAAATTGGTTATACATCACCATTTTTATCTAATCTCCTCCTATCCTGTTAGTAATTGAGCCTCATCTACCTCTAACCTTGACATATTTAATTCTTCCATAAACATTTCTACTTGTACCTTTTCCTGATTTCCATATTTTTCTGCTTTATACAGACCTTCACATAATTTTCAAAATAGTTCTAATACATTTATTTTCCTTGTTATATGCTCCCTAACCTTGGCAACAGCTCTTTCTGCTTTCTGTTGCCTGAGTCATTGTGCTAAATGTTTTGTGCTCTAGAGTTATCAAAAAACAGTTGCTTACCAGCAGTGTTTCTATACTATTGCATATTATCAAGGTAACCCCTTATTTTCTCTTTAGCTTTCTACAGTTGCTCCTCTTCTTGTTCTATGGGATTCCCCCTATTTTGCAATACTTTAACATTTATCAGTCCCTCTAAATAATTCTTGTTACTTCTTAACCATATCTCCCTTTATTTTATTTCCACCCTATTTTTAAACTCCACTTTAATTTTATTTCACTCCTTAGCTATATTTTCAGAAAAAATTACTATCTTCTCTAATAGCTCCTGAATAATTTCCACTACCCATTCCTTAAATTCCTCTCTTTTCAACAGATAGGTGAGAAAGTGCCAGTGTCTCATTTTTGTTTCATTACCTTGTGTTTCTGTTTTAGTTATTCTTGGCGCATGGATCTTCAATTAAATGCACATGTTCCTGTGAAATGTAAATTCTGTCTAGCCTAGCCCAGTTTTTGTATCTTGGAGAATAATATGTGAATTCAGTCTGTCCAAATTCCTAGTACTAAATTCACATCTTCCATGCCAAATATTTTCATAAATTTCTTCATTTTATTTATTTATTTTACATTTAATTTTCAGTGGAGGCCCAGGGAGAAAAGTTCCAAAGTAGAAAACATTACAAGAAAATAAAACATTACAAGAAATTAGAATACATATAAGAAATAAGACATTTTAATCAATAACAAGAAATTTTAATCAATAACTACAATGCAATAACAGTTATACTAAAAGCAATACATAGGTCATACAAATGGAATGTCATTAAGCATAGGCTTTTTGTTTATAAGTGAGGATGCTTTGTAGGAATATTTTGAGAAGTAACTTAGGGACAGTCCGGTGCATGAAGGGACAATATGTGTAGTAGAGGGTAAAGCTGAAAATAGTTAGATATACATTAGATTAAATGATGGTAGAGATAGCAAGATTAAGAGGTCAGGAAATGTAAAATATGTACAATAAGAAAAAAGGGCTGGGGGAAGAATGTTAGTATCTAGGGGAGGTGAAAAAAAAAAGGATATGTATAGTAGGAATATTATGAATGGGCTGAGGGAAAATAAAAGCAGTAGTATCCAGTAAGGATAGCTAGGAAAAATGAGTTTGGTTGAGTTAGTTGGCTAGGTAATAGAGTTGGGTTTCTTAACCTGGATCAGAACACTTATAAATACATGAACTATTTAAGTGGGATTTGAGAAGGTTTTTAAAGGTTATTTTGTTGACTGTGGACCTAATGTTAAGAGGCAAATTGTTCCAGGTTTTTGCAATGTAATTGGAATATAGGAAGTCACCAGTAGTGTTCTTACTTCTGGTGGTGTTTATTAGTGATTTGTTGCTGGCTCTTAAAGGTTCAAATGGATATGACAAGAAACAACTGTATAAAAGATCAACCTGCCAAACATTAGTGTAGCCATGTAACACAAAAGCTGAAATTAGACATTTAAAAAAATCTGTTAAACGTAATAGATGGAAATAATATCTTCTTATCATAATGGCAAGACTTTCCATATAATCTTTGAGTGTGAATTGTCTCACAGGTATATACAAAAAAGAAAGAGTAGTGAACTATATTAAAAATGCATAATGAAAATAGCTATGCTACAGGAGACACATCTGGAAAAAAATGAGCATGTGAATTTGAAAAAAAAAAGGATTTCAGGATGGTTATTCTGCAGAATATCTGGAGCAAAGGAAAAGGCGAGTACTTATATTAATTGCTAGAAGAACTGCAATAGTGATAGAAGAGAGAAAAAACATAATAATGGTGTATTTGTAGTAGTAAGGGGCTACTGGCAAGGGTCAAGAGGATTACATGAGCATGCTACCTAAAACTGCTACAAAGGAGCTTAAGAAAATTCTGGGTGAAATAATCAGCTTTCAGCAGGAAATATTGCTTACAGGTGGGGACTGATGTTTGATTTGCAACAGTGAGGATGTATCTGGGGGGCCTGGAAGAGGGGGAAACACATACATATATATATATATATATATATATATATATATATATATATATTTTTTTTTTTTTTGAAGAAATATATGAAAATATTTGGTATAGAAGATGTGAATTCAGTAATAGGAGCTTGGAGAGAATTTACATATTAAGATGTGAATTCAGTAATAGGAGCTTGGAGAGAATTTACACATTATTACCCAAGATACAAAAACTGGGCTAGGTTAAACATAAATAATATTTCACAGGAAGATGCATTTAATTGAAAGTTTTGACATGCATCCAATAACTATTTCAGACCATGCGCCAATAATGCCTAAAACAAAAATGCAGGGTAATGAAATAAAAATGAGACACTGGCACTTCCCTGCCTAACTTTTAAACAGAGATGAATTTAAGGAAGGGGTAGTGGAAATTATTCAGGAGTTATTAGTGAAACTAGAAATGCCTTCAGAAAATAAAGATAGGGAGTGGAATAAAATAAAAGTGGATTTCAAAAATAGGGTACAAATAAAATAAAGAGAGATATGGTTAAGAATAACAAGAATCATTTAGAGGGACTGGCCAAGGTTAAAGCATTGCAAAATCAGGGGAATCTCACAGAACAAGAAGAGGAACAATTGCAGAGTGTTAAAGAGAAAATAAGGACTACCTGGATAATATGCATGAGTTTAGAAAGACTGCTGTTAAGCAACTGTTTTTAGATAACCACATAGCACAAAAGCTTTTGGCACAACAACTCAGGCAACAGAAAGTAGAAAACGTTGTTGCCAAACTTAGGGAGCCTATAACAAGGAAAATAACCAGAGAGCCTGTAGAGGTGTTAGAAATGTTTGGAAATTTTATGAAAATCTGAATAAAACAAAAAAATGTGGAAATCTAGAAAAAGTACAAATGGAAATATTTATGGAAGAATGAAATATGCCAAGGTTAGACGTAGATGAGACTCAATTATTAACAGTCAGGATAAGAGGAGATGAGATAAAAATGGTGATGTATACCTAATTCACAGGGAAGTTTCCATGAATAGATTTTATTCCTGTGGAAGTTTGGAAGCTAGGAGGGAAGAAAGTGATAAAGATTTGGAAGATTTTGTTTAACGGTATTTTAAAAAGAGGAGAAGCATCAACATCCTGGAAAAAGGTTGTGGCAGCTGTAATATGTAAAGATGGTAAAGACCCATCAGATTCAGCTTCATATATGCCCATTTGCTTCTAAATCATTATTATAAAGTGTTGACTATAATGGCTAAAAGAATGGCAAAGGTGATGCCAAAATTGATCGATATGGAACAATGTATTTTTTTGGAGGACAGGCACACATTTGACAACATTAATAGAGCAATGGTATTCCAAGGAAGCAGAATGTAAGTAAATACCATTGTTGTTGGTGGGTCTTGATGCAGAAAAAACATTCAACAGAGTAAGCTAGGATTTTATGAGTAGGGCAATGTAAATATTTGCATTCCATGACACAATACTAAGTTTAATTAGGAGGATATATGAGGTATCAGAGGTGAAAATTAAAGTGTGGTGGTTCCTCTCTAAGTTTTGTTTGAACAGAGGAACCAGGCAGGGGTGACCTCTTTCCCCTTTGTTATTTGCATTATACCTAGAACCACTGGCAAAGAAAATAAGGGACTCAGAAATTCAAGGATATAATTGATATGGTAATCAAGTAAAGCTGGCTTTATTTTTAGATGATATTATTTTGTATCTGATAAAACCAGAAAAGGACATCTCAGTGTTGTGGAACATTGTGAGACAGTTTAAAGTATTTTCAGGATACAAAATTAACAAAGATAAAGCAAAGGTAATAGCTGTAAACTATGTACTCGCATGCAAATTGCTTCAGCAATACCCATATTTATGGAGACATGATAAAATGAAGTATTTGGAAGTATGTGTTAAAAAGGATTCTGGTATAACATCTAAGAATATGTGGGAAGAGGCTAAAAAGATAATATAAAAACTGAGAAACTAGAAGCTCTATTTTATGGATATGGATAGCAAGATACAAGCAGTGAAAATGTTTTCAGTCCCTTAAGTTTTATACACAGGTCAAGCATATTTATATCAACCAGAGGAGAAGTTGTGAACAGCAGTAAATAAAGAGTTGAAGGATTTTATCTGGGAGGGGAAGAGGGCAAGAGTCAAGTGGAATAAAATGATCCTTCCAACAGACCAAGGTGGTTTGGGATTGCCTGATCTGAAGGAGAATTTCAGACTCGTATACATAGCACAAGCAGAAAGCTATAATTCAACATGGAAAGGGATGATGAAAAAGCAGGGGGAAAGCTCAAGAAATAAGGAGTAACTGGAACTTTGGATGCAACTCCTTAAGGAAGATAACAATAACCATACAGAATATTATATTCATAAAGTAGTAGAAAGTATTATGAAAACTAAGCCAACACAGGAATGGAGAAAGGAGATTATGCCAAGAGAGATGACTGTGATTTGGAGTACAGAGGATAAGCAAGAGGGGATGGAATTTACTGGAGAAAACTGGCAAAGGAATCAAGGTATTGGTAGCAAATAATTAGCAGGGGAAAGGTCATAGAATGCAAAGAGACCAAGAATGCATTTGGGCTACAGGCTACAGACCGCCTTCCCAATTAAGGATGGATATCAGAGTACTGACAAAGGGTTAGAGGGATCCTAAGTGAAAGACTGGCACTGGTACAGTTTTTAGTAGAATCCAGAACAGAAATTGCTTTAAAAAAGGGATAATTAGTAGGTCATATAAAATATTGCATAATAACTATAGGAATCAATCAGAGGAGGTTAGAAAGGATTGGGAAGAGAGAATAAGCAATTCACGAAGAAACAAGGGGAGGATAAATGTATGCCTCCCAAATATGCAACAAAGTCTAGAAGATTTAGGATTTTTGCTTGGAAGTTCTTGCAGAGATATTTTCGGTTTACTATCATTATTTTGAATGACACTCAGTCGACCGCACTATATTCAACAACGGAAAGTCGAATATGGCAATGTCGAACTTTAAAAGCAAGCCTAGGAACGTGTTTTAACATGGGTCGAAATAGAGGTTCACTGCTATTGCCAAACTACAAACCTTGCCCCTATCTCGACCCATGTTAAAACCCGTTCCTAGGCTTACTTTTAAAGTTCGACATTGCCGTGTTCGACTTTCCATTGTCAAACATAGTGCAGTCGACTGAGTGTCATTCAAAATAATGATAGTAAACCATATTTTATACCCCAAGCAGACTACAAAGAATATTTCCTAAGGTAGATTCCAAATGTTGGAGGTGTGGTGGGGAAGAAAGTGGTAACTGGGAACATATTTTTTGGAGTGCAATGAGCTGGCAGACTTTAAAAATTTCAGAAATAATGGGTGAGCAAATTGGTGTAACTAAGGAAATTATTTTTTTTTAATTGTAATACAGAACTGGAATTGTCTAGATGTAAGGTCTTGCTGAGTTTAATTCTGATGGCTGTCTAAAACGCAACTATTAAAAAATGGAAATCTAAGTCTATACTAACCATACTAGATGAAGTGAATATAGTAACAGAAATATAAGAACTAGAAGTGGGATCTTTAAAAAAGGGTAGGAGCAAATTGCATAGAAAAAATGGGAATTATGGGAACAATACATGCTGAATAATGTTTTGGAGGAGGAATGAGGTTTAAGGGAAGGTAGAAATTGAATGAGCTATGTAATGTTCGCATGACAGGGACTTTATAGTAGATGATATGTGATGTGTAATGCTTGCATCTGAAAATATATCAGTATGGTTTGCTTTCATTTATATAAATGTATGACTGCCTGTGTCATAAGTGATAATTCAATAAAGATATTTCTTGTTTAAAAAAAATAATGATTATTTTTTACTTACTTATGACTGTACTGATACATTAAATATTATTTTGATAATATCTATCCAAGTTATTTGTAGGTAGTTTTAATATAGGTCAGTATTTGGTTAATGAAGTACATTTCTAAAATATATAATTATGTGTTGCTAATTTTTTATCGGAACATCTCAAGTATACAGGATTATATCCTTTGTAAATTTTCTGAAGTGATTAAGTTGTTATGCAACATTTCCAGGAGAATATGTTCAAATAAAGAAAGAAAGAAAAATATTATTAAATGTTGACGTTATATTTAGTTCTTTGCCATTGTCTAACATGTTACCTTTATAATTATTATTCAGTTCTGATATCCATCTGGTATAGCAATCTTCTATCCTAAAAGCTTATAGATAATGTATAATATTGTGTGTTAAAGTATCTCTGTGTACTTTTGACATAAGCATTATTAGCTCAGAGATCTTTTGAATGATATTGATTTAAAAATGATGGATATATTTAGTATAGTGGGCAATCTGTTTAACCTGTAATCAATAATTAGAGTTTATTAGAAGCATGCATATTATTTTCAAAATTATATGCCCAGGCCTTTAATCCTTTCAAATATCATTTATTAAGATATTTACTGAAATTATTATATATGCAGTTGCATATTTTATTGGTATTAATAAAATTATTATGAAAAAAGATATAGATATGATAACAATATCTGAATATTTTGATAGCATATTATAGTGTACATTGTTCTAGTAGCTTTAAATCTCTGTAATGTTGCTGCTTAAATTGTTCTTATTATTTGATTTAGATGGTTATTAGAGAATGTATTAACTTCTGCTTTTGCTTCAGTTTCTATTAATGTTAATTTATATAATGCTTCTAACCAATAACACTCTATTTCTAGCCGTAAATACTCAGTCTAGGGATCTAAACCTCTTCTGCAACATCAACAGAACAGTTTGCAGGTACAGATATACCTCTCATAGAATATCACCGTTGTGGAACAGAGACCCCCATCCACATAAAACAAATACATTCCTGTCCATTTTCAAGTGCAACGTAGATCTAGGAATTGGAAACAGAATTTTTACCCTGGGACTGCCCCCTGTACTAATAACTGACAGTGGCAGCTCCTAAATGCTTCACCCCATGCAAGGGTCCCCTTAAATTATTTATGGCATGATCATAGTTATTCTCATTAGGGGTAATATATAATTGTTGATCATGAGATGGGTATGGCTAATCTATAACCAAATAGGACAGGTTATTTCAAGCCCAAAAAGGGAAACTGGCTAGACTTAAAATGACTTGCAAAGCAGCTAGCCTAGTGTTTACCTAGGAACCTATAAAATATATTTTAAATAAATGCTGCTGAATAAAGCAATGCATTAGGAAACCCTACACCAACCTTTCACTTATAATGATGCATTACTCTATACAGGGTATATGTGTGAAACATAAGCATTTTAAAGCCATAACAATCTGCTTTAATTATAATGAGGGCATTAAAGAAGTTATATATTAAATATAATATTATTGGCTGAAATATTTAAGTGATGCTAATATCTCTTCAAATGAGACAACCATATTAGACTACCTACTTTAATTTTTTGTATAACAGATGTATAAGGTGAACATTTTAAATTAATTGTTCCTATGTTTTATAAATAAACATTTTCTGATTTAATGTGTATTTTGGATTTTAATTATATAGAAAAATTAGCTGAGAAAGACATAACTTTTGACTTGGCATTCTGAAAGCAACGACTTGCGAGATTCTTAAATATACCAAATAAGTTAAGACATGTCTTTCTGAGTAAGTAAGAAAGATTAAAATAGCATTAGCAAATAATGAAATTTTTTGTACATTTAATATTTAATCATATTCTGCTATTTTATCAATCTCTTATATTGTTGGCAATGTCTCTGTTGGTAGCATGCATAATAAAGGTGATAGTGATTTATTTTGTTTTATAATACTAATTTTATTAAAACATTCTAGTACCTATGGTCTTTTACTGATATGAAAAATTATTGCAGAATTCAGTATTGAATCAAGGAACTCCATTTCTGTATTAATGAGTACAAGTAGTTCAATTTTGATGTGTCAAATGTTTTAAGTATCCACCCTTAATAATAATATGCTTTCAGAAATTTTACTTTGTTCAATAACAGTTAATGAAGGCATCATTATTTTTAACTCATCAGTTAATATCTTCTTAAATATTCTATAACATACATGCAGAAAAGTTATCCTTTAAACAATGAATATTTTCTTCATCCTTATTTGATTTAACAATCACAGTTTTCTATATGTTCAGCTGAAAATGTTATACTATGGCAATACAGCATGTTGGTTATTGTCTTATGGAATATGGTTAATAATTTACTTTTCCAAAAAAGGTGAGGAATACATTTTCACTATTGTGTCATTCCAGCCTAATGACTTTCCTTGTTTGTGATTATTATAGTGTAAATTCTTGTACCAAAACAGGTATTTGCAGTTTTTTAGTTGGATATTCTGATAATACTTTTATTTTAATAATTTTTGCACACTGTGATAGGTAGACCTTTGCTTGTATTGTATTATTATTTTATATACAATGATTTACATTTATATACAATGATTTAAAGTGTCTCCTGCATTTGGCTATTATATTTAAGCAATAATCCATGAATGTGCATGGGTATATCAGGATTTACCCATAGTCGATGTGTATTAATCATGAGTAGGGTTGCCACCTTTTCAAATGCCCACATTTTTTGTAGAAAGGTGAGATTTTATAGTACAAAACATACCCATGGACAGTGCAAAGAATAGAACTTCACTTTTTTGCCAAAATAAAAGCTTATTCTTGTAGCATTTGAGTTGCTTATGTTATTTCATATAACATTTAGGTGTTTCATATACAAAATAACTGTTTAATGCAACTATTAAAGAAAACTTGGAAACTATATTTGTCCTAAAATCTCAGGACATTTGCTGTTTTTTATTTTTTTTTTTGCAGGACACAACTGTGCAAAGAGTGACAGGTGGTATCCCTAATCATGAGGGCAAAGCCCAAGTGATTAAAGAAAGCCAACCATGTATAAATCCTGATATACACATTCACAGGAGTGTATTACAGCTATTATAGAATGTCATTATTTAAGAAAGAAATTGATTACCTTTCTTAAATAATGTCTTTGCATAAGAGTGCTGTAGTGTTCCTCAGCATTCTTCCTTGTTTACTGATGTACTGCACATAGATATAGGACTTACATTCCCAAGCCTTCACAGTATATCAGTGCAGTGCAGGAAAAGCAACAGAGAAAAAATAATCTCAGTTGCAGGTTTTTTTTTCTAATGACATACTCTTAATGTAAGGAATCTGGACAAAGCCCAATTTAACAGGGGGATAAAGTTCCAAAAATAGGACAGTTTTTAAATATTGCTCTTGCATACTTAAAAAGTTGCAGGAATAAGAGGTTTTGTGTTAGCTTGCATTTTCTGATGGATATGAAACCTGAACCTCAAATGTCTGTCATTATTTAATTACTTCAATCCCTAGTGGCTTGCCAGAAAACTTTATTTTTTATGAGGAACAGACCAAAACTATGAGGCAAAAATCTGAACATTCTATGAAAATCTGGACAGTTGAGAAGAATGATTTATAAGATTTTAGTGGGGACAGTGCAGATGTTCAAGGAAAATCATGGCCATTTTGTTTCTTTAGCTTTGAACAACATACCTGATGTGTCTTATATTTTGCTCTGTTTCTTAAGCATATGCCAATAGAAAGTCTAGCCACTCAGTGGTGCTTCAATAGCCGGACTTTTTTCTGTTGGTATATGCTTGATTTACAGTGGGCATGCTGGTTGGCTCCAATCACTGTGCTCATTTCTGAATAGTAATGAGACTTTGTTGTAGAATATCTGTGTTTGCCTCAAATGTTTGAAATGACATATCATACACTTTACTATGATGCTGCTGTGATGATGTAAATTTTAAGCATCTTGCTACATATGTTTTTATGGTGACATTAATAAAATGGCATTTTTAAACTTCTGCTATTACATTTTTACTATTTATTAGATTTTTGTGGTCTCTAATTCTTTTGGAAAGTTATTATATAGACAGATTATATAGTTTCAGCTTAAATATTTAGTGTCATACATGTTAGAGACAGCCTTGTTTAGGATCTGCTTCTTGATATAATTTCCTTCTGTTATGCATTTTTCAAGATTTAATTCTTCCATACAGGAAGGACTTTAATGGTTCCCTGACAGAAGTGTATGGCCAGATAGTGCTAGTTCTGATACTCTGCAAAATAAATTGTGATTGAAAGAGAAAATAATGCAGGGTCTTCTGTTATAGTATTTCCCTGGATAACAGTGGAGTTTTGTCTGTTTGAGCACAAAGAGTAACTATAGTCAAAAGCAAAAAATACCAGTGTCTAACAAATCTAATATCTTAAAAGAAAAGTAAAGTATATGAGACCAAAAAGAAGGAAAAGAAAGAAAAAAGGATCCTGAAGTGACTATCAACATTATGGTGAACTGTCCAGAGTTAAGTTTAAGTGAAGAACTTTCAGAAAACATGGCAGCAACTTCCATAGGAATATTTAATAGAACAGGAATCTTAGAGGAATTTTTAAAAAGGCAAACAAAAGGATAGAAGAGCTACAGGATGTGCTGATCAAGCAGTAAGATGAAATTAAATTGATGCAAAAGAAAAAAAAACAAAGAATGAATTGGTACGAGGTGAAGCAGAAGGAGATTAAACAAAAAATAACAGAGCTAGAAGACAGATCACATTATGGAAACATCCGATTCATGATCATCACAGAGAAATTAGAAGGATTACTCTATGGGCTTTATGAGACAAAAAAATAAAAGGATGGATAAGAGTCCCTCAGCAAGACATTCTGATAATAGTACACAGAGTGTATTCGCCAAATCTGTCAGCCCAAAGAAGACAGAGACTCATACTAGTTAAAATCCAAACATACTAATAAAATGACATGTTGCTGTCTAAAATGTGGCAGAGAGAAAAGATGCCTACAATAAGGGACAATTGTGTTTGTAAAAAAATGACTATTCAAGTTGGACAAGACAGAACTGAAGCAAAATGTATTCTACTTGTAAAGCAATGTAAGGCTGCTGGTTTGAGGTTTAAACTCATTTGCCCAGCTATTTTCAAAATTCTCCTCTGATGGATAATGGTGGAAAATCCACAAATCAGGGAATAAGTAAAGACATTTAAACCATTTCCTCTTTTTAAAAAAAAGATGAAGACAAGACAAGGGGAAGCCCAGGAATACACTCAATGAATGAAGAAAGCCCTGTAGTTCAGTCAGAAGCCAATCACATCAGAGAATGTGAAACAGCAAAAACTGCAAACCTCTGACTGAAAATGGCAAAAGAACTGAAAAGCATTAGTCTCACTGACAGTGAAAACTAGAGATTTAAACAAAATAAAAATTGTCTTGACTTTAGGCTGCTCCTTTGGATGAGACGTTAAACCAAGGTCCCATCTGCTTGAGTTGGTGGTAGCTCACGTGGATGTAAAAGATCCCATCATCACGGACCTAATTAACAAGGATATAGGGAATCTCCAAACTCTAGATCCCACGCAATTTGGTTTTGTGAAAGGTAGACCATGCCTGCTCAACCTGGTTGACTTCTTTGAGTCAATCACCAGAGCTGTGGATGAGGGCAAGGCAGTTCATACAGCCTACCTTGATCTCGCCAAGGCTTTTGACACCATTCCCCACTCAGGAATTGTTGATAAACTCACCAAACTAGGCATCAACCTTATATCACTAGGTGGGTTGCAAATTGACTCACAGATAGAACCCACAGTGTGAAAGTAGCGGACTCCAAGTCAGACTTCCGACCAGTCATAAGTGGAGTTCTACAGGGATTGGTCCTGGGTCCTCTCCTGTTTGTCATCTACTTCTCAGAAGTCCAGGCCAACATGGAGGGCCTCTGGCTGACCAAGTTCACAGATGACTGCAAGCTGGGAGCCATTATTAACTCCCCAAATGTTGTAGACATTCTACAGAATGGCCTCACTGGAACCAATGACTGGTGTCAAAACCATGGCTTTAAGCTTAATGCCAAAAAATGCATCATCATCCCCTTTGGGAAAAACTCAGTTCCCACTAATTACCATATCGATGGGAGCCCAATGAACATTGAACATTGAAGGAGTTATAAGAGATCTGGAGACACAGGTTGACAGCAACCTCTCCTTCGACCACCACACTGCCACTGTGTTCAGAAAGTCCTTCTATGTGGCACATCTCATTACCAAGGGTTTTGCATCCAGGAAGAAGGAGGTCATCATCTCTCTCTACTCTTCCCTCATTAGGCCAATCATCGAGTATAATGCCCCATTTGGCATGTACCTCACTAGACCCATGCAACAGCTGGAAAGGTCAGCAAAGTAACTCACGAAAAGGATCCTAGGCCTTAAACGCATGTCCTACATGGATAGACTCAAAAAAAAGCCAAACAAAGCCATGTCTGACCCAGCTCTTTTAGAATCATCTAAAGAAATCTCAATCCCTCCACACCACATGCTCCAGAGACCTCAACCGTATTACCACAATCAACAGAACATGCTGGAGGGACAGGTTCATAACCCAGAGACTGCCTGTACTCTGGAATAGACTTCCCATACATGTAAAGCAGAGCACCTCACTGACCATCTTCAAGAGAAATCTTGATGAGTGGATGGGAAATAGAAAGTTCACCCCGGGATCACTCTAGTGGCTCTATTTGATAGAGGCACTGGGAACTAACGTTGAGTGGCACTATGCCAGGATACTTTTATGGGCTAGACTTGTAAAGGCTCCAGGGCCATTAGCCTAGTACATACCTATGAACCTATTAGAGAGTTGTTTGGCACCTGGGTAAGCCACAAAGTCCAGGATGAACCATGGTACTTATTGAAAAGACTAAAGAAACTTCTTGAATACCCTGGCTAAATTTTCCATAGTAGTATAGATACCACCTCAAGTTTACTTTGAAAATAAGCTATTAGCCTAGTGGGACTAACCTGATCAACAAAGGATAAATTAAAAAATAAATAAGTGATTGGTAAGTAGAGTAAGAAAGAGCAATGAAAATAAGTCCAGTCTCCAAATTAAATTAAATAGTTAATGCAAATATTAAATGTGACTGTTAGACAAAAGGCTCATAGAAGGTTACTAGACTAATGGCCCTAGAGCCCTTACAAGCCTATTCATATTTATCCCGCGTTACCCCAATTGTCAGTGGATAGGTGAGTGAAGTTCTCAGAGGTAATGGTCTATGGTAGTTAATACCAACTTCCTCTGTCCAAGAGGGATATGTGTGCCACCCCAGTAGTGAATTTGCAGTCACCCATCCATTGATCTAGGTTGCATTTCAAGAGAGACAAGGAGGGACTCTGTTTCACATGAATTGGAAGCTTGTTTCAGAGAAGTGGCAGTCTCTGAGAGATGTATCTATCTGTCCATCATGACTTGTTCATGTCAAAGGCTAGGTTAAGATCATTGTGCAGTTTGATTTACAAATGTGTAGCATTTCCATCAGGGCTGGGTCAGAGACTGCCTGTAAGCCAGGCACAGGTCATCCCTTAGCAACCTGCAGGAGACAGACTACAGTGAGAAAGGTTTCAGTCTTTCCATGTAAGACTTGCTATGTGTACCCTGTAATTTCTTGGTGAGAAACCTCTGTGGCCTCTCCAGTTGTTGTAGGTGTCTGTTGAGGTACATGCAAAACTAAGGGAGCATTGTACTCAATTACTGATATGATGAGGGCTGAGTATAATTGAAATATAACATCCTTAGATCTAGATGTGATACCTTTACTTATAAGATGTGCCACACAGAAGGATTTCCTTACTGCTGTGGATACGTGGTGGTCAAAGTTCAGATTGCTATCAACCCAGATCAAGTATCACTGGGTCTACACTTCGGGGTGGTGCTGTCTATAATGTATTTAGCAGGGATGTCAGCTTCCCCAAAAGGAATAATAATGCATTTTGTTTGTATTTAACTTTAATCTGTGGCCTTGGCAGCAATCATTTGTCTGTGTTAACCCTGTCTGCAGTATATTAACATCACTGGGGAACTCCAAGATTGCTCCTACTTTGTAATCAGCGAACTTGGTCAGCCACAGGTTGTCCAAGTTTGCCTGGACTTCTGAGAAATTCCTAACAGTAAGGGGCCCAGCACAGAACTCTGTGGTATGCCAATGGTGACTGGTCTTTTGCTAAAGGTGAAGTTACCCAGTTTGACAGTATGTGTCCTGTCAGTGAGCCACTTGGCTACCCATCTGGTAATGTAGGGGTGAATTCTCAATTGGGAGAGTTTCTCTATAATACCCAAGTAGGAGACTGTGTCAAATGACGTGGCTAGGTCAAGATAGGTGGTATGTACTGTCTTTCCCTTGTCCAGGGCCTTGGTGACTTTCTTGAAGAAGTCAACCATGTTTAAAAGGCAAGATCTACCTTTAACAAGTCCAACTGGGCTGGGTTCAGAGTCTGGAGATTACCTGTGTCCTTGTCCATAATGATTCTTTCCATGGCCTTGCAGATGAGGCTAGTCATGTTTATGGGCCTATAATTCCCACTGTTGGTTGATGGTCACCCTTTGTGTAGAGGGATTGCTGTTGCTATCCTCCATTCTGCCAGATCATAGCCAGTTCGCAGGTTGTGGTCAAACAGGGATCCAAGTGGGTCTACTAGGTCATGTTTTAAGTTGTTTAAAAGACAACCTGAGATGTTTTCTGGTCACATTGATGCAGTGTTTTTGGCCTTGGAGGGTATCAAGATGACCTGCTGTCTCTTGAGATAATAGAGTGATGAATGGTGGCAGGTATACTTTGGGGGATGACTGGAGGAGGTTGAAATTTGCTCCAAATCTGTCAGCTAGCAGGTTGGCTATTACGTCTGGTTGAGTATGGGTGATGACATCCACAAGAGGTTATGTGTATAGCTGGGTATTCCCTTTTATATTTCAGATGTAGTTAAAGAATGCCTTGTGATTATCTTTTGCTAGGGAGGCTATTTTTGCTTTGTGATTAACTTTGGAGGACTTGACAAGATCCCTTATTTGTTTGTTTAAACTAGAGAGGAATTTCTTCCTCTGCTGAACCAGTTCCCTCTTATTCTTGGAAATTAGTTTCTTTCTTTTATTGTACAGCCTGTTTATACTAGGGGTCCACCAGGGTGGTTTGTTTTTTGGCAAGACCTGGTTTTAATTTGGTCAGGTACAGCTGATTCTATACAACTGCTTAAGTGGTTATACAGGGCATTGGTATACACCTCTACATAGTGGTCCATGTTATCTGCGTTCAAGGAAGCTTTGAAACTCCTTATCCCATCACTTAGAAGGAGGTAATTCTTCTTTGAAAAATTCTTAAGTGTTTTTGAGCTTGATGGGTTATTTGGTCATATAATTACATTGAAAGAGACTGATTTATGGTTTGATCTTATCAGGAAGGGCATCACATGGGGGCAGGTGCAATGCTACCTCATGTTAGTGAGTAGTATGTCCAGGACATTTGAGCCTCTGTGGATGTGCTGACTAGCTCTTCCAGAACACTTGCACTGACATAGTTCAAAAACTTCTGAACCAGCATGTTTTTGGTCATGTATGTTTCCCAGTTGATGGTAGGATAATTAAAATCACCCATGAGTAAGGTGTTAGGCTGTATGACAAATGACTCCAGTAAGTCCAGGTATACAGTATGCTTTTCCTGTGTCATGGTGGGAGACCTATAGTTAGCTATGATGTGGTAGGGGACTTTGCCTATAGTTAATTGGACATGGAGTAGCTCAAGGGAGTCGCCAGTCTTGAAGTGTACTTATCCTTAATGAAGATGGATACACCTCCTCCTATGGTTCTTTCATGCTCAGTTTATGGTCCGAATGCATGGAAAGCAGTGTAGCCCTGCATGGCCAGGGTGCTTTCCATGCCTTTCAACCATGTCTCAGTGACTGAACAGACATCAGCATCTTCCAAAGTGTGGAGTGCTTCCAGTGAGTGTGGTTTCTTGTTTAGACTCCAAGCATTAAGCAGCAGTACCTTCAGTTTATCTAGAGAGGATTTTGCTATGTTGGGAGGCTGGTTATTTTGACACTGCCAAAAAAGGCACAATAAGAATGGCTAATGCCTTTGCCAGTATTCAAAAACTTAGAGGAGATAGATGCAAACCATCTCTGGCAAAGCAGGTGGGCTGTCAACTATGTCTTCCCAGGCTGACACATATTGGATCCCCTTGGACTGACACCTGAAGCTAAGCCAATTGTTAAAGTCAGTCATTCTTTGTATTGTGGCATTGTGCTCAGAAAAGGTGGAATGCTTCTTAAGGCTAGGCTTATACCTGCCTGTGACACATAATCTGAGAGCTCAATCATGTCTCTCTTCATATAGTCCTATGAGGTATGTCTCAAGTCATTCACCCCCAACATGGACTATGACAGAGTCATATCGGTACTTGTGGTTGAGTGACTTGAGTGCTTGAGTGACTTGATGGAACTGCCTCCAATTTCATAGTGTAACTACATCTGTCACATAAAGTATTTGTTTGTTTGAGGGGTAAGTGGTTGTCAATATACATGAGACAATTGCTACATTGCCTTAGGATGCCCATGTCTGTCAGGCTGGCCAGAGATATGG
Source organism: Protopterus annectens (assembly GCF_019279795.1). NCBI lineage: Eukaryota > Metazoa > Chordata > Ceratodontiformes > Protopteridae > Protopterus > Protopterus annectens. The sequence continues at coordinate 789,132,161 of NC_056747.1, forward strand.
TGGAAAACTGCCCATCTATGATAGCAGCCTCTTACTGTATGTTTTATTAAGGAATGGAATGGGTTAATTTGACAGGACTGTGCTGGTAGCATTGAGACTACAAGAGGGACCATTACTTTGTGTAGGCCAAGGCTGATCAATAAGGTTGATCAATAAGGCAACACTGCTCAGTGTGCAACTGAGTTGCTCCTAGAGCATCAGAAAAGCTTTCAAGGGTTTCACTGACAGCTGTTAAGGGAAAAACTGAGCTTCTATGCTTTTACTTCTATACAGGGCACTGCTAGCCACCACTGCAAGAAGAGCAGCACTGCACAAACATGAGACTTAAATACGAGCAAAGATAAACAAGTTTTAAGATAGCTACCAATCAGGAAAACACACTATAAGTCTTCCACAGGAATCACCTACTTAACGTATCAAGAACGTCCATTATGTTAAAACAAGGGAGCCACTAACAAAGGATGGCACTGTCTCCATTGTATTAGGTTCATGGGTTTATAGGTGTATACTAGGCTACCAAACACTAGGTCCCTAATAAGCTTAGCCATGCAACCCAAATGTGACCCACACATTTAATTTATATGGGGGTGAAGATGGAATAATATCCAATTAGTATGGTTGCTCATTTTCTGCCTCCACTAATGGCTAATTTACCTATTAAGGAAAAAAGGGGGATAAAGGAGCTTAGCCGCATGATAACCTGAATGCTTGCATGTTGTATGTATATAAACAGTTATGGATATAGGTGTGTGTGAGTGTGTGCGTGTGTATTTCCTTAATGTGTTGGAGTCAGCAGGAAATAATGCAAACCTGACTGGCTCTTGGGGAAAAGCAAATGCTGAGTCACTGTAAACTGAAAGTGATACCCAGGAGCTAATTAAAGAATGAACTATGCAGCCTGTAAACAAAAATAACAGAGGTTCATCTTGTGCACAAAAAAATAAAGAACTAAAAATGGTTAGAGTAGTGTGAGAGTAAGGGAAAGAGTTAGCAGAGAGTGATAATGTTAAGGAGAGGCATAGGAACAGAAACTGGGAATTTTGCTTACTGAACTGCCTAAATTCTTAAACTTTGACTTTCCACTGACCATAGAAATATACAAGAACTTAAGGAGGAAAGCCACAAGGGAGTATCAGTACAATACCTTAATGGCTTCCTGGGCAGGGATATGGAATACTGAGTCAGGAATTTCTTTAAACTACATGTTTATGATACATCAGGGGTCTGCATGCAAGTCTACGTGCTCTTCCAACAGTGTTATGGATCCTTAGGTGCTGAACCAAGGACATAATGAAGAGAATGATCATAGGCTAACAATATGGGCACAGACGGTATGACAGACTCCATATAAAAAAAATTAAAATAATGCATAAGCAAAATAATAGAAGAATATGGTGGCAAACCCTTGGAAATAGTTTCCTTAGGGATGGCTAAATAAATAGGAAGGTGAAGGAAGATATGCTATATTTGGTTAAAAGGAGAGAAGGAACTAATGTACCGGATACAGATATGTTAGGGGGAAAGACAACTAGAGGGGAAGACTACAAAAGAGAGTTTAATTTTATGGCAGAGGGCTATTTGCTATGTCATGGTTTAAAAGAGCTAAATAGTAGAAAACGGTGACACACATCAAGAAAAAAATATTAGACGTGATTAAGATTCTTATCAGACAGAGAACAGAAGCAGCCAGTAATAGGAGGGTTTTGAGCAGGGCATAAAAGATAATTCATGGTAACTAGAAAAAAACTACAGAAGAAATTATAACAGGTGAGGAAGGAATTAATAAGCAGATAACTATAGAACAGTGTAAGGAGATACGAGACATCTTGACATGCAACTAAATCTAGAAGGTTCAAAATATTTACACTGCAATGCCTCCATGAATATTTTATAGTAATACCAAATTAAAGATTTTCCTTATCTAGAGAATAAATACTGGAGGTGTACTGAGTAGGAAGAAAGAAAATGGGAGAATATCTTCTGGTCCTGCTCCAAGTGAGAGAATTAAAAATGGCTTATAGAAAATAATGAATGAACTTCTGGGAGAAAACTAGTTATACCTGGGAGGGATATGATATTTTCAAACTAGGCACCTGAATTAAGAAAATCAGGATATTATAAGGCCTTACTGACTGTGTTATCACTGGCCTAAGTCATGAGACAGCCCCACCAGAGAGAAAGTGCTCAACATTATGACTGATTTAAAAGAAATGGAAATTAAGTCAATGAAGAGAGGAAAGGGCAAATTATTTGTTAACAAGTGGGCATTATAACAGCAATATATAAGGGAATTTCAACAATGATCAATCAGAGGTATGAGGGCAAAAAAAAACTGGTGGATTGAAATCTGCTTGCAAGTTAGTGCATGAAAATAATTAATGATTTTTATTACAGTTTTAAGAAAGACAAAAGTATATTCTGCAACTAATAGCTTTACAGATTAATGTACTTTGATAAACTACTGACTTAGTTACTTTCAGTGCTCTTTCTTCTCTATCCCACCTCCAACATTTATCTACCTGAAGTCTGCTTGGGGTATAAAAATACCTATGCAATCACTTCCAAGCAAAAATCCAAAGCCTTCTGGACTTAGTTGCATACTTGGGAGGAATACATATTTCTTTCCATTGTTTTCTTGTAAACTGCTTACCCATTCTCTCTTCCCAATCTTTTCTAACCTTCTGTGATTCTTATAGTCATCATGCAATATTTTATACGCCCTAATAATTATCACTTTTTAACATGTACTTGTGTTCTAGATTCAACTTAAAATTCTACCTGAGCAGGTCTTTCACTTGGAAACCCTCATGTCCCTTTCTCCTTGCTTGTGCTCTAAGATTAAGGCCTGGTAGGGAAAGTAGTCTCTAGCCTGCAATCTAAATGACTTCTTGGCCTCACCCCACTCCATTACCTTGCCTGCTTGAGTTATTTGCTCCCCATATCTTGGTTCCTTTGCCAAGTTTCTTCAGTAAAATCGACCTCCCCTTTCATATTTTCTGTACCCCTACTTACAATCATCCCTCTGGGCAAAATCCCCTTTCTCCATTCTCGTATTGGCTTAATTCTTAGAATACTTTCTGCTACTTTACAACTATAATATTGTGTATGGGTGTTATCATTCTCTTTACGAATCTTTTTGTCCTCTGGAGTTGTTAGCACAAAATAGTTTCTTAACTGCAATCTTTCTAAACTCATGCATATTATCCAGATACTCCCTTATTTTCTCTTGAGCACTCTATATTTGCTTGCTCCTCTTGTTCTGTGAGATTTCCCTTATTTTGCAATACTTTAACTTTTGTCAGCCTTTCTAAGTAATTTATATTACTTCTTAACCATATCTCTTTCTCTTTTATTTTGACCCTATTTTTAAACTCCATTTTCTTTTTAGCCCAGTCACTAGATATAACTTCTAAGATATTTCTATCTTCCCTAATAACTCTCAAATAATTTCCACTACCCATTCCTTAAATTCTTCTCTTTTTAAGAGATAGGTGGGAAAGTGACGGTGCCTTATTTTTACTTCATTATCTTGCATTTTATCTTAGTTTTATTGACACATATTCAAAAATAGTTATTGGATGTGTGTTGAAGCTGTCAATTAAATGCACATGTTCTGTGAAAGTTAATTCCCATCTTGTCTAGCCTAGTTATTGTACCTTGGGGAATAATACTTAAATTCTGTCCAAGTTTTTACTACTGAATTCATATCTTCCATATCAAATATTTTCATACATTTCTTCAGAAATCCATACTCTTTTATTATATTGTCCCTTCTAGGTCCCCTTTATATATCCTCACTATTGTAAATCAAATTCCAGTCCCCACCTATAAACAATATTCCATACTGAGAGATAATTATATCTCACAAAATTTTCTTAAGCTCAATAATAGCAGTTTTTGGTGGAATATAAATATGTGCCATTGTAATCCTCCTCCCTTGCCAATTGCCCCTTACTACTACACGTCTACTATTTTTGTCTTTTTTTCCCTCATCTATCACTATTGGACCCCCTCTAGCAATTAGTATAATTATTCCCATTTTCCTCTGTCCCTGGTATTCTACTGAATATCCATTCTGAAATCCTCTATTTGTCAAATTCACATGCTTATTCTTTCCAAATGTTTTTCCTGCAGCATTGCTATTTGCACTCTGCATTTCTTAATATAATGAAATACCCTGTCATTTTTATCTATACCTGTAAGGCCATTCACATTTCTAGATAATTTGGACAGCATAGCCATCATGATAAAAAGCTATTGTTCCCACCTATTATACATGACAGTTTTTTTTGAACGTGTATTTCCAGTTTGTGAGATAAATGCACATACTAATGTTGGCAGGCTGATCTTTTGCACAATTGTTTCTTCTCATCTCCATTTGAGCCTATGTCACATTTTTAAGACTTTTTGTTTTTAATAAAAACCCTCTAACAAAAAACTAAATATAAAACACTTCCGTCTTCTATTACATTGGAATAGGAGACACACAAAACTATGTATATCTTCAAAGCATGAAGTTTAAACATCCAGAAAGGAACAATTACCCCAAATTGAGACAAACAAAAACTGAGGGTAATGCTACTCAATGCTAGAAGTCTAAATCTCAAAATGCACTCCTCGAGGCACACCTTAAAATGGAGAACACTGATATCTGTGCAGTGACTGAGACCTGGTTCAATGCTCAAGAGAGCACCCCTGCATTACCAGGCTATAACTCATACCACACTTTTCAGCCATCTAACCTGGACCAGAACACCAAAGGCAGAGGTGTGTCCATATTCATTAAGGATATCCACACCTCCAGGCTACTTGGTCAGGATAATGCATCCGAGGTTATCCAAGTGCACCTAACACTGGGGAAAACTGCAATCCAAATTGTAGCTTGCTACAGATCCTCCACCATGCCCCAGGATTCCCACTCCTCTTTTCTTGATATACTGGAAAATATTAGAGTTCAACCAAACATTATAATAATGGGCGATTTCAACCACCCCACAATTAACTGGGAAAACTACTCATGTGCCAACTCCTTCACTCAACACTTTCTGAAATTCATAAATTCCAGTGCTCTGGATCAACTTATCCACACCCCCACCAGGGGCAACAATATCCTAGACCTAGTCATTACCAGCATGAGTGACCGGTGTTCCACACCTGAAGTCAACTCCTCACTGGTCAGATCCGATCATAAGCTAATCACCCTAGATATCCACATCCCTCCCCCACCCCCATTAAGGAAACCACGGTAAAAAAATTCTCCAAAGCCAACTTCATGCTTCTTAAGACAGAAGTGGTGAACTTCATGACACCCATGCAGATGGGCAATACAGTTACAACTGCTGAATCCTACACAAATGCACTCTATAAGCACTTACATGAGTGCATGGATCATGCTATCCCAAAGAGATCCAATGCTATCCTCCCAAAAAAGGAAGCCAATCTGGTGGTCCCCTGCTATAAAAAAAACTCTACAACAGAAGGAAGAAACTGTTGCAAAAGAGAGTAAAATCCCATGAGTGGAGGAGCTCCCTGGTTAGCCTCAGTAAGAAGCTGAGATCCCTTATAAGATCCTCCAAAGCTAGATATGAAAACAAAATCGCCACTGATTCTAGGGACAACCACAAAGCATTCTACAGCTATGTCAAGAATCTCAATGGCAACACCCAGATCTGCTCTGAGTTACAGCACAACAGCATGAAAATTACAGAACCAACTGATATTGCCAAAATCCTGGCAGATAGGTTCAGTGCTAACTTTACTCCGCTCTCACCCCCAAAGGGCCCATACCTATACAGGAAGAATGCAGAGTCCCTGTAATCACAACTATGCAGGTAAAAGCTGCACTCTCTAAAGCCAAAAACACAGCATCCATGGGTCCGGACAACATCCCAGGCTGCATTTTACACGAACTTAGAACGAACTGGTTCCCCACCTAAGCACCATGTTCAGTCATAGCCTCACATCAGGCTTTCTGCCCATTGAATGGTGCACAGCAACAGTTATCCCACTCCACAAAGGGGGAGCCACCACTGATCCCGGTAACTATTGCCCTATTAGCCTGACAAGCCTGGTCTGTAAGGCCATGGAACATATCATCATGGAAATCATAAACAAAGACACTGGTAACCTCCAAACTCTGGACCCCCACCCAGTTCGGGTTTGTGAAAGGCAGATCATGCCTCCTCAACCTGATCAACTTCTTTGAGACAATCACCAAAGCCGTAGATGAAGGTAAGGTGGTTCACACAGCCTATCTTGACTTCACCTAGGCTTTCGACACCATCCCCCATTCTGGAATTATAGCTAAACTCACTAAACTAGGTATAAATCCCTACATCATAAGATGGGTGGCCAACTGGCTCACTGGCAGAACCCACACTGTAAAAGTTGCAGAGTCCAAATCTGACTTCAAACCAGTGACAAATGGAGTACCACAGGGTTCAGTCCTGGGACCTCTCCCGTTTGATATCTACTTCTCTGAAGTACAGGCTAACACAGAAGGCCTTTGACTAATGAAATTCACAGATGACTGCAAACTAGGAACCATAGTCGAGTCCCCAAATGATGTGGACATCCTACAGAACGGCCTCACTGAAACAGATGCCTGGTGTCAGAGCCATGGCCTCAAGCTCAATGCCAAAAAGTGCATTGTCATCCCCTTTGTTAAAAACTCTGTACCCATGAACTACCACATAGGTGGCAGTCTACTTAATGCCGAATGTGTGATAAGAGACCTTGGGACCCAGGTGGACACTAGCCTCTCCTTTGATAATCACATCGTCACAGTAGTCAGGAAGTCCTTCTATGTGGCACACCTCATCAAAAAAGGATTCTCATACAGGAAAAAAGAGGTCATTGTTCCCCTCTACTCGACACTCATTAGAGCCATTATAGAGTACAGTGCCCCTTTTGGAATGTACCTCACAAGACATCTGCAACAGCTGGAAAGACCACAGAAGTACCTCACAAAAAGTATTACTGGCCTTAAACAGATGACCTACACTGACTGTCTCAAAAAACTCCAGATTTACTCCATAGCATATAACCTACTCCGAGGTGATCTCTGCCTAACATATAAAGCTATGTCAAACCCAGAGCTGTCGGACATGCTACACCTAAAGAAATCCCAATCCCTCTGAGCTACACACTCTAGGGACCTAAAACTTGTCACCACAATAAACAGGACATGCTGGAGGGATAGATTCCTGTCCCAGAGACTTCCCATATTTTGGAACAAGCTACCCATCTATGTCAAGCAAAGTTCCTCATTAGCACTCTTCAAGAAAAATCTTGATGAGTGGATGGGAAATAAGAAATACACCCTGGGATCATTTCTGTGGCTCTGCTCAACAGGGGCACAGGAAAATAACTTTCTTGGGTGGTATAAGCCAGGGAGCCTTGTTGGCTTGGCTTACTTAGGCCCTTAGGCCGATAGCCTAGTACCTACCTATGAACCTATGAACCTAATATTAAGGTTACCCATGCTAAAGTGCATCCTACATCCTGTGCTCTGACTTACACTGATTGCCATCTATTCTTTTCTTATCTCTCTCCCACTCCCAGATAGAAAAACAGCTTGCCTGCTTTCAGAAAAGATTACCTTTTAGCCTTCAGAAAATGTGCACTGGCTACCTTTAAATAAAATTAAATTGTACACTCTTCTATTAACTGCATTAAAGTATTAAAGTATTAAAGCTACTAGGAAAGTTACCTCTTATTCACTTCCCATAATTTCAACCTTAATTTTTTTCACTGAACTGCTTTCCATTGTACCTTTAAATTTTGCATTTCCCTTAGCAAGGAATACTCAGAATTCTCAAGATTAACTGCTTCCACCTGCGGACAGCTTGCCTTCATGGAAATGTATTCCACAGTGAGTCTTTGTAAATTTCACTCTGAAAATAATACAGAGCTGCTCTTAGCTACAGACATCACAACTCCACTCACTGAACATTTGGCAGGGGAAAACAAACAAGCTAATATTTTTGCATTTGTAAGTTTAGCATTTTCATGGCTTTCATCATTCTGTCTTATTTTTAATGCCTACATAATTACAAAAAATGTTTATAGGTTAAGCCAAAGGTAGTAATCTAGATATTCACCCTTGTAAAATAAAAATACCCTAATTCTATATATAATATAATAAGTACATGTACACTTTTCTACCCCACCCCAGCAGTCCAAGATCACAGTGTATGAACATTAAACTTGCTTTTATCAAGCCTTTTTTCTGCGGTTTACATCATGAAATGATTTATACAAATACTAATCAGAAAATACTCACAGTTAGTTTTCCCCCTTTTAGTGTCCTTCTAAACATTAGTGATATGAAGTAGGGTACATGCTTTACAGTTCACCCACAAGGTTAACAAAGTCAACAAAATCAAGTGTTTTTCAGCCACTTTTTCTTGCAAACCCATATTTCACAAATGGGATAAGTTGCTTTATAGTCCTCCATTTATTCACTAATCTGGAGTTGCTGGTCTTCTTCCTGTTCATCTTCATCTCCCAACACAAGACTCTGGTTCAAGTCCAAGGTACTGCTGAATCTTCTAGTCCACTCCTTTGCTTTTTTTTCTCTCTCTCTCTCTCGAGCATTTTCCTTTGGAGCACTGTCAGAGGAATGAGAAATAGAGTCCCATTCTGCTTGCTGACTCACTTTTTGTGGATAAACTTTTTTATTTCCTCCTTAGCCTGTTCAGCAACAAAAATTACTTTGATACTTCAGAAAAAATGATTTGAAGACAGCTGGATACATTACCTTGAATCTCACACCTACCCCTCAACATTCCCTGATTGCTGGGATAAATTTGCTTCTCTTCTGCCTGGTGTACAGTGAATAATCATTTTCTATAAACACCCTGCTCAGTCAGGATTAACTATTTTTGCTAATATGATTGCATCTTTATTAATATAGGTCTTGGTTCCTTTCACATGGCCATGTGCCCTTGGATGTTAACACATTGTTCTGTGGAACACCAGTCCAGTTGCTTTCATAAAATTAGTATAGTCTGCTTCTTCCAGTTTCTTTGGTACAACAGAAAATCTCAGATTTTTCTGTGCACGGTCTATTTTCTAACACTAATATTTTTAAAAATAGTTTTTCTTGAGAAACCTCATATTTGCCCATCTTTTTTCTGCATGACAACCTCTGATTTTTGCAGTTTTATCAGTTCTTTTGAAGGACTAGTTAAAGCTTCTTATATTTTTCCAGTCATTTGTTGCTTTAATTGATATACTCCTTCAGTGTTTCATTTATTTTAATCACCTCTGAATACATTTGATTTATTTTTTTCCTCTAAATTACAGTGAGCCATCTCTTGAACCAAAGCTGATGCTAGAACTATTTTTTGCTGAACAGCTACAGAATCTGGCCCAGACATTTTCTCTTCAGCTTATTTGGTTGATTTTCTTTCAAGCTTTCCAAATTTCTCATTTGCTGGCATCCAGGTAGTGTATTTACTATCCAGTAATGCAATTTTACAAAAAAAAAAAAAAAAATCAATAGCACTCCTTTCCTCAGTTTCTGTTTTTACACTGAGACAGCTGAAGCTATGCTGCTGATCAGTTTGCAGCCATCTTGGAAGTCCCAACATAAGGACTTATTTTCAGATTTACAAGTCTGTCAATAATCCCTGCATGGGGAATAGAATCAAAGGCCTTGGCCAAGTTCAAGTATGCTATATTTGTTTATTTATTTTATTTTACATTTGTTTACCGGGAAAGTCTGAGTGGACACAGGTCCATTTTCAGTGGAGGCCCGGGGAGAAAAGCTCCACAATACAATACAGTACATGAGAGAAGAGAAAATCAAGCATACTTATAGCAATCATGCACAATATATTAGAGATTAACAATTCTTATAGTAGACAGTCAGTCAGGTACATAAACTTAAAACAGCATTTGTATTATTTTTACAGTTATAAGTTTTGTCAAGTAAACATCAACGGGTTCACGAGCTTTCAGGGTAAAGTACAGTTGTGTACACTTACCATAAATGTAGATGTTCGAATGTATTCACTGTTGCAGCCATCACACTTGGGTTATCTGCCTGCAGGTAGCCCTCAGTTGGCCTGAATACCAGAGACTTAGTATTTCTGTGTCAGATGCTGTCACTCCAGGACTGACGTCAGGTTGTCAGGGGTATAAAAACAGGCAGCCGATGCCATTACATCAGTTTTTCTTGCCCCAAATGTCAGGAGGCCCCCAAATAGAGAGCTAGGTTATGGTGGGGAAAACACCACCAGTGAAAAGTACCTACCAATACCAATACCTCAGAAGGGGTTAGTAATAGCCATAGATAGGAAAGAGAGAGAGAGAAAAACAGGGGGCTGGAGGGAGAGAAACCAGGACTGCAACAGTGAATATATTCGTATATCTACATTAATGGTAAGTGTACACAGCTGTACTATGTTCTTTGTGTTTCACTGTTGCAGTCATCACACTTGGCTGGATTCCCAAAGCTGAAGAAGGGTGGAGGCAGTCAAGATGAGTTAGGGCTGCCAAGTATGCCTTGCAAGACTGCTGTAGAAAATCCTACCCTGGATTTGGAAAAGATAGGCAGGTGGTAATGCTTGATGAAGGTGTGTAGAGAACTCCAGCTAGCAGCCTCCAGGATGTCCCTGGTAGGGACTCCCCTGAGAAATGCTGCAGAGGTAGATGTTGCACTAGTGGAATGTGTTCTGACCTCCTGAGTGGTTGGTTTCCCATGGTGCTTGTAGCAGAAATGGATGCAGTGTGCTATCCATTTGAAAATAGTTTGTTTTGAAATGGCCTTGCCCACTGTCCCTATTGCAAGGCTGACTAGTAGTGGTCAGATTTTCTGAAGGGCTTAGTCCTATCAAAGTAGAATCTGAGCTGTCTGTGCATGTCCAAGGAGTGCAGGATCCTTTCCCCTTTATTTTGAGGATTAGGGAAGAAGGTTGGCAAATGGATGGATTGATTGAGAGCCACACTGGACACCACTATAGGCATAAAGGAAGAGTTATTCCTGAGGGAAACCCTGTCAGCATGGAAAATAATTAAGGGTTCCACAGCCATAAGTGCTTGTAGCTCAGACACTCTTCTAGCTGAAGTGATGGCTAGAAGCAAGGCTGTTTTCCAAGAGAGTAATTTTAAGTCTGCTGATGCAGCAGGTTCAAAGGGGGGAAGCGTGAGTTTTTCCAGTACAAAGTTAAGGTCCCAAGCAGGGGAGGGTGCTCTCCTTGGTGGCCTTAAGTTGTTTGCCCCTCTCAGGAACTGTTTGATAAGAGGGTGCGAGAAGAGAGGTGGCTCAGTGTTGTAATGAGCAGAAATGGCTGAGGCATGTATCTTAATAGAGGAGAAGGACAGGCCTTTGTGGAGTAGATCTGCTAAGTAATCCAGGATAAGAGGCAGAGAGTGCAGTGTTGTGTCCTCTCCTTTAGATTGAATGCATAAGCAGAACCTTTTCCATTTATCAGCATAAGATTTTCTTGTACTGGGTCTTCTGGCTTCAAGAATGATGTCCAGCACTTGTTTGCTTAAGGTTGCTGGGGGAGAATTCAACGAATAAGCCAGGCTGCAAGATTTAGGGTTTGCAGTTGTGGATGCAGAATCTGTCCCTCCTGCTGAGAGAGGAGGGTTGGATTCTGGTGTAGGTGCCAGGGTGGCACTGATGTCAGGCTGCACAGGAGTGGGTACCAGTGCTGGCATGGCCAGTCTGGGGCAATCAGAATTGTCCTTGATCTGTCCTGTTTTATCTTGAGTAATACTCTTGAAAGAAGAGACAGAGGGGGAAAGGCATAGATTGAGAGATTTACCCACTGAAAAGATAGGGCATCCACTTTCCAGTCCCTGCTGTGAGGATTCCTGGTGCAGAATTTGTTGAGCTGGTGGTTGTAGGGGGAGGCAAAGAGGTCCACCTCTGGGGTCCCCCATTTCTGGATCAGAAGGTTGAAAGTGCTGTGCTCCAGTTGCCACTCATGTGGGTCTAGGAGATTTCTGCTTAAGTCGTCTGCCAGTAAGTTTTGTTTGCCTGGCAGGAATTGAGCTTGCAGATGGACTGGAATGTCCAAGGCCGTGTTCCACAGGGCCATGGCTAGCCTGCAGAGTGGGCAGGAATGGGTTCCCCCCTGCTTGTTGATGTACCACATAACTGTGGTGTTGTCTGTTTTTATTAGCAGTTGTCCTGGAAAGATTAGAGATCTGAAAGCTGTCAGGGCATTCTGTACAGCTAGCATCTCTTTTTGGTTGATGTGCAGATGAATTTGAGTTGGGCTCCAGTGTCCCTGAATACATATTCCATTCATGTGTGCCCCCCAGGTATAGTCTGATACATCTGTGGTTAGGGTCTGGGCGGCTTGGGGTTGAGTAAATGTCAGTCTCTTGTTGTGGTTGCATGCTTCTGCCCACCAGTGGAACTTTGTCCTTAGACAGGTTATGATGGGAATGACTGTTTCCAGGTCCTGAGAATGTTGGCACCAAAGACTTTTTAGGTACCATTGGAGTTTCCTCATATGCAGTCTTGCATATGGAATCAGCAGTATACATGAGGCCATGAACCCTAGGCCTTGCAGTATTTTTTTGCAGATAGCTGGGTTCTGGTGGCCATTTGTTTAAAGTAGTCTGTCAGACTTGTTTTTCCGAGGTGAGGAATGCCATCTGGGAAGTTGTGTCCAAGCTTGCTCCCAGGAATACAGTCTTTTAACTGGGTACAAGTTTTGATTTATTTTCATTTATGGTGTACCTCAAGAAAGTGAGAAGGTTTTTCACAAATGTCAGGTGCTGCAGCAGCAATTACTGTCAGCCTGAATCAGGCAGTTGTCCAAGTATGGGTAAATCTGGATATTTCTCTGCCTGCAGTATGCAATGGCTGGAGCCAGGCAGTTTGTGAATACTCTGGGTGCAGTAGATAAGCCAAAGGGAAGTGCAGAGAACTGATAATGTACAGACCCTGCCCTGAAATGTAGATACTTCCTGCATGATTCCCTTATGGGGATATGCATATAGGCTTCTTTTAAGTCTAGGGTAACTAACCAGGCATCATTGGCTATCATAGGAAGAAGCTGTTGCAGGGTAAGCATTTTGAATTTTGGTACCACCAGGAAGGTGTTGAGAATGGAAAGATCCAGGATTGGGTGCCAAGAGCCCTCTTTCCTGGGTACCAGGAAGAGTCTGGAATAGAATCCTTGACTCATCTGTTCTACTGGAGCTGGCTTAATAGCTCTGATATTGAGCAGGGAAAGTAGTTGGTTTTGAGCCTCTGCCCACTGGTTTGGAGGAAGGTCAGGAAACCCGCTTGGTTGGCAGTGAATGGAAATAAAATTTGTACCCCTGGGATACAATGTTAAGGATCCACCGGTCCTGAGTGATGGACATCCAGTTTTTTGCATGAAGGGCAAGTTTTCCTCCTAAGGGCACAAGCAATTGGGCAGGGTTGGGGAGTGGAGTAAAAAAGTCATTGTGAGCTTTTTCTGTAAGGAGGTGGCTTACAACTCCCTGCTTTAGGAGTGGGGGCACTCCATTGCTTAGATCTCTGCATACCTTGAGACTGAAGTCTGGGTGGTCTGTTTCCCCTGGGTCTGCTTTGAGAAGGCCTAGAGTGGGCTGGAAAGGACCAGTGTTTGAAAGGGCAATGCCTACTGAATCTAGGGGGTTGCACTTGTAAGAATTCTTTAACAGTCTGCATAGACTTAGCTTTTTCTTCCCTCTTTTTAAGAACCTCTTCTGCTTTGGTGCCAAACAAACAGTCCTTATTCAAAAGAGCATCTAGTAACTTTTATTTGACATGGTCTGGCAAGGTCTACTCCTTCAGCCAAGCATGTCTTCTCAGTACAGAGCCAGTGACAGCTGCCTGGCAAGATGCTTCAAGAACATCAAAGCCACACTGCAAAGTATGCTTGCTGACTTGGCTTGCAGAGTGCATAAGCTCCTGCAATTTTTTATTTTCTGCACAGTCTGAAAAGGTTTCCACTTTTTTGTTTAATACATTCCATAATATGTTGCTGGTACTTCAGCATGTGAAACTGACAATTCAATGCCCTAATAGCAAGAGTTACAGAGGCATACACCTTCTTACCCCATCTGTCCAAAGCTCTGGAATCCCTGTCCGAAGGGGTGGGATTCTTGGCTGTAGTAGCCTTGATACTTTTAGGCCTCTGGGAAATGATCTCTGGGTCAGCAGTAGGATTCTTGAAAAGAAATTTGTGAGTGTCAGGTACTCTGTAGTACCTGTCTGGTTTCTTAGGGGCAGGAGGTAAAGTGTCAGGAGTAAGACTGGATTCCATAAAAACATCACCCACAACATCCAGGACAGGGGGTATTGCTAAGGGCCTGTGTTGAGGCAGCTCTAAACATTCTCTGAGTCTCTTTTTGGACTGATAGTCTTGGCATTCCTAGTGGAAATGCTCTCGTAAGGTATGTAAGGTTTCACCAAAAGAAAAATCCTCTGAAGGGGAGGCAGAAGGAATGGATTAGTCTGCATCTGAATCTTCATAAACAGATAAGGGCATGTCTTCATAATCAGAAATTTCAGTCATCGGACTCCGGGTCTGTAGAAGCTGAAGGGGACTGGACTCTGTCTCTTAGAAGGGGAAGGTTGACTTCCCCTAATCAGCGTAATAAGGTCTTCAACCATTCTAAGCATTTGTTTTTGTGGCATGGGAGCAGGTGCATGCGCTTTAGTCATTGGTTTTCTAGGTGTAGTGCGTAATCCAGGCCTAAGAAACCCGGTAGTTTTGGTTAAAAAAAGAAGTCGTTAGTTTGAGTCAAACATCGGTAGAGTGAAAAACTGCCTCAGAAGCCGGTGTCTGCTCAGCAGCTCCGGACACATCTAAGGTAGAGACATCTGCACGTTCCATAGTCAATGAACAGTCTCGCAGCATACCGGACTCCGAATTGATCTCAGTAGAGGCCTGCAAATCCATTGAAGCGGGCATCAGGGGCTGCAAAAGCACCTCACTGAGTACCGGCAGACTGGCGACTAGCTTAACGGAAGTGTCGTCGGCAGTTTTGAACCTATGCGGTCTGTCTCTGTCTTTATCTTTACTTTTTTTGGAATATCGGTAGTGGGATGGCTTACCGAAGCCATTTCAGAATACAGAGATCGAGAGCGAAAGAATTTAGCGACAAAGAGAGCCCAACGATGAATGGTTCAGGCGTTAAATAAGGCACAAAACCAACAGAGAGGTACGTCGTGGTCTGGGCCTAAACAGATGATGCAGTAAGAATGAAAATCTCTGTGAGGTATTTGCTTTCCACAGGCAAGACAATTGTTAACTTTTTCTGACATTGGTTAGAGCAAGAAAGAAGGATCCCCAACGGGGTACTTAGCTTTAGAAGACTTTAGGATTATTAAATTCGTAAACGAAAATTCAGGTAGTGGCTGACCGGCACTTGCGAACTGTTTCTGCTTCGGCTCCTCGGCAAGAAAGACTGATGTAATGGTGTCGGCTGCCTGTTTTTATACCCTTGATGACCTGACGTCAGTCCTGGAATGACAGCATCCGATGCAGAAATAGTAAGTCTCTGGTATTCAGGTCTACTGAGGGCTACCTGCAGGCAGATAACCCAAGTGTGATGACTGCAACAGTGAAACATGAAGAACATCTGTTTATACTTAGCTGTAACACAGAAACATTCTCTTGGTTTGGGTTAGCCTGGTTTGTGGCATGAACATAGCCATTCACTTAAATAGTGGGTTTTCGGGAGTTTTTTGAAATGAATAAAGAAGGTGGTAGAAGTTATTTGGCTTGGTAGTGTGTTCCACATTTTAGCAATGGTGCTGGCAAAGAGGGATTTACCAGCATCATTTTTAAGTAGGATGACAGTTATGAGGTTCTGGTTACTAGATCTAAAGGGTCTAGAGGGAATGTGGGGCTGAATTAGATGCTTAAGTGCTGGGGTTTTCTGAAGAAGGTAGTACAGTTTGTGTGCTATAGAGAGTTGATTGAGTAGAAGTATATGAGGCAACTCAAGCCAGTTGAGCTGCGTAAGGGATAGACAGTGGTGGGACCTATATGAGGCTTCAGTAGCAAACTTGGCAATCTTGTTGTAGCAAGATTCCAATTTATTTAGATCAGATTAGCAGAGATTAGTAAAGATGGGAAGAGGCATAGAGGAGGGTGGATAGAAGATAAGTCCTTGCGATGGTTGCTTTGGTGTGTTTAGTTATAAACTGTTTGTTCCTGTAGAGGAGTCCAAGTTTTTTATTAACTTTCTTGATGGTTTGTGCTATGTGTATGTCAAACTCAGGTTATTGTCTATTTCTACACCTAGCAGTGTAGTGTGTGTGGTTGGACTAATTTGAATGTTTTCTTTAGAGTAGATATATGTTACTGAGTAACCACTATCCGCTGCTTTGTTGACTTTTTTCAAAGACATTAATGAGCTTAAAGAGGCAGGTCCCTCATTTGACAAAGCCAAACTGTTGAGGCTAGAGGGCTAATATATTTTCAATCTCTAAGAATGAGTTCTGAGATAATACACACCCTAGATTTAC
Source organism: Protopterus annectens (assembly GCF_019279795.1). Taxonomy (NCBI): domain Eukaryota; kingdom Metazoa; phylum Chordata; order Ceratodontiformes; family Protopteridae; genus Protopterus; species Protopterus annectens. The sequence continues at coordinate 789,148,620 of NC_056747.1, forward strand.
ATACGAGTCTAGCAAGATTAATGGATCTATAGTTAACAGGGTCTGTGTCTGGGACACTCATATGTAAAGGCATGGCAAAGCTGTTTTTGAGGCTTCAGGTGGAGAATCATAGATAAAAGAGGTTAAGTAGGGGGTTCAGATAGGCCATATTTGGTACTGATAATCAGACAAACCTGGTATGTTGTCAGGTCCCATGGATGAGGTGCCCTTAGATTTTGACAAGTTCAAGAGGATTTGTTTCAAAGAAATTGAAGGGGTTAGCTGGGGCTGTGGAATCTGTAGAATAACTATAACTGGGGGGAGTAAAGTTTTCACCAAATTTGTCAGCCAGGACTGTAGCTATTTCCTTTAGGGTCAGTGTTGGCAGTATTAATTGTGGACTAGCTCCAAGTATTGTTGGGTTTTATTTCTTAACTTCCTCACAAAGTTAAAAGTCTTTGTAGCTATTTTTAGTTTCAGTGGCTATTTTAAGTTCATATTCAGCTTTGAGCTTCTTAATGGCTCCCTTAAGTGCTTTACTAAATTTCTTAAGTGTGCTGTTAGAGTAAGACATCTTATAAACATTATTTATTTTGTTATATAACTTATTTATCTGGGCATTCCATCATGTGGGAGTTGTTTTTACATTTCTCATTATCATTGGTGTAAATAGGTACTGTCATCAATAAGACTATTTACCTGGGTGTAAAAGTCAGAGGCATAAATAGGGGCTTTAATAGTGGGATCCATTGATGGGGAATTACAGAGGAATGTATTCAGGTCATCAACTAACTGAAAATGGTTTGCTCTCGAGAAGTCTCTAAACACAGTGGTATTTGCAGGAGAAGTACCATAAGTTTTAAAGGAATAAGGTCCCTGATTTATGGTCAGATTTAACATTCATTAATGGAGAAATAGCTGCTTCTTTACATATGCCTTCAAATTCTTTAATTTTCATACTATAATTGAAAGCTTTTTCAATTTAATAAAAATGGCATTCCCATATTTTATATACAAATTAACGTATCTACTGATATTGTCAGACAGCTATGATCTGAAATAATATTAGGTATACAATTTTTTATGAACATAAGTGTGTACATTCTGTCAGTACAGTTGCATGTGTTGTGAACATACGAATATGTATAAAATACAAGGATGATTTTGCTTGCAAATATTCCTGAATTCCATTTTCCCTTTCTGAGAGATGTTTCATGAAGGCATACTATCCGTGGGATTCAGAAAGGCTTACTGTGAGGGGGAAGTCTTAGTAATGCTGTTTCCCTATTGCTGTATGTTTCTCTTATCCTTAGATTACCCTACTACTGAAGGTTCCCCACTGGCAGAGGCCTTAGCACAGAGGGCAGTTCCATAGATTGAGCTGCATACTTATGAAGTAATCTAGGAGACTGTTAATGCTAATTAGCCATGTGTTGTCCCCCAGAAATGCCACCGGCTCCAGATACACACTGCAAATGATTTACAGAATCAATCAGCTGAAAAATCTTCCACTGTTGAACAAAAAAATTAATGCTATCAAAAGATGGCAGTTACCCATTCACTGGTCATGGTGCAGCTAAGTGCAAGCAAAAGTACTGGGGTGGAGTGAGTTAGTGTTTGTATATTTGTATGTGTGCATGTCTGTAGGGAGCATGAATAAAACTGGATGAGTGTGAGTGTGTGTGTGTGTGTGCATGTGTGTCTCTACCTGTGTGGTTGCACTGGGATAGGGTTAGGTAGAGAAATAGTCTGGTGAGAGTGCGTGTGTGTGTTTGAGCATGCATGACAGTGAATGAGTGAGTGTTTCTGTATGTGTGATCAACTAGCAGGACTTCTTATCTCATAATAAATTTTATGCGAAGTTATTTATTTGGCAAAGGCTAGAAAAACATTGTAAATTAAGCTATTGTGGTGTGGTATGTTGTGTGTGTGTGTGTGTGTGTGTGTGTGTGTACATATAAAGATACATCTCTCTCTCTCTCTTTATATATATATATGTATAGATGGATCTATGTCAAAATAACAAATTACCATAATGTCAAGTTGCAAAACGATAAGACAAAAATGACGATATTTTATATTCATGAACGTCCAGATCATTGTAAATTTTCCTCTGGTAAGTAAACAATCGGACAACAAAACTTAAAAAAACAAACCAAAGCAAACAAAACCCACCCAATTGGAGGGACCTCACCCCCCCAACTAAATATACCAACTCTGAGATCGTACTACAGTGGAAAAAAGGGCAAAGTTCACTATATTGTCCAGCTAACTCCTTTCACAATGAAAACTTACTACGATCCAGACGTTCATGAATATAAACTTTCGTCATTTCCGTCTCACCATTTTGCAACTCAACATTATGGTAATTCATTATTTTGACATAGATCCACACACACACACATATATATATGTATATATACAGATATATATACACTTATAGGGGTATGCCAAAATATCTAAACTCAAAATATCTAACAGTCAAAATATTAAAAATCAAAATATTGGAAGAGAGAACTACTCCCTCTACAACTTACATATACCAACTCTTGGACTGCATAACAGTGAAAAGGGGGTAAATTTCAAGTTTGCAATATTTTGACTTTTAGATATTTTGTGCTAGCAACAGCTTTTTCAATATTTTGATTTTAGATCAAATGAATGTCACTATAGATTATTCTAGATATCTGATAAAGGGTGTGACAAGCACATGTATCTGGTGCACTTCATGTACAAGTTTTTGTTTGCCTACACTCTTGGTAAATCATCGAAATGTTATCGATATCTTTGGTGGAACATCAATATTACAAAAAAAAACCTTCCAAACCCACCAAATTTAAGCAAACTGCTGCACTCTATACTACAAATTTCCACTTTGCACATGCAAAGTACTTACAGGCAACCTCAAAGTGAGATATGTGATGAACATACCACCACCTATGAACAATTACCATGTGTGTTCTATGCAGTTATTTGAATGAGATCATAAAACTATGGGTTTATAGAAGTTTAATGGTATATGATCTGGCAGTTAGCTCAGATGATTAAGGCTGTGAGCTAGTAACAAGATCATTTCTATGATACAGGGTTTGATTTCCTCAGCCTTCATTTGCCTACTGTGTAACCTTGAGCAAGTTATATAACCAGACAGTGCCTTGTGGCAACTGGAATTTGGGTTAGGCTCCTTAATGGTCTCCTGAACTATATGCTTAGTAACTAGTTATGCATCTATTCCCCATCATGCACCACCTTCCTCGTGTGTGCTAGCCATACCTGCACCTAAGCCCAGTCCTAAACACCCTTTCCCTAAAACTACTACTGTGTGTGTGTGTGTGTGTGTGTGTGTGTGTGTGTGTGTGTGTGTGTGTGTGTGTATATATATATATATATATATAATACATGTAAACAAATCATTTTATATGTCACCACCTCTCTTGATTTAGAACCACTCTCTTACCTTCTCTGACAGTCATGCCTGACTGTTGTAGGTCAGTGCTCATGGAATCCATTCGCCTCTTGTCTGGATGTATGCAATCCACCTCTTGGCTGGACTTCCTCATCTTCTACTGCTTTCTTCCTGGCTCTCCAAAGTCATATTTATTTAATCTTCTTCAACTTTTCTGTACATGTGACTGAACCCCTGTAATCTGTTCAGCTTGACCTTTCATATAAAATTTGGGGTTATTTTGGCTTCAGCTTTTATGTCCTAATTTCTTCATCTCTCCCACAGTATGCATCCTGTTGCCTAACTCAGACACATCATCTCCATCCTCTTAAGGTTCCCCAGCTGCTCTACCTTTACTGTACATGTTTCTGTGCCATATAGAAGTCCCGGTCACACACTGGTTTGTATATTTTACTACTCAGCTTCTTGGGCATTTTCCTTGACACATTACTCCTGACACATCATGCCATTTGGCTGTAGCACCTCTGATTATAGCTCTGACCTCTTCATTCAGACTTTCCTTCTCCTTGACCTCCCCTCCCAGATATCTTAAGCTGCTTAACCTGTTCTACTATTTTCTCTTTCATCTTAAGTTTCAGCTTTTTTTTTTTTTTCCATATTTACTATGAGGACCATGGTCTTGTTGGTACGCCATTACAATCCTTATGCCTTTAATTTTGCATCCCAGTCCTCTACCATTTGCTGAGGTTTTTATTCAGTCTGCTTATAGTGCCACATTGTCTACATGCAGTAGTTTTGCTGCACTGTCCCTCAAGATCAGTTTTGTAATTAAGTCAATCATCAATATGAATAGAATTGGGCTTACTGATTAACTCTGATAACACCTAATCCCACTGGGAAACCCTCTTTGAATCTGAACAATTTTCATACCTATGCTGAGTTGTATCACTGGACCCTTGTACACAACCTACTCTAATTTTAATAATGATTTCATGACTAGGAATTATCAGGGGACTGCCAAATCAGGTTTCTATGAACACTTATATGCTTCCTCTGTGTCTGCAAATGTTTATTTGGAATCCCTCTTCATCTCCAGCTTCTTTTCCAATATCCATCTCATTCTTCATACTTGTGTTGTGCCAGAGGGTCATTGTACTTAGTCTACAATAATTCTATCAATGTCTCTAGGACTTTGAATTATCACAGGACTGTCCAAGAAGGTACAGAATTTATTGCAGAAAACTGGCAAAGGAACCAATGTATTGAGAGCAAATAATCAGAGAGGGAAAGGTAATAGAATGGGAATAGGCCCAGAATTTATTTGGACTGCAGACTAGAGGTTGCTTCCCTATCAAGGACTGATATCAGAGTATAGGCAAAGAGAAAGAAATAAGGGGATCCTAAACCAAGTACCAGCATTGGTAGAATTTATTTTTAGTAGAATCTAGATCAAAAGCTGCTGTTAAAAAAGGAATAATTAGAGCATATAAAATATTGCATGATAATTATAATGATCAATCAGAGGAGGTTATGAAGGACTGGGAAGAGGGAGATTGGGTAAGCACACAAAAAAACAATGGGGGATACTGTAAGTCTCCTAAATATGCAAAAAAGTCTAGATTATTTTGCATCTTTGCTTGGAAGTGTTTACATAGGTATTTTTATACACCAGGTAGACTCCAAAGAATTCTTCCTCAGGTAGATAGCATGTGTTGGATACGTGATGGGGAACAAAAGAGGTAATTGAGAACATACTTTCTGGGGGTGTAATAATTTGGGGTTCCCTATTATATGATCAAAGACGCATTCTTTCAAATGCACCTTGATCGAACTTGAAAGCATGAAATAGCAAAATACCGAAACGGCATATAGCAAATTCTTTCCCTTGGAAAGAAATTGCTTGGCTGCCTTTGTTATTTGCTGTTTTTGTCACTGTAGTGCGATCTCGGAGTTGGTATATTTAAGTAGGGGGGTGTGAGGGGTGAAGCCCCCCACGTCGGGGGGTATGGAGGGTGAAGTCCCCCACTTTATGTAATGTTTTAAAGTTTTTTTTTTCTTTTTTGGAAAAAAATCACTGTTCTAAGTGTTCGGGATTGTAAGCTTTCGATTATATGGGGTCGATAAATCAGAGTTCGCTTTTTTATGCGTTTGCTGATTTAATATAGACCCTAATTTGGCAGACTTAAAAATTCCCTGCAGACTACTCTATCAGAAATACTGGGTGAGCAAACTGGTATGACTAAGGAAATGACATTTTTGAGCTATGATACAGAATCGGAATTCCTTATACATAGTAAGGCCTTGCTGAGTCTAATTATGGTGCCTGCCAAAAATGCAATTACTAGGAAATAGAAATCAAAGTATAAATTGACTGTACTAGAAGCAGTGAATATAGTAACAGAGATAAAACAGATGGAAATGGAAACTTTAGAAACGCATAGGAGCAAATTACATAGAAAAAAATTTAAATTGTGGGAACAATACATGCAGATGAGGAATGAGGTAAAAGGCAGGATTTGAAAGAGCCATTTAATGTTTGACTGACAGTGACTGGATTGATTAAGTGATGTATAATGTTTGTAACTGAAATTATGTCAATGTGGTTTGTTTTCATTTATATGGCTGCATAATTGCCATAACTGATAATTTAATAAAGATGTTTCTTGTTTAATAAAAAAAAATCAGCTTTTTTTGGAACACTGCCAAAAGCCTTCTCTACATCTGGGAATTCTCAGTTGGATGCTTTCCTCATTTCCATCTTCTTCTCCACTATCTTTCTCACTGCAAACATTTGGTCAGTTTTACTATATCTTGCTATGAACTGCTTTTTCTCATCTTGCTGTCTAGTACTTTGCATATTCCTTTATAAGTCACCTTCTCCATGCGACAGTAACTTCGTATTCTGTACTGCTTACAGATACAAACAGCCACTTTGTTGTTGTACACTGGCGCTATATTAGTCCTTTCCATACTGTGATGGGTATTTTCAGGAGACATTTTTCCTCTAACACCCACAACATCTTAATCATTATCTGTGAATTCATGCTTATTTGAAAGCTCTACATGCAGCAGTACAGCTTATGCTGGGCTTTCTTCATTCAAAAGTTTCCTGAAGTACTCCTTCCAATTGCCTTTGATTCCCCCTGGATAGGCAAACAAATTGCTGCTGGTGTCCATTATGAATGGTGTCTGCTGATTATTTTTCTTTTTTTTAAACACCTTTACTGAATTATTATCACTTATGACATGGGCAAATATTTATATAAAAGTAATCAAACTGTATTAACAAGCTCATGTTTATAAACATTATACTGCACATATATTATTAAATATCATATAACCTAAGCAACATTACATAAAGTATTCAGTGCTTGCCCCTTTTTTTTTTTGAACAAGAAACATCTTTATTAAACCATCACTTATGGCATACGCAATCATACACTTATATAAATGAAAACAAACCACACAGACACATTCCCAGTTGTAAACATTATACATCACTTATAATCTACTCAATAATTTTCAGTTAAACATTACACAGCTCATTTAAATCCTGCCTTCTTTTAAACCTCATTCCTCCCCTGTATGTATCATTCTCACAATTTCCATTTTTTTCCAATGTAGTTTGCTCCCACACTTAAAAAATCTCAATTCCAGTTGTTTTATATCTTACTATATTCACCGTTTCTAGTATAGTTGGTTTAGATTTTGATTTCCATTTTCTAGTAATTGATTTTTTGGCAGCCACCATAATTCAACACAACAAGGCCTTACCATGTGTAGGTAATTCCGATTTTGTATCATAGCTCAGAAAAATCCTCTCACTCATCACATCAATCTGCACACCCAGCATCTCCAACAGTACGTCCCATAGGGAATCCTTAATCTACCAACTCACCACACTCCCAGAAAATATGTTACCAATTACCTCTTTCTTTCCCATCACACCTCCAACATTTAGTCTACCTAAGGAAAAATTCTCTGTAGTCTACTTGGAGTATAAAAATATCTATGCAAACATTTCCAAGCAAAAAATCCTAAATTTTCTAGATTTTGTTGCATATTTGGCAGAGAGACATATATCCTCCCATTGTTTATTTGTAAATTTCTTATCCAGTCCATCATCCCTATCCTAATGACCTCTAATTGATTCTTATAGTTCTCATGCAACATTTTACATGTTCTAGTAATTATTCCTTTTTTAATGGCAGCTTCTGTTCTATATTCTACTAAAAACTCTGCCAGTGTGGGTCTTTCATTTAGAAGCCCCCTATTTCTTTCTCTTTGCCTATACTCTGATATCATTCATTGATAAGGAAGGCAATCTCTAACCTGCAGTCCAAATAAATTCTTGGTATCTTCCCATTCTATCATCTTTCCCTCTCTAGTTATTTGCTCCCAATACCATGGTTCCTTTACCGATTTTCCCCAATAAATTCCAGCCCCCTCTTGCCTACTGTCTATATCCTTAATTGCAGTCATCCCTATCGGCAGACTCTCATTTCTCCATTCCCATGTTGACATAGTTCTTAGGACACTTTCTGCTACTTTATAGATATAATATTATGTATGACTATTGTTATTCTTCTTAAGGCCTGCATCCAAAATTTCACTCTCCTTGTTTCTTGAGCTTCCCCCATTTCATCACCCTTTCCACTTTGAATTATAGTTTTCTGCTTGTATTATGTATAGGAGTCTTAAATGATCCTTCAAATTGGGTAATCCCAATCCATGTTCTCCTGGAAGAATCAGTTTATCCCACTTGACTCTTGACATCTTCCCCTCTGAGATAAAGTCCTTCAGATCTTTATTAATTGCTAGCCAGAATTTCACCTCTGGTTGATAAAAATATGCCTGACCTGTGTATAAGACTAATAGGGCTAAAAACATTTTAACTGCTTGTATCTTACTATCCATATAGCAAAGCTTCCATTTTCTCAGTTTTTGTATTATCTTTTGTGTAGTCTCTTCCCACATACTTTTAGCTGCCACACAAGAATCATTTTAATCCATACTCCTAAATACCTCATTTCATCATGTCCCCATAAATATGGATATTGCTGAACCAATTCATACGTGGGTACATAAATTATTGCTATTGCCCTTGTTTTACCTTTATTAATTTTGCATCCTGAAAGGATTTGACACCGTCTCAAAATGTTCACAACACTAATGTCCCTTTCTGGTGTCGTCAGGTATAAAATACTGTCATCTGCAAATACAGCCTCTTGACTACCATAGCAATTATATCCTTGGATTTCTGAGTCCCTTATTTTCTTTGCCAATAGTTCTAAATATAATGCAAATAAAGGGGAAAGAGGACACCCCTGCCTGGTTCCTTTGCTCAAGAAGAAATTATCAGAGGGGACCCCTCCCACTTTAATTTTCACCTCTGATCCCTAATATATCCTCCTAAGTAAAAACAAGCTGGTATGGTGGACATCCAGCATCAACAAATTTTACAACAAATGCAAAAATTTGCTGTCCGAGAAAACAAAGTTGAGGCCCCAACTATGGAAAAGCACCCTCCTCCTCTGCCTCAACAGGCAAATAAGACATGTCAAATCCTCTAAGGGCAACTTTGAGGAAAACGTAGCAAGCGCAGACAAGGATAACCATAAGGCCTTTTCCAGCTATGTATGCAGCCTAAAAGGTAGGACCCAAGCATGTTATGAACTATTGACTTATGGTATCACACACACTAACCCCACAGAGATAGCAAACCTGCTAGTGGATAGGTTTTTGCAAAAATTTCACTCCCTTATCCCCTCCAAACGTATCACAAACCTTAGCCAAAACACCCACCCACCCACCCTACATACCTGAAGACCAGGTCATTAAAGCCTTGTCCAAGGCAAAAAGAAAACACAGCCTTTATGGGATCAGACAGCATCCCAGGCTGTTTTCTAAACAGGCCAAAACATGAACTAGCACCACCATTAAGTACCCTTTTCAATCACAGCTTAACCACAAGCTTTGATCCTGCAGAATGGAGAACAGTTATCCCCCTCCACAAAGGTGGCCTAACAACAGACCTGGGTAATTATAGACTCATAAGTTTGGCCAAACTAATCTGTAAGGCCATGGAATGTATCATTATGGACCTCATAAATAAAGACTTAGGCGACCTCCAAACCATGGATCCAACCCAATTCGGCTTCAAGGGGAAATCCTGCCTGTAAAATCTGGTGGATTTCTTTGAATGTGAGACCAGAGACATTGACGAGGGCAAATCTGTGCACACAGCATATCTCTACTTAGCAAAGGCTTTCAGCACAATCTCATGCTCAAGCATTACCAATAAACCTAGCAAACTGAATGTAAACCCTTTGTTGTAAGATGAGTTGCCAACTGGCTCACAAACCGGACACACACTATCAGAGGGTGACTCCACATATTCTGTTTGGTATATACTTCTCGGTTCAGGCCAAAACTAATGGGTTGTGGTTGACTAAGTTTGCGGTTGACTGCAAACTAGGTGCAATTACAGAATCCCCAAATAATGTCAGCATTCTCCAGAAGGGTCTTATGCAGACTAACAACTGGTGTCCTAGTCATGGACTCAAACTGAATGTAGAAAAATGCATTATCATTCCCTTCAGCAAAAAATGTCCCTTCACAGTATCAAATCAACAATGATACCCTAAGTACCTATGAAGCGGTAAGGGATCTGGGATCATAAGTTGACTGCAACCTTAACTTTGACCACCATGTGTCTACTGTAGTAAGGAAGGCTTTCTACATAGCACACTTGATTAGTAAAGGCATCGCCTCGAGAGCAAAGAAGGTTATAACCCCTCTATACTCTGCACTAATCAGGCTCATTGTTAGTGTGGGAGAGAATTGTGAATATAAGGTTGAAATTAATTCTGCTACAAATATATGAAAGATAAAGAATAACATAAAAAGTTTGCTTTAATGTAGGAATATAGCTTAGCAATTTAAAAATGGCATTCATATTGTATGACATAGCTCCGGCTGAAACAAGTAAAAAACAAAGATCATCTATTAATGAACACAATATATTTCCTGAGCAGTTTGTTTCCTTTCAGACTTCTGACAATGGACATGTTTTTATAGTGTGTGTTTTCCTCAGGACACATTTGTCACAGTATTAAGAAAAGCTTGACGTAATTCCTCATAGATAAATGGACATGGCTTTTTATAGAATCATCAGAAAAAAGCCTAGAAAAGCAATTTTGGAAAGCAAGTAGTATTTGCTTTTCTTATGTTTGCAGAACAGTTTACAAATATCCATTAACAGACAGAAGCAGAACAGCTTGTACAGATGTTTCCTTTCAGATTTCTGTTAACGGCATCCTCACATCAGCAAAAATGCTTACAAGTAAATCACAAAAGGACAATAGAAAAGTCTACCAAGAGGAAAAAACAAATATATGTGCATGACTAGAACTGTATATAACTGTATTAATTCAGATATGTTAGAGGCATTTTGGTAGAAACACACTTGTTTCGAGGTACTGTATGGAGAAAGGAAAGTCATCATCTATACTGTTTATGAAGAAAAACTTTGTAAATATATGCTACAAACTGACAGAAAGAGTATGTGTCGTCTGTTATAAAAATAAGTTATCTGTAACTATGCTTATAGTGAAATTGCTGCAAAATATATTTCTTTATCAGTGTGCAATTTGAAAGGCTTGGTGCTTTAAGCAGACTACAGATGGAGTTATGCAAAGCTCTGTGTCTCTGATTCAGCAGTAAACAGCCAGCAAGACTGTGTCTTAAGAAGACTTTGGATCCAACACAGCAAAGAAGCAGCGCATGCATAAAATAATTTTTTCACTCATAATTGAGTATAATGCCCCATTCAGCATGTACCATACAAAGAATCTGCAGCAATCAGAGAAACCTTGGAAGTCTCTAACAAAGATGACCAATGGACTCCAGCATATGCCTTACACAGACCAACTAAAGTCCTTGTCACTATACTCTGTATCGTATAGACTTCTTAGGGGAGACATGCCTGGCTTACACAGCAATCTCAGACCCAAACCTAATGAACTTGCACATCTGTAAATCAAATGGGACTACAGTTATCCATTCATGGGACTTAAATATGACCTGCGACTTAAATAAGACATGCTGGATGGAGAGATTTGACTTCCACTGACTGACGCATCTTTAGAATAGGCTACCAATTCATGTGAAACAGAGCACCTCTAAGACGCTGTAAAAAGGAAACTGGGTGAGTGGATGGGACACTTATCAGGAGAGTGTTCACAACCCTCCTGGACATGGGCAGTTATTACTAAGTGCAGTCCTGGGTATTGACTAGCATATCTATGGTATTACACTGGGATGGAAATGGCTAGGCTTGAAATGACCTCCAGGTCGATAGCCTAGTAAACTTTTATGATCTTTTGATAATCAACCTTATAATTTTTTTTTCATGAAATGCAAATGCCACTGCCCTGCTCATAAAATCCCAGCTTATTCTGTCAAATGCTTTCTCTGCATCAAGACCCACCAACAATATTATTTTCTTACATTGTTTCCTTCTGGATCATTAATGCTCTTTAATGTTGTCAAATGTTTGCCTCCCCTCCACAAAACCACAGTGATCCATATCTATCAACTTTGGCATTATTTTGCCATTCTTTTAGCCATTATAGACATGAGCATTTTATAATTGTGGTTTAGTATTGAAACGGGCCTGTATGAAGCTGGATGTGATGGATCTTTACCATCTTTAGGTATTACAGCCACCACTGCTTTCTTCCAGGATGTTGGTACTTCTCCTCTTAAAATGCTGTTAAATAAAGACTTCCAGATCTTTATCAGTTTTTCCCCTCCTAGCTTACAAACTTCCACAGGAATGTCATCTGTTCCTAGGGACTTTATAGTAGACTGGTTATATATCATAATTTTTATCTCATCTCCTCCTATCCTAATCATTAGTAATTGAGCCTCATCTACTTCTAATCTTGGCATATTTAATTCTTCCATAAACATTTCAATTTGTATCTTTTCTTGATTTCCATATTTCTCTGCTTTATTTTCATAGGATTTCTGAAATATTTCTAATACCTCTACAGGCTCTCTTGTTACAGTCATTGTTATAAGCTCCCTAAGCTTGGAAGCAGGGCTTTCTACTTTCCATTGCCAGAGTCCTTGTACTAAGTTTTTGTGCTCTAGGGTTATCATCAAAAAAACAGTTGCCTAACAGCAATCTTTCTAAGCTTGTTTATATTATAAAGGTAATCCCTTATTTTCTGCTTAGCATTCTGCAATTGATCCTCCTCTTGTTCTGCAAGATCCCCCCTATTCTGCAATACTTACCATTTGTCAATTCCTCTAAATAATTTGTGTTACTTGAACCATAGTTCCCTTTCATTTCCACCGTATTTTTAAACTCGACTTTAATTTTATTCCACTCCCCTAGCTACATTTTCAGAAGTAATTTCAATCCTCTCAAATATCTCCTAAATAATCTTGACTTACCATTCCTTAAATTCCTCTCTTATTAACAGATAGGTGGGAAAGCACCAGTGTCTCATTTTTATTTCATTATCCTGTGTTTTTATTTTAGTTATTATTGGCACATGATCTGAAATAGTTATTGGGTGCATATCAGGACCTTCAATTAAATGCAAATGTTCCTGTGAAATGTAGTTTCTGCCTAGCCTAGCCCAGTTTTTATATATTGGGGAATATGTAAATTCACTCCAAACTCCTATTACTGAATTTGCATCTTCCGTGCCAAATGTTTTCATATATTTCTTCAAAAATCTATCCTCCTTTATTATACTTTCCCTTCTGGGTCCCCCAGATACATCTTCACTGCTGCAAATCAAATTCCAGTCCCCACCTAGAAGTAATATTCCTTGCTAAAAACTGATTATTTCTCACAAAATTTTCTTAAGCTCCATTATAGCAGTTTATAGCAGTTTTAGGTGGAATATAAATACATGCCAGTGTAATCCTTCTCCCTTGCCAACAGCTCCTTAGCCCTACAAATCTGCCATTATTATATTTTTATCCTCTTCTATCACCATTGGAGCTCCTCTTGCAATTAATACAAGTACTCCTTTTTCCTTTGTTCCAGATATTTGGCTGAATAACCATCTTGAAAACCTTTCTTTATTAAATTCATATGTTCAGTTCTTTCCAAGTGTGTCTCTTATAACACAGCTATTTGCACTCATTTTTAATATAGTTCACTATTCTTCCTTTTTTGTATTTTTCTGTGAGACCACTGACATTTAAAGGCATTACAGAAAGCATTCATTGTATTAAAAAGTTATTATTCCCACCTTTTATGTACAACTCCTTTTATGTTATATGCATACACAATGTTTGGCAGGTTAACTTTTATATAGTTGTTTCTTGTCATATCCATTTGAGCATATATCCCATTTTACAAAAATGTTGTTTTACTGAAACCCCCAGTATCCCCTAAAACCTATTAAATACTAACACACAAAACAATGTACGTCTTCAAATACTGAACTTTTACCCTCCTAATAGGAACAAATGTCTCAGACTGAGTCAAACTCACAGACTTGAGTTAACCCTAAAAGAAAGATTATCTATGTTAAGACACAACTGTCTCTGTCTTATATTTATAGCTCTCCCAGCTGGGAGACCTGCCAAATGTTTTCAAAGAAAATTATCTCCTAGCCAGTTTCTCTTTTCTTTTTTTCCCAAGCAATCACTCTCCATCAGACTGTAACCAATTTCTCTATCAGATTATCTCCATAGAGACATGAGAACTAGACAGTCAGTTTCTGATTATCAGATTGTTTACATGGAGACATGGACAGATAAAGAAATGTTACTAAGCATACATTAATTTGCTAGAAAAAAGCCACATAATGTTCAATATTCTTTTTCATTTATTTGCTTTCTCTTAAAACTTGTTACTAAATCAATCTACAGTTTTAAACCACTTATTCCCCATGCAAGAATGAGAAAAGCACATTAAATTTTCTTTTGTCATGCTCTTTTAACTAGGCTTTTTTACATTGCAGTGCCTACTTTTCTTAAAACTGAAGACGACAGAGAGAAGGGAGGAAAAAAAGAGCAGCAACACCCATTTACAATTCCCATTACACTTAAAATAACTGAAAAAACATTACTTTATAGCATGCAAAGAAAAACATACACCACAAAAATATTGCTATTAAGAAAAAATGTTTTCTTTACTTGCAGTTAACATCCCCCCTCTCTTCCCCTCCCAAAAGCATTTTTCCAAACATTAATGACATGAAGTAGGATATGTACTAGAGTCCCCCACAAGTCCAACAAATATAATTATTGCAGTGTAATTCCACATTAAGTTACTGATTTTATTATTGTTCATCTCCATCTCCCAAATCATGTCTCTGGTTCAATTCCAACACACACTCAATTCTTCTAGTCAACTCTCATGCTCCCTCTCCCTTCCTTCTCTCCAACAATTTCCATTGAAACAGTTGAAAAGGTTTCACAGGTACAGTCTCTCTGTGGTCTTTATTACCAGAACAAGAAGCGGAATCATATTCTGTTTCACAGCTCACTTTTTGTTGGACAAACTTTAGTATTTCCTCCTTCGCATCATTAAAAAAATGATTTTGCCCTCTAGGGAAGAACACCTTGAAGACAGCTAGGTACAGCAGTTTAAATCTCACACCATGTGTTTCAACATTCCCTAAATAGTGGAATGAATTTTCTCCTCTTCTGCCTGGTGTAGGATGAGTAATCATTCTCCACAAACACTCTGCTGTTTCTCACTTTTAGTATTTTGTCCTTCTTGCACAGTTTTGTTAGAAGCAACTCTTTCTGCTAGTAGAATTGCATCTTTATTATTAAAGGTTTAGGTTGCTTTCTCATAACCAGGTTTGGGGCATACACATGATGTGCCCTTTCAAGTAACAACTCCTGCTCTAGAATACCACTCCAGCTGCTTATTTGGGCTTTCATAAAATTAATGCAGTCTGTTCATTCCAGCTTCTCTGGTATAGCTGAAAATCTCAGGCTTTCCCTATGTGCTATGTCCTCTAATTTTATTACTTTTTGAAACACGTCTTCCTGAGTAGTCTCATATTCAGCCACCCTTTTCTCCATCTCAGCCTCTGATTTTTGCACAGCTTTATCACCTCATCTGAATATCTGTTTAAAGATTCTTCCATTTTCAGCCTTTTGTTGTTTATGTGTGTGTGTGTGTGTGTGTGTGTGTGTGTATGTATACACACACACATATATATATATATATATATATATATATATATATATATATATATATATACTCCATCGGTCTTTCATTCATTTTAACCAGGTCAGTGTGCAGTTGTCTTATATCTTCCTGCAGGTTACTGGAAGTCATGTCTGGAGGCTGTATTGCTTTTTGCTGAACAGCTGCAGAACTTTCCACAGTCAGTGTTTCTTCCTCACTTTTTGTAGCTGTTTTTTTTCCAGGTGCTCTGTATTTCTTTTTCCTGGCAGGCAGCAGTACACATCAGCCAGTTACTGACATTTGCCTGCAAACAGAAATGTCTACTGGCATTGAATGTTGAATTTCTGTTTTCACAGTGGGAGAGGTAGAGTTAAGCTGTTACTCAATGAGCAGCCATCTTGGAAGTCTAATTATTTTTCTTTGTCATTCTGTCATTGCCATGCAACCAGATATTGCTTATTTTATGCCATCTGCTGAATTTCCAGATGCCTCATTTTTTGCTACAACTGTTTCCTTAGCTGTTTAGCTAACCAGTATTCTTTCTTGCTTGGTTCCCCTCTCCTCTTTCCTACTTCTTCCTGCATGTCTTATCTCTTTTGATAACTTCCTGGATTATCTTTCTTTTATGTGCCATTGCTTGCACACCTGCCTTGACTGCATTATCTGTTCTTTTGTTTTCAAATGTCGTTTTGAGATGCTGCCATTCATCTGCTCCACCTATTCCCTATTCTTCTTCAGTGCCAGAACCATATTTCTTTGAACTCCTTTGCTTTTGCTCCAGTCAACATCCAGGTCTTCAGCTTAGTCCCTCTGTTGGTCTTAAAGCATTTTCTGACCACTGCTTGCAGCTGATTGTGGAGACTACTGTTTTATACTGGAAGCCAGTCATTTCACTAGATACTATATATTTTTAAACATTCTCGTCTCTCTTTCACCCTCTCTTCCCTTCACATCAAATTTACAGACACGTATAGAATTTTAACTATTGCATATGATAATAAAGGGAAGATCTCATTTTATTATAACATCTAGTTTAATTATATTTTTATATTAATAAAAGTTTAATTGCATATTTTAATTTGGTCCCATTATATTGTTTGATGTACTATCCAACTATTGAGTGACACTTTATATTAATGGCTATGGATAATAATCTGTGCTTTACATAGAGAAGAAAAGTTCTTACAAGCATTATAAATTAGTGTCTGTTATGCTTCAGATTAACCAAACACATTTGCTCATTAGAAGTGATTCAGAAGTGTATAGCTTAGTTATAGAATTTGTCCCTATAATTATAGAAAATTTAGTATTAATCATGTTGTCTCTATATTTTTGTGATGATTCTTCATACATTTGTGCATTTAAGGAGATATATATATAAAAGATGTATATACATATACAGTATCATCAGATAAATGACTAAGAAATAATTTTTATGTTACAGTATCCAGCCATCATGCATCAAAACATCTAACTGTAAATGCACACACACACACATATATATATTCACTTTCAAAAAGTTTACTGCCTCAACTGGTTATTAGTTAAAATCTATTCACATAATTTTCAAACACAATTACCTTTTGATAATAACACATCAAAAATTAGCATCTATAATATTTTAGATTTCTTACCATAATACATACTTCATTTTCCATAGCTTATAGTCCTGGACAGTAATAGAATCTTTAACTTCTGTGGTGTCAGACCCTAGTGCCTTGTTACACTTTAACTAGTTTTATTTTATTTATGGACCTTGTAAAGTACTTTTGCCAACTCTTGTATTGTTAACTTGTCATTTGTTGTGAACACTATTGCACAAAATTCTTCACCATTACCCAATTATTTTTTTTTTAAATAAGGTGGCCCAGATCTACCTTTATTGCTCACATTCCATTAAAATGAGAATAAGGTCTTCTGTTGCTTGCCACAATGACATGAAGAAAAAGTATCAAATGTTTTGTACATTTTCTCTTAACTACTTGCTTTTACTGATCTTGAATTTATAATCCGTGCAAGCTTTCAGGACTTTTAGGCATTGAATAATTGACAAATAACTTTTATTGGTTACAGAAATCATGTTCTTCACATTTATCAGAATATTTATGCCTTTTATCTATCAGCCACATTTTTATTCTTTTTAAATACTGCAGTTTTATGCAGCACAATTTACTTTATTTTAAATTCATCAAAGAAAAAAATACACATCTTCAGGACTTTCAGTAAGATTTGGGCTTCCAAATGAATGTTATAATTTTCTAGCAACTTTTCTTTCACAATTTGTATTTAAGATTTCCTGATTGGGTAAACATGTGATTTTTAACTTATTTGATAGTATCCATATATCCTTTAATGCTTGATCACTTATCAGTCCAATATCTTTTAAGCCAGGAAGGATGTGGGGATTCCCACCAGATATCATATTAGTTTAAGTACTTTTTTGGAGCAACTAGTCATTTTTATCTTGTCCCCACCTTTCTGCACCACGGGAAATTCATCCAATACTTTTCTCTATATTTCATTCTTGCTGCTGGATATACAATTTACAAGAATTCATATTACTGTACATTAAAACTATATACATATGACTGATTATTAATTCAAGTTGTTTGGCATGTAATTTATATTACATTTATTGAAGATCATAAGTTTACTTTCAGCTGTATTTAACTTTGATTTATACTTTGCCGTACTTTCCTCTATTTTGCTAGCTGTTTTTTTTAATTACTAAAATCTTAAGGCCATTATTTATACTTTAGTGTAACCTAATACTGGATTTTGTTCCGGTCTTATTTTGGAATATCTTCTTTTTATTTAAAAATCTCAGTAATAACCTCAAGAATGTCTATGAATAACTAGGTGCTAAAGGCAATCTTACTTTCCACTTTTGCTAACTGAGAACTAATTTGTGTAGTCACCATCTTTAGTCACACATACATTGGCAAGGTTCTTTGAATATAATTCACAGATTATTATAATTTCACATGGAAAGTCTTTTTCTTGGATAACTTTCCAGAACCTACTCCTCTCTACATTGCCAAAGGCAGCTTCAAGATCAAGAAATGCTAAAAAAAAGTATCTGTTTTCTTATTGTACAATTCTTTTCAGATGTTCTACTAAATGCCAAAAACAAATGGTTCTGCCACCAATTCCACTTAAAAACACTTGAAACTTGAAAACTTTAATAAAATATATGATAAGATAAAATAAAATAAACACACTGGCTCATAAACCGGATAACCAGGGAATTGTTATGGCTAGGCTTGTATAGGCCCTAGGGCCAAAAGCCTAGTACCAAACCTATGGACCTATAAGCATAGTAATTTACTACACAATACTAGCATGCATCCCAGGCATGTTCTTGACAACATAGTGACTAACCAACTAACTCAAGTGTCCAATCTCTGCATGAGGGATGAGGACTATAGGAAGGGGCAAATTAAATTTATCAATGACTTTAACAAGAGAGGATACAAAGTCAAAGAGACACAGACCAATGAAGCAACTACCTTGGAACTACACTCTCAGAGTGGAAAACCCTATTTTTCAGACCAAGGTGAAACAGTTAAGATCAAGCAAAAGGAGGTAAAGTCCAATCTGAGATGCCACTTGACATATAGTACTGACAATTTTGCTATTCATAATACCATCAGTAAATTTTGGCCAGTGCTAACATCTGACAACAAAATTAGGAAAATTGCTGGAGATCAACCCAGCTTTTCTTTTAAGAACAGGAAAAACTTAAAAAGACTATTATGTTATAAAACAGAAACCAAAGCTATTTCTGAAGACAGGAGTTTTCAGATGAACAGGACAGTTGGTACATTTAGATGTGAAAGTTGCAAGGCATGCTCTTATATAAACATCTCAAATACTTTTACACATCCCCTGACTAAGAGGAACTATAAGTTTGAAGGATATGCAAACTGTCGGAATAAGAAAATTATCTATGTGGCAACCTGCAGTTATTGCAAGGCATACTACATAGGGAAACCTAATCAAATGCTCAAGGAACGTATCCTAAAGCACTTATCTGACATAAGAAAAAGTTACCAGCAATGCACTTTATATGTATATTAGTATAAATCACAATCATTCTTTCAAGTTCATGGCACTAACTAGGCTTCATGAAACACCAAGAGGTAGGGATTTAGTAAACCAAACAGAAATTGAAGAGATGAAGTGGATAATGAATTTGCAATCAGATCAGTCACCAGGTCTGAATGCATTTGTCCCTCTGAAACCTGCACTAAAAGGGAAAGCTTTCAGCACTCAAAATGACATAATTAAAAGGGTGTGTATGCTGCTATGGTTAGTAAATGCATCTATGTGAGTGAACACTAGAAAATGAAGGTATTTAAGAGGAAGTTTCACTGGCAAACATTTAGGATTTGAAAAAGGTATTACACCAAAAGCGCTTATCTGGTTTATGAGCCATTGTGTTTATTTTATTTTATCTTATATTTTATTAAAGTTTTCAAGTTTAAGTGTTTTTAAGTGGAATTGGTGCAAAACCATTTGTTTTTGGAGTTTTATATTTTGATGTGCTCTGCCCTTTGGTGATGCTACTTACTTCGTTTTTTTGCATGTTCTACTAAATAACATGCTTGTTGATCTGATCTGTTTTTTAATATATGCATGCTGAAGTTGTGATAAGACAGTTCTACTTATACCTTTTTCAACTCCACATGTAGCATTGAGGTAAAAATATTTAGTGGTGAATCCAGTAAAGTTATCAGTTTATACATTTGGATCCTTTGTTTCCTTTTTTGAAAACTAACAGTATTATTCTCTGTCCTCAAATATGAAGGAATTCCCCTAGTATTTAAGCTCTATAAACTCTCTAACATCTTTGCTCAACTAAATGCATCTATTTAACTCACTTGCCACATTGTCTGGTCCCAGAGCTGCATTATTTTGCAAATTTGTGATACATTCCTTAACTTTCTTTTGTGATAAATGGTTTTGAATTCATGTGTTCTCACGCATTCTAAACTTTTTAATTTCTTCTTTATCATTGCCAGATTTTCCTATGTAACAATAAAATCACTGTTTCTTACCAATGAACCAATCACATTGGGGTTTTTCCCTAATAACTCAACAAATAATTTAAACACTGTGGTGAGTGGAATATATTTATTCAATTAAGACTTACAAGACTGATTTTTGCCAAACCAAGCTGACCTTAACTGATGAGGCAAGCTTAGTCTGACAAAAATTAATCTTTATGTCTTAAATAAATACATTCTTTTCACTTCAGTGCTGTTTTACTCATTTATGGATTTATTTGGTTAGTTGTGCACAGCGTGAAAGCTATTTACTCTCTACTTTGTAGTTTTCAGTTTGTCCATTTTGCCTTTTTTAACTTGTCAACTATCAGTTTCCAGAACCATTAACTAGATTGTTGTCTGCACTGGTTCTCATATTTGCTTAGCTAATTGTATATTTTTATTTTGATCAGCTTTTTGCATCATTATTTTCAGTCCTTAACTAATTCACATTATTGTAAATGTTTTGCATGCAACCATTTTCTTCATATAGTTACAAAGTGATTTATTCCATTACAATCCTTATTAAAATATATTTACTATGTATTCAAAACATCTTAATGTTATTTTTCTGATAATTTATTACATCACCTATTTCTTATTCGATGCTAAAGAAGCTTGTGTTTTATAACCTTTTTCTTTTATGTTCAGTGTACTTCTCTTTCAGAAAAATTTCAGTCACTTCTTGATCTTGGCCATTTCACAAGAGGTAAAGCATCTCTCATAACAATTTTTTCTCATCCTTTTATTCCTTACTGTGCTTCCTAAAGTCAGACTTTCCCAATTTCCATCAATATCTTGACTAGCATATTATCAGCTGCCACTTGTATATTAATTTTATATGTTGTCTTCCCTTTTTCTACTACAGCATAGGCTGCTACAGAACCTCTTTTTTCTAATATATGAAAGTTTAATATTCACTGTGTTATTTGTATTTATAATCAAGTTGTATGTCCCTATGAATTTTAGTAGCTGTGTTATCCGTTTATTCCTGACTACAGAACTTGTTTTCTGTTTACTATAAAACTTTTAAATCTATGTCTAAAGCTCAAAGTTTCAAAACTTCGATCTTCAAATGGCCAAGACCAGAAAATTGAGGTTTTGAAACTTCGAAAATGGGGGAAAAAAAGAAAGAAAAATAAATGTTTTTTAAGTTTTTGTAGGGGGGGGCAAGCTCCTCTGTACCCCACCCCCCGCTGCTAAATAAATACACCAACTCCAAGATCGCACTACAGTGAGGAAAATGGTAAATATCCCACTCCATGCTGTACGGCAATCTCCATTCAAAACTATGATCTTATGGTCTCAGCCATTTGAAGTTCCAAGTTTTGAAACTTTGAGCTTCTGAAGGGGATCCAAAACTTTTATACCTACGATAGAAACACACGTTTGCATTAAAATCTCCTGCAATTAGGGTATCATCATTACTTTTACTTTATAAACCTTGCATTATTACAGAATCAGGACATTCCAAGTCTTCCTTGTTAGGCCAATTTATTTTTATTGAGGGAACATGTACATTTAATAGAGTCATTGTCAGTTCAACTGCCAGCTCTACTAGAATATGCAACTCTGCTTTGCAAATGAGCCTTGAATAACTATCACCACTAATATTTAGATTTTTATATAGAGGAGCCCAGATGTACTTGACGCATTTATTAATGTGACAAACTGCTCTAGATGTATTTCTGCAAAAAATAAGAAGTTATGTACTCACCATAATGTTCCATGTTGGTAGTCCATCTCACCCTTCATTTTTACATATGGGTTCGGATCCGATCCTCGGCTCTGACTCAGCCGATTTACAAGCTGGAAGACTTCTGGTTGGCTCGTGGCTAAGCGAGTATCCCATGGTGCACCAGTACAATCCCCAGACCTCGTTTGCTGCTCACTAGAATAACAACCATAAAAACAACCAATACTAAAGGGTCTCCAACCAAAGGCAGCCAAATTACTTTCAGATCTTCCAGGATGGGGGCAGGAGGGCGGGTTGGTAAAAATGAAGGGTGAGATGGACTACCAACATGGAACGTTATGGTGAGTACATAACTTCTTAATGTTAGGTAGTCCAATCTCACCTTCATTTTTACATATGGGACAGTGTCCCTAGCACCTTATTCTTGGGTGGCTCATTGGAAAATACTCTCGAGCACTGTGGAGCCAAAGGATGCTCAACCCCTGGATGCCAAATCCAATTTGTAATGTGTAATAAAAGTGTGAGGGGTAGCCCACGTAGCTGTTGCACAAATATTATCAAGTGGTTCCCTGGCTTGAAAGGCTGCAGAAGTAGACAGTGACCTGGTAGAATGAGCCTTGATCCTGTAGGTAAAGGTTTGCCTTCCGAGCTATAGATAAAGGCTATACAACTGGAAATCCAATTAGATAGTGTCACTTTAGAAACTGGTAAGCCCAATCTAGAGCCTGAAAAGGAAATGAATGATCTGATTTCCTGAAAGACTTAGTTTGCTGTGGATAAAAACTTAGTTGTCTATGAACATCTAGCTGATGAAAACGGTACTCAGCTGCATTACAGTGGTTAGGGAAGAAAACTGGGAGTTCTATTGATTGGTTTAAGGTAGCATTAGAACAAAATTTGGGGACAAAGGAGGGATTAGTATGCAATGACACCCTGTCTTTGTGAAAAATTAAATACGGTGGCTTAATAGACAAGGTCTGTAGCTCTGATACCGGTCTAGCTGACGTGATAGCTACCAAAAACAAGATCTTCCAAGACAAAAATTTTAGAAAAGATGAGTTCAAAGGGGGGAGAAGTCAATTTGGACAACAAAAAATTTAAATCCCAAGAAGCCACTGGTTCTTGCAGAGGTGGTCTCAATAGAGTGGCCCCTTTCAAAAAGGTCTTGCATAGCTTATGAGACATTAAATTGGTATCTGGAAAACCCAAGTGAAAATGAGAAATCACCGCCAATTGGACTCCGATAGTGGCAGTGGCAGATCCTTGCTGAAAAAGCTCAGAAAGAAAATCCAGAATCACAGGGATAGAAGCAGTGTATAGATCTACATTCATTCTCTGTGCCCAAATAGAACATATTTTCCATTTACTGCCATACAGCCTTCTAGTTGAAGGTTTATGGGAGGACATAAGAATATGTGACACTGAGGATGATACATTATGAAGCCTGATTATGGATGGAATTGGAGCAGCCACACTGTCAATTTGAGGTTGTGGATTGAGGGGTGTAGTGAACCCATGTGAGTCAATAGATCTGGAGCTGGGTCCAGAATCCAAGGATCATCCAGGAGGAGAGGCTCAAGGAAGAGGAACCAAACCTGACGAGGCCAGTAAGGAGCAATGAGGATCAACTTGTTTCCCAGCCGACTTGCTTTCTGAATCACTTTGGAAATGAGAGGGATTGGAGGAAAGGCATACAGAAGTCCCATGGGCCAATCATGAGCCAGAGCGTCTCTGGGAGACACCAGCGGAGGGGGAATGAGGGAAAAATAGCTGCTGCATTTGGTATTGACTGGGCTGGCAAAAAGGTTGCAGCAAGGCTGTCCCCATTTCCGGAAAATCTGATCCACTGTTTCCCAGTTCAGAGACCACTCGTGAGGCATTAGGATTGCCCAGCTGAGCTTGTCGGCTCTCACGTTGGTCATCCCTGGAATGTGCGTTGCAACCAGAAAGTGCTGGGAAGAAATCGCCCATTCCCAAACTCACATGGCCTCTCGACAGAGTCGGTAAGATCTGGTACCGCCCTGTTTGTTGAAACACCAAACCACCGCCATGTTGTCTGATTGTATCGCAATTGTCCCTAGAGGAAGAAGGTCTTGAAGTGCTTGCAATGCCAGAAGCACCACCTTCATCTCCAAAACACTGATATGCAGATGAGCCTCGTGTTCTTGCCATGTGCCTTGGTCAGTCCTGCCAAGATAATGCCCGCCCCACCAGATCTGGGAGGCATCTATGATCACAGTGGCAATGGGTTGGGCCGGAACAAAGGGGGCACCCGCGATCAGTTGATTGGGAGCTATCCACCAACTAAGGTCCTTTTTGCATGATTTTGTCAGCAGGATAGGATGACTCAGTGGGAGAGATTGGAAGGACCATTGGGAAGACAAAAGCCAAAGGAGAATTCTGATTTGCAACCTGGCTAATGGTACCAATAGAATTGTGGAAGCCGCAGTCCCGAGGAGCTGAAGAACCCACTTTACATTGACTTTTTGCAATGGGAGAAAATGTTGAACTTGGGAGAATAAGCTCTGTGCCCTTTCAGCGGGGAGATGAGCTGTCATGTTCACTGTGTCTACCTCTGCGCCTATAAAAATCACAGATTGAGAGGGGAATAATGCAGATTTTTTCCAATTTATGGAGATCCCCAACTGAGCACAAAGTTGAATTGTGGCGTCCCTGTTTTGGTGGAGTAGATGCCTGGTGGGGGCAGTAAGGAGCCAGTCATCCAAATACGGAAACACCTGGAATCCCTGATGTCTCAGGTGAGCTGTCACTACTGCCATGCATTTGGTGAACACCCTGGGGGCTGTGGTGAGACCAAAGGGCAGAGTGCGAAACTGATAGTGACTGGCTCCCAGCCGGAAGCGTAGATGGCTTCTAAACGCCTTGTCCATTTTTTAGTAGGCGTCCTGAAAATCCTGAGAGTACAGACTGCAGTGTTACCATCTGAAACTTGTCCTTCTTCACCGATTCATTCAATCTGTTGAGGTCCAATATTGGCCTCCAATCTCCGGTTCATTTTGGAACTAAAGAACCTGGAGTAAGTTCCGGATCCTATCTGGTCTGCTCGGATGGGCTGGATGACTCTTTTTAAGAGCAACTTTTAGATCTCCACAGTTGCTTGATACCTGTGATTGGGTGGTACATCTGGGATCCTTTTGGGAACAAACGGTGATAGGGAAAAGGGTATGATATAGCCTCTGGTAACAACTCTTTGTACCCACTTGTCTTGGGTGATATTTAGCCAGGCTTCTTGGTACAAAGAAATGCGACTCCCGACCGGCCCCAGAGAAATGCAGTCGGGCTCCACATCAGGAGCGCTGATAAAGCCATCCTTGAAAGGAATCATGGCCTTGTTGGTATTGTGGACCGTCTCTGTGTCTAGGACATCTGCTGTTTCCTCCTCCTCTGCCTCTGAAGGAGGATTCACCGTGTGTGTCAGGAAAGGCCCCCTGGGACTTCTTGAACCACATTTTACTGCCCCTTTGACCCTTGGGGTATGGTCTGGAAGGGACAGTAAAACGCACTCCCACGGCAGAAAGCGTCTTTCCTTCTTGCTCACACAGAGTGAGTGTATCCTTCACCTTGGAACCAAACAATAAGGAACCATCAAATGGGGTTGGTGAAAGAAGACTTGAATGGTTCCGCAAAATTACATAAGCGCATCCAAGAGTGGCACCTAAAGGCAACACCAGAACCCGCTGCTCTACTCGCTCCATCCACAGCATAACAGATAAGTCGCATGGAGGAGTTAACCACAGAATTTAAGGTTGACAACTGAGTAGAAATCTTGTCAGGACCCCCTCAGTACACACACCTTGTATGGAATCTCTTAACTCCTTGAGGAGATCCCTCTGCAACCTCGTGAATTGCGTGAGATAGTTCAGCAATCAAAGGGTAAAGGCCGCTGAACTAAAAATACACTTCCCAAATCTGTCCATCTGTTGAGACTCCTTGTTTGGTGGATGAACAGATGAAGTCTCCGCTAACTCCTTCGCGGCCGCCGCCACCACCATGGTATCTACGGGAATGCCCTTGGACAAGAACTCTTTACCAGGAGGGGCAGACAAGAACTTATTTGGTCTCCTGGGGACTGACCCCATGGTGTCAGGAGTATCCCACACCTTTTGACTAACTACATCCATCAGTTTGTCAAAAGGTGGAGACACCCAAGAGGCAGAGGACTGAGACCCGAAAGCCTTCAGGCACATTGACTCATCAGAAGGGTTAACAGTGGGCCAGTCAAACCTCTGCCTAAGGATCTCTAAAATGTCCACAAAGGAGACATCATTAGACGACGACTTGGGGGACCCTTCTGACTCCTCGAGGTCAGTGTCCAATGTCAAAGACTCATCCTGGGAGTCAATATGTTTCCTCTTACATAACCTCTTCTGTGGAGGCTTCTTGGAAGGATATTCCAGGGAAGCCTCAGAACAGTGGGGGCCACCAGCCCATGGCTCCTGAGGCTGCGGGTCTCTGCTGTCTCCAGAGAAAGTAGGGGCTGAGACTAAAGTTGGTGCTCTTGGGGGAAGAGTGCTGATGCCACTGGTAGGGGCTGGAGAATGAGACAGCATGCTCCTCATCATCTCAAATGCCGACATCTCCAGCACCGAAAACCTCCCCGCTCTGAAGAGATGTGGGTCGGTGCCGGAGCCAGAGCTGTCGGCTCCGAGATAGATGCAGGGTCTGAGCTCACCCTGGCCAAAGCACCGAGAGGAAGGCTCGGAACCGAAGATAGATTCCAACCCTCCCTGTCAGTGCCGACAGGAGAGCTTTGGCCCCTGGACATGACGGATGGCACTGAGCGTGTCTGAGCCATACCCGGCTCCAAGGCAGCAACAAGGTGAGTTGGAGCCGCATTTCCTCCATTGGAACCAAGCACTCAGGCTCCGAAAGGCCAGTATGGCTCGGAGGAGGAATAGCAGACAAGGGCAAAGCTGGGCCAAGTGGCTCCAGAGCAGAATGGGTCAGAGCCAACAATAATTTTGGTAAGGCAGACGATTTCAGGAGTCTCAGCACTACCCTCTCCACATCATCTTCTGAAAAGCTTCTGGAAGATATAGTTGGGGATCTTGACCTGGGGGGCACTGGAGACTTAATTGTTATGTTATATGTTAGGGAGCTTACAGACTGGATCTGAGTAGCAGAGTCAACTGTTGTATCAATAGGTTCAGAGATCGGTTCCGAAACACCTGTAACCGACTCTGACACCACCATGATGCTCTCCTTCGGCTCCAAAGGCTGAGGAATTGAGGAGGCAGATTTGGATTGTTTCGACTGCTCCGAGACACCAGCTGGTGCTGGAGAAGGTCTTTTTGAGGATTTTGATTTACCAGACTTAATGGAAGCCAAAGAACTGTATAGTGCTTCCTCAAAGAATGGTTTCAATAAACCCTTGAGTATGAGAGTGTTCTTTCTCTCCTGCAATACTCTAGGAAAGAGAGCATGGCAGAACAAACATGACTCCTGTAAGTGGATGGCCCTTAGGCAGTAGACACAGCTACTGTGGCCATCCATTAAGGACATCTTTTGGGAGCATTTCATGCACTTTTTGAACCCCGAGGGTTTATGCTCCTTACTTTCCTTAGACATATTACACACACACAACCCAGAGAGATTGGAAAAGAGAAAAAGGAGGAGGACTAGGTCCTCTTACTAAAACAGGCCTAGCCCTAAGGAGGAGTTACATGAGGACTTGGTCCTCTAACTTAAATGGGTCTAGCCCAGTGTAGAGAAAGCTAGCTAAAGAAGTTACATGAGGACTAGGTCCTCTAACTTAAACTGGCCTAGCCCGGTGCAGTGAAACTAGGCCTTCTAACTTAAACAGACCAGAAAGGAAAACCCATGCACACAAGAGAAGCTGTAAATGACGCAATAAATTTCTATATTCCAAAAAAAAAAAAAAAAAAACAGGTAGCATACTTGCAATCCTAGTAAATTCACAAGCGGATCCCCGCCAAAACAGTCAAAATAGCAGAAACTGTCAAAATAGCAGAAACTAACTGCCAATGGTGACCAAAAAAAAAGGTCAGAAGAATAACAGAGAAGACAACAGGAGCCCCTGTTGACTAAGAGCGGAAAACCACCAAAAACTCTACCTAATAATCAAAAAATGTGCAACGGTGCCTAAAACTAACTGGCACACTATGATACCAATAACAACTAGTAAACTAAGTTGCACTCAAAAAGGGCAAGCAATAAAACTGCCTAATATTATTAGCAACACTAAATATACAATAAAGGTTCTAATAAAGCATTGAATACGACAGAATATAAAGAATTTTGAAAAAACTTAGCCAGAGTCAAGAGAAGCACAACCAAACTTGTCGATGAGGCAAACAAGATCTGGGGATTGTACTAGTGCACCATGGGATACTTGCTTAGCCACGAGCCAACCAGAAGTCTTCCAGCCTGTAAATCGGCCGAGTCAGAGCCGAGGATCGGCTCCGAACCCATATATAAAAATGAAGGTGAGATCTGACTACCCAACATCATTGAATTTTCCACCTAAAACATCATATACAACTCTCTCTCACTCGATATATATATATATACACACACACACACACACACACACACATTTTATATATATATATATATATATATATATATATATACATACACACACACACACACCTTTATCACTGTACCTTTAACACAGCACCAATCTCCCAGTTAGAATACCCTCGTATACACTCCACTCTTTCTGTAACATGTGCAGCACACAGCCAACTCAACTACTAAACCATTACTATACCCATTAACAATCTTCACCCTACTCCTACTACTTTCTAACCTCTTCTCCTACCACACTCAACTTCATAACCACACCCCATCCCCCTTGGCAGACAGAATCCACAGGCAATCCCATCAAACTAAAAAATGTCCCTATATTGCCAGGCGACCTTACCTACTCCCACCCCTTTCCTTACTCACACAATAAACTGACAATCAAAACAAACCCTCACACTTCTCAAAGACAAAACAAGATCATACACAAATTAAGCAAACTCTAGCTACACCACCCCATAAACTCACTTGTTGAGGAGACATGCACCCCACTCCAGGACCCATTACATCAACCAACCCCAACTTAAATCAGCTAAATGTCTTCTACCACAGACCTACCTCATCTCTCTTCTTAAACATCAATGCAAGAAGTACACTTAAAATTCAGGACCTTCATGCCCTACTAGCTCTATATAATCCAGATATCATTATATTAATTGAAAAAAAAAAAAGAGTTGGTGCATTGGTTGGTTGGAGCATGTCGTCCTGTATTTGTGCTTATAGCTTGCAGTGTATGTTTTACTGAATGTTGATCGAATCTGGAGACTGTGCTCATGCATGGTAGTTTGCTCTGTAAATTCAGTCCATACCTGTCAACGCTCCAGATTTTCACCTCAAATTTTTGGTTCCTCCTAAAAGCTGTGTTTTTTTCTGGCAAATCAGTGAGAACTGAAGTAATTAAATAATGACAAACACTTGAATTTTAGATGCATCCCTCAAAAAATGCATGCTAATGTAAAACCCGTTATTCTAGCAACTTCTTAGGTTTAGAAGAACAATAAATTATTTCCCTATTTTTGGGACTTAGTTCCATTATTTTGGCTTTTGTCCAAATTTTTTGTGCTAAGTGGTTGAGAGGTACGATTCTACCAGCTGTTTTGTGGGTAGGTGCCTGTGTACTGTGAGTTTGCCACACCTTTGAATGCACTAAATAATGGAGATATTGCCCATTTTGTTTAGCTCATTATTGTTAAAAATGTTTCATTATGAGAAGATTTGTCCCCTAAAGGGTAATCCAACTATTACCTCTTATAGTCTGCAGTTCTCAATGACTGGTAAGATGTAAATGTATCTAGTTCTAAATGTGAATTAATTTTGGATATCTATATTATTCTTATTCTTCCAAAAAATACATTAATAAAAGGGATTTTTTTTAGCCATTACGAACCTTCACAGGTACAGACAATAATATGTTTTGCCACAGAATGAGGTTAGTTAATATCTGAACTACGCTTTTTTCCACACATCTATATTGGTCCAAACCCAGCATCAACGCATGTTCAGGCCCAGATTGGGTGGTTTACCATCTCAATTTAAAGTACTCTCTGGTAAACAACAAACAAATGCAGTACAGGTGAAAAGCTGATCGAGATGTAGCTTTGTAATTCTCTTTTATATGGATAAGGGCCTGAGGGCTTTTTCTGCGTTTTAATCAAAACTTTTCCTTTTGGGTTTTCTTGTGGTCTTTTCCAAAAAGGGATAAAAAATAGTGGTTCTTGGACCTAAACTTTCACAGATGGGACTCCTGCTGGTACAGCCTTATTTTTAAAGTAATAAGGGCTGACATCAAATTAAGTCCTGTTTCACTATCAAGAACATTTTTTTTTCTTCAGTCATTTGTGTTTTGCCCTCTTTTTCCCTCCTTATTCAAGCAGGAACTTCTTTATGCTTATCTAATTGTTTTCAGCCTCTGTCTGAAGTCTCAATCTTTTTTCAGTAAAGTATTAAGAAAAAGGCTTTACCTCCCTCCAACGATTTAGTAAATTTACAAAGCAAATTGCAGGATTCAGTGCTATGGTCAGACACTAAACAAAATATGTGTGGTGTGTGGTAATCCTTTGAAACTATTTGTCTACAGCAAACACTTATTTATAAATTCAGAGGGGAAAGACATATGCTATAAGCAATTGGAGAGGAGAAAAATGGTAGTTCTTCACTTTTTCATAAATAAAGAAAAAAAATGATTGAAAAATTCGAGGAGTCCAATGAAAACTTTTCTAAGCACTACAGAAGAGTGACCAATGGCTTCTCAATTGTAAGAAATGAAAAGGCAGTACGTAAACTCTGCTTCTATGGGAATTTCACACAAGCTGAAAAAATGGATGGAGAAGCATCTCAGAATGTAAGGGAAACCAGTGTGATGATTTACTGTTATAATGATCCTTATGAAGATGGTCATTTCCAAATTAATCTGAAAAGGCCATCCACCGTCCACATCAATAAAATGGAGAGATGAATTATGGATTGTGAACTTTGAAAAAGCAGTTTTAAATACACAAACAAAATTCTTAATATATTAAAAAAACTCAATAGACTTGCACAGATGGAATACAGGAAAGGTACAGCACAGCTGTAATATACTAGGAGATGCCACTGGGGCAGTAATGCATAAAATCATGGTTTACCCATCCTGTGTGCTCCACTTTTCTGGCCAGCATTTTCATCAGCTATACTTGTAGTCCTAATAAAGATCAACACTAGTCTCGCACACCAGCATTCTATACAATAAGAAGTTATGTACTCACCATAACGTTCCATCCGAGTAGGTATCTTCATTTGTCTGCAACCTTTGGGATACGGATCCGATCTCGGATCCGAGCCGGCAACTTCTACCACAGCATAGATCCAAGCTCCAAGCTCCTCCCTTTACCCATAATCCCCAGCCAACCCTGACTGACCTCAG
Source organism: Protopterus annectens (assembly GCF_019279795.1). Classification (NCBI taxonomy): domain Eukaryota; kingdom Metazoa; phylum Chordata; order Ceratodontiformes; family Protopteridae; genus Protopterus; species Protopterus annectens. Next base: position 789,180,396 of record NC_056747.1, read on the forward strand.
ATCAAGTTTGCCCGATATAACCATTGTTAATGTGCCCTGGAAGGGGCTTATCTAAGACAGATCCTAAACAGAATCCTATAGGTCAGGGGGAAGGAGGGGGGATGGGTGCAGACAAATGAAGATACCTACTCAGATGGAACGTTATGGTGAGTACATAACTTCTTAATCTGAAGTAGGGACTTCATTTATCAGCAACCTTTGGGACAGAGTCCCCAGCTACCTGAATCCTGGGTGGCCTTTATGGAAAAATATTCCAAAGCACTGCAGAGCCAAAGGACGCCCTACCTCTGGAGATAACATCCAGTTTGTAATGGCTGATAAAGGTATGAGATGAAGCCCAAGTGGCTGCGGAACAAATATCATCCAAGGGAACCCTAGATTTAAAAGCCGCCGAAGTAGCGACGGCCCTAGTAGAATGAGCTCGGACTCCCTGAGGTGCAGGCCTTCCCGAACTCTGATATGCCAAGAGGATACAACTAGCTATCCACCATGACAGGGTAACTTTAGAAACTGACTTGCCTAAATTTGTTTTGGCAAAGGAGACAAACAACTGGTCAGATTGCCTATGACCAGCAGTTAGATGAATATAAAAGCGTAATTGTCTGTGCACATCCAAGGAATGCAGTTTGTACTCTCCTTTGTTCTGGTAGTTGGGAAAGAACACGGGAAGATTAATAGATTGATTAATATTAGCTTCCGAAGATACCTTAGGCAGAAAGGACGGATTGATCCAGAAGTAAACTCTATCCTGATAGAAGGCTAAATACTGCGGTTTAACACAGAGAGCGTGAAGCTCAGAGACCCTTTTAGCTGAAGTAATGGCCACCAAGAAGGTCGTCTTCCAAGAGAGGTATTCAAGATCAACTGTAGCCGCCAGCTCGAAGGGGGGGGTTGTCAAGGCCTGTAGAACCAAAGATAATCCCATGGGGGTACTACCTCCCTGACCGGAGGTCTGAGAAGGAAGGTACCCTTGAGGAAAGCTTTACAAAGCTTGGAAGTAATTAGAGGGCCCGATTCATGCCCTACATGATAATGCGAAATCGCTGCTAGTTGTACCTTGACTGTAGAGCAGCTAGCCCCTTGATGAAAAAGGGTAGTTAGAAAATCCAAAACCGACGTAAGAGGCGCCGTGAATGGATCTAAGTGATGGTGCTCCGCCCAAATGGAGAAACGTTTCCACTTACTCCGATCGACCCTTCTGGTGGAAGGTTTATGTGCTGCTACTAGGGTGGCTTTGACTGGTGAGGAGATTCCGGGAGTCCTTATCAGGAGTGGAACTGGAGCAACCAAGCCGTCAGCTTGAGGTTGACCAGGTTGGGGGTCGGAAGACCCAGAGGGTGAGTAATGAGATCCGGGAGGGGATCCAGAATCCAGGGTGGATGAATCAAATGAGACCACAGGTACGGGAACCACATTTGACGAGGCCAGAATGGGGCAATGAGGATCATTTTGCTCCCCAGCCAACTGGCTTTCTGTAAGAGTTTTAGCATCATGGGCAATGGAGGCTAAGCGTAAAGGAGACCGGGAGGCCAAGCATGTACTAGAGAGTCTCTCGGGGACTCCCCCCTGAGGGGGGATTAGAGCGAAGTAACTGTTGCATTTGGTATTTGAAGGAGAGGCAAAAAGATTGCAACAGGGTTGCCCCCATTGGGCAAATATTTGCTTCGCTACTAGAGGATTGAGAGACCATTCATATGGGGTCAGAATTGAACGACTGAGCCTGTCTGCTAGGATGTTGGACCATCCCAGAATGTGCATTGCAATGAGAAAGCGGTTGGTGGATATCGCCCATTCCCACTCTCTCATGGCCTCGCAACAAAGAGGATAAGACCTGGTTCCCCCCTGTTTGTTGATGTACCAGACAACTGACATGTTGACCGTTTGTACCGCAATCGTCCCAATTGGAAGTAGGCTGTGAAGTGCCTGCAACGTCAGCACCGCCCTCATCTCTAGGATATTGATATGCAAGGACGTCTCTGTGTCGTTCCACGTGCCTTGGACCGTTCTGCCTGAATAGTGCCCCCCCACCCCAGGCGAGAGGCGTCCGTGGTCACTGTGGCGACGGGGGAAGACATTGAGAATGGATGTCCCGTGTGAAGGCTCGGGGACTAGAGCCACCACACGAGTGACCCTCTGCAAGCCCTGCTTAGGGGAATAGGATGGGACAGGGGGTTGTGAGAGAGGGACCATTTTACCTGGAGGGTCCACTGCAGGACCCTCATATTTAGACGGGCTAGGGGCAGCAGAGAAATTGTTGCCGCCATGGACCCTAGAGCCCTCAGGATCAATTCCGCCGGTGGAGCAGGAAGTTGGAGAATGGCCTGAACATGCAACCTCAGGTTCTGAAGCCGATCGGGAGTCAGGAAGGCAAGCATTAGTCTGGATTCCAATCTTGCCCCTATGAAATCTATTACCTGTGTAGGAGCCAGAGAGGATTTGGCCATGTTGACAGTCAACCCTAGGCGTGGAGCAAGATTGAGGAAATAATCCCTGCCTGAACAGAGCAGATGCCTTGTTGGGGCAATGAGGAGCCAGTCGTCCAGGTACGGAAAGACCTGAATTCCCTGAAGCCTCAGGTGGGCCGCTATAACCACCAAGACTTTGGTGAACACCCTGGGGGCTGACGTGAGACCGAAGGGGAGGGCCCTGAACTGAAAGTGACTGGCTCCCAGCCGGAAGCGGAGGAACCTCCTGGAACGTCTGTCCACAAGAATGTGGTAGTACGCATCCTTGAGGTCTATCGAGCACATCCAGTCGTTCTCCCGTAACAGGGGGAGAATAGATTGTAGTGTGACCATCCGGAACTTTTCTTTGGGTACTGCCAGGTTCAAGAGAGAGGTCGAGGATGGACCTCAAGTCCCCCGTCTTTTTTGGCACCAGAAAGAACCTGGAGTAAAACCCTAATCCGAACTGATCTGGGGGGATGGGTTGGATGGCTCTTTGTAAAAGCTGCTGAATTTCTGTAGCAGCTGCCTCCCTCTGATTGGGAGGTACGTCGGGGAGGCTTCTGGTTTTCGGGGTTACAATAAAGGGAATTTAGTAGCCTCTGGATATGATGTGAAGCACCCAGCAATCTGTTATGGACTCCCACATTGCTAGGTGCCTCGAAAGACGCCCCCCGACTGCCTCCAGAGTGCAGCAGCCGGGCAACCCCTCAGGGTTTCTGCGTGGGCCTCTCAGAGAAGGGTTCTCTCGACCCAAAATTTCTGGGACCCCCTCTGCCTCTAGGGTGGCGTCCTCCCTGTCCTCCTCTGCCACAAGAGGACTGGTTGTCCAGAGCAGACTGGGACTGATGCGATTTCTGGAACCACATCTCCTTCTGACCCTTTTGGTTCTTAGAAAAGGACCTCTGGGGAGCAGAGAAGAGGACTCCGACGGCAGACGTCTTCCCGTCTTTCTCGCTCTGGACTAAAGTGTCGCGAACGGTTTTGCCAAACAATTCAGAACCATCAAAGGGGGCATAAGCGAATGACTCCTTAAAGGGTTCCGAGAAGTCACAATGTCGGAGCCAGGCTTGGCGCCTCACTACCAGGCCGGCTCCGCCAGCTCTAGCAGCTCCTTCCATGGGGTGAGACAAGAGCTGCATAGAGGTGTTGGAAACTGAACGTAGAGTGGACATTCGGGAGGAGTACAGCTGCTTTTCCCCTTCCGACATGGACACTGGGGGGGGAGGCAGCGTATTCTTTTATTAGAATCCTGATGACATGTGCCATATAGTTCAGCGCCCTCATGGAGAAGGTTGCTGAACTGAAGACCCGCTTCCCAAGGTGGTCCATCACCCGAGACTCCTTGCTCGGTGGGTGGACCGCGGAGCTCTCCTGAGCAAACTCCCTCTTGGTGGCCGCTGCCACCAACATGGCATCCACGGGGGGGACCTCTGCTCCAGTGGGTTCTTTCTGCAGGGGGACTCAGGATCCTATCTGGGCGCTTGGGGACTGGCTCTACAGTGTTCGGCTCCTTCCAAGCCCTGGTGGAAATAAGGTCCACCAGGGGGTCGGGGGGAGGGGACACCCAAGAGGTAGATGGCCCTGCTTCGAACGCCTCTAGGAATACGGACTCATCGGAGGAAGCCTTGGGGGCAGACCACCCTCCCCTAATCCTGAGCATTTCCATGATGTCTCCAAAGGAGACATCCTCGGGGGGTGACCTTGGGGAGCCTTCCCCTTCATCTAAGTCTGTATCTTCCATAAGGGACTCGGGGGAATCCACATGTCTCCTCTTACACTTAGCTTTGTGAGGAACCTCCTCGGGGGGGGCTGTCCGAGGAAGTCTCACCAGCAATGTCACGTTCCAAAGGAACACCCAGAGGCGCTGAAGCAGGCTGCCCCGAAGGCCGGGTGATAGGAGCCTGAACCAGCTGAGAGGGAGTGCAGGGGGGAGCCGAAGCCAGGACCGGAGGCCCGGATGCACTCAACAATGCCCTCTCCACCACCGCAAAAGCCGAGGGGGAGCCACTCTCGATAGGATCCGAGAGTCGACTCTCACTCGGATCCGAAGCGGGCCAAGACCCTCAGATCCGAAGGACCCGTGTGCTCCGACCGGGACGGAGCCAAAGTCACACCGAATTCCTCGGTTCCGAAGCTCAGTCCATGACTCCGAGAGGTCGGATCCGACAAGCTCGAGGGACCAGTCGGAGCTGAAGCAACCAGTACTATCGGCTCCGACCCACCCCCGGATCCAACGCAGCTCAGCTCCGAATGCTCCAAACCCGGAAAGCGGGTCAGAGAAGGAGCGATTGGAGCAAAAAATGGGGTCGAGCTCCCCCCCAGAGGGGGGGGGGGGAGGCAAGAGCACTCCCATCTGCAGCTGGGCCTGGATGAACCTCCTCATCATCTGGTTCTTGTCTGTATCGAACATGCTAAAGGTGGACCTCGAAGAGGCCACCAAGGCAGACCTAGTGTGCCGCCTCGATGACCTCGATGGGGACCGGGTCCCGGTGAGAAACAAGGAGACCGGAGCAGAGGAGGAGGCGATCCAGAAGCTCTGGATGGAGAAGCCCATTTGGCGGGCGAGGAGTCCTCGGCCCACCGCTTATGGTGCTTCTCCTTCTGTTTGGCTTTCCTGGCCTCCCTCTCCTCCGGAGTCTAAGCGGGAGGTTGAGTCCCGACCAGAGGGAGGGAGACAGGGGTGGCTACCACCGAGGGATGGGTAGTGGCCACAGAAGCACCGGAGGCCGGAGCCGAATCCGGGGGCAAAAGGCCCACCAGAATCAGCTTCGACCTCCGGTCCTTAAGTGCCCTGGGGTTGAATGCTGCGCAAATTGCGCATCCCGAGGAGAGGTGTTCAACCCCAAGGCACCTAACGCACCAGGTGTGGCCATCCGCCGGTGAAAGCTTATGGCCACACTCGGTGCACTTTGAAAAGATGGCTTTAGGGGCCTCCAACATAGTAGTACAGAAACACACTCACTAGGCCCCTACAGACACCACAAACACACACTACGACCAGCGAGGGCAGGGAGGAAAAATAAACACAAATTAAGTTAAATAGAGAGATATATAGGATACCTAAACACTCGTTCTCACTCACACAAGAAAAGGGAAGTAAAAATAGAAAGCTTTTCTCACAAAACTTAGCTAAATAGCAGGAGCTCAAACATCCAGCTTGTAGATTGAAGCGCGGCAAACTAGATCTGAGGTCAGTCAGGGTTGGCAGGGGATTATGGGTAAAGGGAGAAGCTAGGAGCTCGGATCTATGCTGTGGTAGAAGTTGCCGGCTCAGATCCGAGATCGGATCCGTATCCCAAAGGTTGCTGACAAATGAAGTTCCTACTTCAGATCCATTGTTTCTGAACAAGGCACTTTAGAGGCAGCATTGCTACAAACTTACTTTTGTTCAAGCCCCTTACAAAGATAGGACATTACACTAAAATACTGTAATCCATCCCACACCTGGCTCTGTGGTACAAAAGGACTGCTCAATTATCTTTCCCAGTTCTGCAGAAGTTAGGCAGGCAAGGGAAAGTGGGGGAAAGGAGGAGGGGTGTGACCTCCTCACCTCTCTCGAGGCTAGGGAGGGTTGTGCTCACTCAGGTGGAACACTGGGTGCCATAGTCTCCCTGGTAGAGACTGGAGAGATCACTGCTTGTGCTCTGGAAGGAGTATCAAGGCTGCCTGGAGGGAAAACCTCTTGAAGAAGTGAAGGGCCAAGATCTGCTATAACCCCCACTGCATGTACCACCCTGGCACCTTGCTAGCTGTGTGTAAAGATTTGGGGCATAATCTAGGAAACTTCTGAAACTGCTCCTGATGGTCATCTGAATAATTGCCCCCCTGGTCAACCCCTGTCCCTGTGATGGGGAATGATCAAGCCAGCCAGCCATAATAAAGAGGCCAAAAAATGTAATCTGTATAAAAAATTTGCAATGAAACAAAAATGTAACTGTAATAAACAAATAAAGTTATCATAAAACTATGCCCAATGTTGTTGGGGGACAGATGGGCAAGGTTTTTGGTTAGAGTGACTTCTTAAAGATCTATTGATATGGTATATAACTCTACATGAAAGGATATTATAACAGTAAATCATAACACTTAGGTAGATTTCTGGATTCAAGTCAGTAAATCAAATCACAAGCAGACGATACAAAATGGCATACAAATAAGGATGCTGCCAATACCACACAATTGAAACAACATATAAAAGGTGTTATGCAACTCCTCCCATATTCCCCTTACTTAAATATACTAAAATGTATGGTTTCTTAACAGTGGAAAAGGGCAAACATCAAGGAAATCAAACATCTGTTAGCAGTTCATTTTAAATAAAACCTGCAAAATAAACCAATATAATTATTTAAATCTCAATCAGCTATGACCAAAATCTCACCTTAGCCAGTACAATAGAAAGTACAACACAAAGTCCAGCCAAGACCAGACTAGCTGGTCAAGAGGAGAAAGTCAACACCTGCACCACACCACATAGAACACATAGCCTTCCAGAACACCCACTATCACAACTCTCACATAAAAACACAAACCATACAACCACCTTTGCGGAGGCACTCAACAGATATTTACCCAAACATCAGAGACCTCCAAGACAGAAACGCACTTGACCAACACAACACAACACAGCACAAACCACAGGACACACAGCTCACCTCCACAGTGTGCCCCTCAACCTAAGCCCCTATGGCTAAATACCTTGCCCAATACACTAATCATAGGTAACTAAATAGTGAGGCACACAGATGTTGCACTCACTAGGTTGAATAAGAAGAAGGTAAAAGTCAGCTATCAGGTGCCAAAATCTGACACAACACATGCACTCAGGTCACTCCACAAATATAAGTATGACTGTCATTGTCCATGTAGGTGTGAATGACCTGGGACGCACCTCCCTGGATTACATATAAAGTGACATGGTGGAGCTCTTGGATTATGTGGCCCAAGCAGGTAAGACACTAACCAGGAACAGTATCATACCATCACCCAGAATAAAACCGCAGTACAAACAAAAAATGATTGACTTCAACAATTGGCTAAGTTTCTGATGTCACTCTAAAGGGGATCCAGTATCTGTCTGCTTGGGATGACATGATAGACAGACCTCAATGCTTTGCCAGAGATGGCCTGCATTTGTCACCCATGGATTTCCGGGTAATGGCTAAGGCTCTTGCCAACCCTATAGTGCCTTTTTTAGGCGGAGTTCCAAAGACCAAATTACCACCATAACAGTTATAAATAAATGCAATCTGAGGGTCATGCTGCTCAATGCTAGAAGTCTAAATCTCAAGATGCACTCACTCAAAGCACTTCTCAAAATGGAAAACATCAACATTTGTGCTGTAACGGAGACCTGGTTTAAAGCGGCAGAAAGCACCCCTGCACTACCAGGCTATAACTCATTCCACACCTTTCAGCCCCGAAACATGGACCAAAGCTCCAAAGGCGATGGTGACTCCATATTCATAAAGAATATGCACACCTCCAGACTAGTAGCCCAGCATAATGCATCTGAGATACTTTGGGTACAACTAACACTGGGTAAGACTGTGATCCAGGTCATAGCCAGCTAAAGGTCCCCATCCCTAGACTCTCACTCCACGTTCCTAAGCACCCTGGAATCTATCAAGGTCCAACCCAACACTCTTATTCCAGACTTCAACTACCCCTCCATCAACTGGGAAAACTACTCAAGCACCAATGCACTGGTCCAATGCTTCCAGGAATTCATCAATTCAAATGCCCTGGACCACCTCATTCTTACCCCCGCTAGAGGAATCAACCTGCTTATTACTAACATGGGCAACCGTTGCTCTACACCAATAGTCAATTCCTACCTGGTTAGATCTGACCACAAACTAATCACCATCTAAATCCATATCTCACTTACACCCCCCGCAAAGGTATCCACCATGAAAAGCTTCTCCAAAGCTGACTTTGGACTCCTAAAAACAGAGGTGGCTAACTTCACAGCACCCATGCCAATGGAAAACAGATACACGACTGCTGAATCATACACCAATGCACTGTAAGAACACGTACATAAATGCATGGAACTAGCCATACCCAATAGAACCAAGATGCTCTCCTCCAAAAAAGGAAGCCAGTCTGGTGGTCCCCCTGCCATTAACAAACTCTGCAACAGAAGGAAAAAACTGTTGCAGAAAAAGGTGAAGTCCCAGGACTGGACAAATTCCCTGATTAGCCTCAACAAAAAATTGAGATCCCTTCATCAAAACCTCCAAAGCCAGCTATGAAGGCAGAATTGCGGCAGACACTAAAAACAACCACAAAGCCTTCTTTAGTTATATCAAGAATCTCCATGGCAATACCTAGACTTACTCTGAGTTACTGCATGATGGTACCTCCAATACTGAGCCAACAGACATTGCCGACAGACTCAGTGCCAACTTTATCCCTCTCTCCTCCCTAAAGGGCCAATCTCAATACCGGAAGAATGCCAGGCACCCTGCATTACTGCAGCACAGGTTACAGCTGCATTGTCCAAGAGCAAGAATACAGCTTCCATGGGACCTAACAATATCACTGGCTGTGTTCTACATAAATTACAAAGTGAACGGGCACCACATCTGTGAGCTCTGTTCACCCACAGCCTCATCTTGGGCTTTGTCCCTACCAAATGACGAACTGCTAGTCATCCCTCCCCATAAAGGAGGAGCGACTACAGACCCTGGAAATTATTGTCCCATTAGCCTGACGAGTCTCATATGTAAGGCTATGGAGCGCATCATCATGGACCTAATTAACAAGGACATAGGGAATCTCCAAACTCTAGATCCCACGCAATTTGGTTTTGTGAAAGGTAGATCATGCCTGCTCAACCTGGTTGACTTCTTTGAGTCAGTCACCAGAACGGTGGATGAAGGTAAGGCAGTTCATACAGCCTACCTCGGATCTGGCCAAGGCCTTTGATACCATTCCTCACTCAAGAATTATTGATAAACTCCCCAAACTAGGCATCAACCCCTATAGCGTTAGGTGGATTGCAAATTGGCTCACAGAACACAGCATGAAAGTAGTGGACTCCAAGTCAAGACTGCCTGCCAGTCACGAGTGGAGTCCCACAGGGATCGGTCCTGGGCCCTCTCCTGTTTGGCATCTACTTCTCAGAAGTCCAGGCTAACACTGAGGGACTCCAGCTAACCAAATTCGTAGACTGCTAGCTGGCAGCCATTATTAACTCAAGTGATGCAGACATCCTACAGAAAGGCCTCACTGAGAACAATGACTGGTGTCAAAACCATGGCCTTAAGCGTAATGTCAAAAAATGCAGAGTCATCCCTTTTGGGAAAAACTCAGTTCCCACTAATTACCACATCAATGGGAGTCCACTAAACACTGAAGGCGTTATAAGAGATCTGGAGACAAAGGGTGACAGCAACCTCTCCTTCGACCCACCATATTAACACTGTGGTCACAAAGTCCCTCTATGTGGCACATCTCATTACCAAGGGTTTTGCATCCAGGAAGAAAGAGGTCATCATTTCTCTCTACTCTTCCCTCATTAGACTAATCATAGAGTATAATGCCCCATTTGGCATGTACCTCACTAGACACCTGCAACAGCAGGATAGGCCACAAAAGTACCTCATGAAGAGGATCCGAGGCCTTAAATACATGTTCTACATGGACAGACTAAAAAACTCCAGCTATGTTACATCTAAAGAAACTCCAATCCCTCCACACCACATGCTCCAGAGGCCTCAACCTTATTACCACAATCAACAGAACATGCTGGAGGGACAGGTTCATAACCCAGAGACTGCTGATGCTCTGGAATAGACTTCCCATACATGTCAAACAGAGCACCTCACTAGCTCTCTTCAAGAGAAATCCTGATGAGTGGATGGTAAATAGAAAGCTCATCCCAGGGATCACTCCAGTGGCTCTACTTGATATAGGCACTGGGAACTAATGACAGGCAGCACAATACTAGGACACTTGTATGGGCGAGGCTTGTAAAGGCCCCAGGGACATTAGCCTAGTACACACCTATGAACCTACGTATGGCTGCATTTAAATAGACAGTATCTTGACATTCCTATCTCAGAATCAGGGCATTCCGATAAATAGCACACAACTAAACTGCATGCATTTGTAACATTCAAGTTTCCCAAGCAGTACGGGATACACATGGGAAGTGTAAAGTAACAGGCTGCCTCTGTAGCACAGCCATGTCAAAACCCATTCCACTTCTGTAATGCAAGTTGCAATATTGTATGCAGGTATAGACAACAGAGTATATGTCAATTCCAAAAATCTCTCATACAAAAGGATTTGTGAAACATGTTGCTAATGTAACTGCTACCCTAGCAGAATGTACATTTACTTGCCTTTACAATATTGTAAAAGGCAATACGGTGAGCCAAAAATTTAGACAAGATTTTGCTCAGTGACTGAATAAGCCTGCTTTCCTTTTCTTCAATGAAACAAAAAGCTAGCCATTTTTTCTGGGACCATTAATGTCTGCAGGGTAATAAAGAAGTTCTTTAAAGAAGGACTTTAGCAAATGGCTGTACTGTAATTTCTGAAAAGGTCAGTAGACATGCACATATTACTGGTATGTGAACTTTGATGAATAAGCCAAGTCTGAAACAAATATGCAACTCATACAGCCCAATAACCTTGGTACAGGAAATATAAGGCATCCAGAACTTCTGACAGTCCAGATATCAGATCTCCTCTACTCATGAATGTAAGATTTCCTTTGAAGACACTTAAAACATGAAAAGAAAAATAATTAGTGTTCGAAAAACAGACTTTTATCTTCCAAGCTGATAAAACCAGTGCTTTGAGAATGACACACAATACACTTTTACCATGTTGTCATTTTAGTAAAGACATGTATGTGTACAGATAGTGGCTATACACCTTACCATGCTGTTGTGTTAGTAAGGACATGTGTACAGACAGTGGCTCTATACCTTGTCATGTTGCTGTGTTAGTAAGGACAAGTGTACAGACATTGGCTACATACCTTGCCATGTTGTTGCTGCTGTGGTAGTAAGGGCATGTGTACAGACATTAGCTATATACCTTACCATGGTGTTGTGTTAGTACGGGCATGTGTACAGACAGTGGCTGTATACCTTTCCACAGTGTTGTTTTAGTAAGGACGTGTACAGACAGTGGTTATACATACCGTGCCATGTTGTTTTGTTAGTAAGGACATTTGAAAAGACAGTGGCTATACATACCGTGCCATGTTGTTTTGTTAGTAAGGACATGTGTACAGACAGTAGCTATGTTGTTGTGTTAGCAAGGACATGTGTACAGACAGTGGCTACATACCTTATCAAGTTGTGTTAGCAAGGACATGTGTGCAGACAGTGGCTATATACCTTATGTTGCGTTAGTAAGGATGTAAACTCACAGTGACTACATACTTTTCCACTTTGTTGTGTTAGCCACTACCTGTAGATATGTCCTTACTATGGTGCAAGAGTAGCCGGGCTCATCAGCACAAAATACCACAATTAATTGGTCAAGAGAGAAGTATTAGAATTAGACTGACCATGTCTTGTTTTCCTTTGAAATAAACTTTCTGAATAAAAAGGAAGGAGGGGAAGATGTACAGTTAGGTCTTAGTCCGTGGAAAGAAGAAAGCATATATAAGAAATATTCAATTGCCAGGATACAAGTGGATGTTCATAACTGATTAAGTGCGCACCTGTAAGCCATACTGATGTGTGTGTGGAAATCATTCTTTTTAAAGAGCTAATTTATGAGAATCACACTTGGGGGACAGAAGCCTCAAGATTCATATATGCCCATGACATAGGTATATAATGAAGTTACTGAATAAATGAATTTTTAGATAGGCATGGTTGGTGCTACAAATTCTTTTGTATGGCATTTACATTATTAACTATTTCAGAGTCAAATCACACCACAGTTAAGCTTGATACCCCATTCACAATTCTGATGGTGAAGTAATGGCCCCAGTTACCCATGATATGACAGCTTGTTTGATACCTTTCGACCCACTGTCACAAAAGATGGCAAATGTCTTGCTTTGACAACTGTCAATGACTGTAAAACCACATAACAATGGTAGAAGTTTCTGCACTGCCAATCAATATAAATAAACTTCATTGTGTGTGGTTATGTTGTTTGTGTATGTCTGGGTGGGACTCCCAAACAGCTTACACTACATTAATCCACATTTAGAGTAATGAATGGGGTTTACCCAGGACTTGTACTCAAATGACTATTAGCGGTGCATAAAGCTCAGCGCAGTTAGATGAAGCAGCAATCTCCAAAACAAAAAGAGATGCTGTCATTACAGCTATGACTATAAATGTAATGGCATCCTTCACCTTGCATAGTTCAGTTTTGAGGGGTGTTTTGAGATCTAGCGGCGGCAGGTCCTTTGAGGAATACATCACTTGTAGATATGGGTCAGACCTCTTTCAGTAGTCAGCTGCATACTCTTCCCCCCAGGATGTCAGTGGGTAAATACAAGAAGGGAAACACAGGACATGAGGAAGACCACTCTGACTGCTGCCTGGGTGATGATCATGCCACCACTGTACTTTCACACCATAAAGTGAAAAAAATGGTGATAGCATCTGCTTGAAGGTTGGTATGAGCACAGGAGGAAAATAAAAAAAACTCTTGCCCCCACTTCCTGCAACAGGGGGAATACTGGATATTAAACGTGGCAGCAAGACAGATAGCTTACAGGAGTGGACATCATAAAAATAATGAAAACAACTCTACTCTGAAACACAAATGAAAAAGTCTGAAAACAACTGAGCATCCAGAATACAGACTCAATGATTAAATAGCCATGTTGTGGTCATTAACATTTTTAATAAAATCTGCTTCAGTTGAGGCCTGGAGGGGTATACAAAATTCAGAAATAATTAAATACTGAATTCTGCCAATTTAATTAAAAGTGTACAGAACAAGGTACCCCTAAAATCTTTACACTGGTTACACCAGAATCATAAGATAACCATGCATCAATATTTCTGCAATATTAGAACAGTTAAACTGTCTTTATTATTTACAGTGTAGCAGAAATACAACGTAAAAAAAACTAAAGGCAAAAAGTGGTCTTCTGGGTTAAGAAAAAAACAGATGAGGTCTGCTGAAGATTTTTTTTTTTTTTTTTTTTTTTTACTAGGGCACAAACACCGGAAATACTTTAAGGAACATAATATTTGTGACAAGGAGCAGCAATGGCATTTGAGTTGCCTGTTACAGGGACATGTACTGTGAAAATGGGCATGCTCTATATACATTTGGGAAATGTTTTAAATTAAAACAAAAAAAAATTACAAACTGACCTCAAAACTGATGCAATGATTAAAATGAAAAAGTACACAAGATTCCATAGCAACAAAAACACTGCAAAAGGACTATTTACATAAGAATAATTTTATGACATCTATGCTTCTCTTTACAAAGATAAAAGAAACATTTTTACATATTTATTTTTTCTTAGTTTTCTTTTCTACATTCAGCATTTGTCCATGGCAAACTTAATTTTTACATGTGCATGACCAGACTGATTATTTTCTTCACAGTTTCCAAATCTGGCTTCAATTACGAGTCCATTATCTGCAGCACACGATATGAGAAATCATTTCGACTGCCTGGCATTCAGCTGCAAGTGAAACTCAGTCATCACTATCTGATAATGTTTCATATTGTGCTGACAGTAACGGTGCTGGCTCCCTGTCCCATACTCTGTTTTGCTGATGTGATGCTGCTTGAGCCATGGATGTTGGAGCACAGGCCATGGACGTTGGTGGTGTACTGCTGAGCATTCTGATAGTCAAAGGATTGTAAGCAAACTGTGTTGAACCTTCAAAAAACGAGAGAAAAAAGAATTACTGGAGTCTTTAAAAAGGAATATTACATTCTCACATATAATGAACACTCAACTATTTGCTTTTAATTAACCAGCTTTTGATCTAGTAAAAATAACCCCTAACGTGGAGCATCTTCTAAACAAATGTAACGCTAGATGGTATCTATCATATGCAAATTATATGCATTATTTTAATCAGTCCAGACTGCCTACACAGAGAGGAGTTTCTAGTGGTTCTTCAATACTTTGTTTAACTTGAGAAATTATCATGCACATGATGGTAATGTGGGTAAGGGGGAAACCGCATCCCTTAACACATCAGAATGGCACTGCACCAAGATGTCTCTACCTCCTCAATCTTCTTAGAAAGATGCAAAGGAGGGTACAAGAACATGGTAGAAGGTGAACGGTGAAGGGAAGAATGTCAAAAATAGATGTGAAAAGTAGGAAGATCTGCGTGACACTGGATTGAGGCTGGATATCTGCTTCTATGAAAATAAATATTACATTCTCAATACTATCATTTCTGATCTTAGTCATAGTTCTACAAATCAGTCCAGCTTAATCTAACCTAGATAAACAGGTAACAAGACGATTAGGATCTTGTGCTATTTGTGAAGAGATATTTATTAGTGATAACATGACACATTAAGCAGATAGACATAATGAAGTCTTATTTTTTCCCTGTCCAGACTCAGTACTTCCTTAAGTAGAGTTTGCAGTGAGAAAAAAACGTGAGGAATATGCAGAGTTACAGACTTCTGGAATTAAAAATCATCAAAAAACACAACACAAAAAAATAATTTGCAATCTGGGTATGACTAATGAAATTTTCAAGAGTTAAGCCATCTTTTCTCGAAAGCTCAGACATTCTGGGTTCTAACTCACCAATGGTGGACTATTAAGGTATGCCTAGCCTCCAAATGCACCAGTTCACCTCCAAATACTAAGTGAACACAATGTCTTGCGAATCAAGATGGGAAAAAAAAGATCTGGTGGCCAAATTGTTAAAAGGCAATTTAAATATAAACTTGTATGACCAACATAGAACTTCAACAGCAAGTGAAAAACAGAAGGGCTGAGGGTAGTCTGAACAAAACAAGGAAGTTTTTTTTTTTCACTGCTCAAGTAATACTAAAACAACTGTTACATCTGACAGTAGGAACCCATCTCAGTGTGTCTAAAGCTGTGAAGAAACCAAAACCATATAAAAGCCAGCAGTTGTTCTAGTAGAATGAGCTCTCATTAGACCTGCAACAAGCTTGTCATGATGAGTGCACCAGAAAGTAATGCTGTAAGCTACCCTTTTTGAAGCAGCTTGCTTGTTAACTGCCCCTCCCCATCCCTTGGCAAAGGCAATAAAAACTTTTTAGATTTCCTGTAACGTTTTGTCTATTCAGGTGGAATCTCAGCTGTGAGCATCCAAAGAATACAAAACCTTTTCCCCTTTACTTTGAGAATATGGGGGAATAAAAGCCTGGTTCAAAGACAGATATGTAATCATCTTAGGCATGAGAGACTGGCTAGTTTAGTCTGTGATTCTGTCCTTGTGGAATACCAAAAACAGCTCTCTGCACCTGCGCATGACAAACTGTAATGCTGAAATTTGCCTAGCTAAGGCCAAAGCTACCAACAAGGCAATCTGCCATGACTATTGAGGAAGGAGTATGAAATTTCTTTGGTACAAAACTGAGGTGTCATGAAGGAGAGAGTTCTAATGAACTGTTTTCACTGGCAACTGTGAACAAAGAGGGGTATTCACAGGCACACATGCAGAAAAGGCTGAAGCATACAGAAGGCCTGCACTGCAAACATCTAACAGATGGGTCAGAATCAGACTTCTGCGCTGAATTTTGGTTCTGTTCTCTACCACATCACCAATGTGAGAACCTTTTCCATTTTGACACGCAAGATTTTCTTGTGTTGGGTTTCTTGAATGTTCACAAAATTGCCAATGCAGCTTCAGAAAACTTCTGCCTAGACAGGATGACTTCAAGATTATCCACTCTGTCAGCCTTAGTGTCCTTAAGCTTAACTTAGGATGACTCATAGACCCCCTTGTCAACAAAAGGTCCACATGCTGGGGCAACAGAATTGATTCTTCTCTTACTAGACTGAGCAAGAGAGAGAATCAATGCCACCTACACCAAAATGTTCTTGTAAGTACTAATTTTGGCCTGCCCTACACCTCATCTTCTGTAATACCCTAGAGATGAAGGGCAAGAGGGAAAGCATATGGAAATAAATTTGTCCAGGTTATGGGAGAAGTTGTCTATTGCCAAGATCTCTTATATTGGTATTCTGCTGCAATACTTACTCAAAATGCTTTTCAGAAAAGCTGTTGTATGAGCCAAAGGTGTTCTATCTTCTTGGAGAGAGAGAGAGAGAGACAGAGACAGTGACAGTTGTGAATGGACAGATGTTGTTTCATGTGATCTGGATAAGTGCCATCTTACACTCAGAGAGGAAGAATTGGCTAATGTTGACCGAATGCTTCCACTCTCATATTTGTAGACCGACACTGAAAACACCTTATTCTCAGCCTCCTCTTGAAAATTGTCTCATTTGGAGATGCCCTTCTCATGATGAATGAGACTTTCAAATGGGAAGCAAGAGAGTTCTGTTGCACACAAATCATACATAAAGATTTTTCGTGTCTGCCAGAACCAAAACCTCTGATCATTCCTCTACATGTAGAAGGCCTGGATGGTGCATTTTAAAATGTCTTTTGCAGTTGGACTCCCAGTCCCTGCTCTGAGGGAGCCAGGCCACTTTTGTAGGGCGAAATACTTCCACAAGCAACTATACAGGAACAACCCATTTGCTGATCCAGCAGTAGTGCCCTTTAATTCCAGCAAGGGACTCAATGCAGTTACAACCAGGAATCCCATTGCCAATGGCAGGAAGAGTACAAATTCTGGAGCATTTTGGGAAAAATACCTAAACCTCAGCTACCCTGGCTATGACGGCCCTCAATTTCCAGTTTTACATGATAAAGTTCCAGGAATCCTTCAAAGGAATAAACATGAGTGTAAATAGAGATGCTTGAATTTTGTTGCCTCAGTGTCCAGGTTGTGAGGCAGTGCATTATATGTATGAGTCCACTGATTTATCCTGCAGGGTCAGTAATTAGGACACAAGGCTGACCGAGGACTCAGCCCCAACCAAAGGAGATAAGGTGGGACTTCTTGATGCCACACTGGATAAGGAACTTCTCTTTGGATCTCCAGCAGAGAAGGCTTTTAATTAATTAGAAGAAATGGGGAAATGTATGCAGTCAAAGATTTTTTTTTATTCCCTACCTCCACAGTAGGTCAGAAGTAACCCAAGCAAAGGTTAGCCTTTCTACCACAAGCAGAAGTAGAGCAAACCACAAAAGGGAAAGCAAGGCTTCTAAAGAAATAAGCAGTAAACTGACCAGCGGGGAAACCTGCAGGCATCAGGGCCACATCAGTCACAGGGACCAGCCCTGACTCAGCAATGTGTTTTATTCCCTCCATTCCAACCCATTCCTCACCTTCTCCTCTCCCACTTTTACACCCTCCTTAAAGATAGGAGGCAAGTCGGCTTTCTTTATGAAGTTCACACACAAGATTGTTGGTCCTGCAGATAAAGTATGGTTACAAGTTTACATTTCTAAACATTCCACCTTTTCCAAAAGGTTAACAGCACTATACGCCTCCATAAATAGCTTACAGTACCAGAGGACCATGTAGAAGGACCTAGAAAAAGAAAAGGGGATTTCGTTCAACTCCAAACTGTTTCTAATTGCAAAAAAAGAAAGGAACTTGTGAGGAATATTCTGGATTTTTCCAGGTTGAATAAGTTTCTACCCATGCTCCTTTCAAAGACCTATGTTGTAACCTTTCTGTGTGCTTCCCTATAACCAAGGTTGACAGGCAGTTCCTCAGATTTAAAGCCAAATGTTCCCATTTCTGGTTCATGTCAACTACACCCTGGGTATTAAAAATTGCTTGGCTCTAGTAATTACTTACTGCAAGGCAATGGGTATTCAGATTTATCCATACTTGGATGACAAACTTAACGTGGATGAGACAAAGATGATGACTCAGAAGGCTGTACAAAGCAAAGTCAGCTATTTCCAATCCCTAGAACAGTCTTTAAAACTTCCAGAATTCCACCTTTCGCCCACAAGAAAAGTTTTTTCTTGAGACAACGCTAGACACAGAGAAGTAGAAAGCATTCCTTTTAGAGGGCAATGTCCTATTTTTTTTTCATAGTATGTGGAAAATTGAAAATTTAAATCAGATCGCTGTCAAGAGTTCCTCAAAGTTGTAGAATATGTGACCTCTTATATATTGATGGATCACCTAGCATGACTTCAAATAAGAAAATTGCAGTGATACCAGAGAAACATGGTGTCAACATGCCCAGTCGTTTCACTAATCCCAAATAAGAAGTTATGTACCTACCATAACGTTCCAAGTTAGTTGTCTTCTTATCGCCTTCTTTATTGCTGGATGGGTTCGGAGCCGATCTTCGGCTCCGACTCAGCCTTTACTAAAGCTCGAGAGCTATTTTTACTGGCTCAAGGCTACCCTATATCCCACAATGCTAGGCGCCAACTACCCAGGTCTCGTTTGGAAGCTAACACCATAGACATAATGTCCCCACAACAAAAGAAGAAAAATATACATATATAAAAATATATGTATAAATACATGTATAAACCTATCTATAGGGTTACCAAGAAGAGGCAACTAGGTAAGTTCATACCTGAGTGAGAAAAAACAGGGTCTCAAAAGATATTCTCCATCTGTCCAAGCTAGGGGGATGGAGGGTGGGATGCAAGAAAGAAGGCGAGAAGAAGACAACTAACATGGAACATTATGGTAGGTACATAACTTCTTAATGTTAAGTTGTCAATCTCGCCTTCATTCTTGCTGGATGGGACTGCGTCCCTAGCACCTTAGCCTTGGGTGGCTCATAGAAACAGACTTTTGAGCACAGTGGAACCAAAAACAGCTCGACCTCTGGAGGCCATGTCCAGCTTGTAATGAGAAATAAAGGTATGAGGAGAGGCCCATGTGGCTGCCGCACAAATGGAATCCAATGGCAATCTTGCTTGAAAAGCTGCTGAAGAAGCTAATGCTCTAGTAGAATAAGCCCTAGGTTTTGTAGGGAGCTCTTTATGTCTCAATTCATAGATCAACGTAATGACAGAGGCCAACCACCTGGACAAAGTTACTTTGGAAACTGGCAGTCCTCGTTTCCCTGATAGGAAGAGTTGGTCAGACTTTCTTACTTGCTTAGTTCTGTCCAGATAAAAACGAAGCTGACGGTGAACATCTAAAAAATGCAGCTTCTGTTCCGCTCTGTTGGTATAATTTGGGAAGAAAACTGGAAGATCGATGGTCTGATTTAAATTTGTCTCAAGATATTTTGGGTAAAAAAGAAGGATTAGTTCTGAGGGACACTCTGTCCTTGTGAAAAACAAGATAAGGAGGGCGGATACATAGCACTTGAAGTTCTGAGACCCTTCTCGCTGAAGTGATATCCACTAAGAAGAGGGTTTTCCATGAGAGTAACTTCAAAGAACAGGAAGTCGCGGGCTCAAAAGGAGGGAGAATCAAGGAAGTTAATACCAAGTTCAAATCCCACGGTGGGGGGGATCTTTAACCGGGGGCCTGAGTAAAAAGGTACCCTTGAGAAAGGCTTTACAAAGCTTGTGTGACATGATGCTGGTCTCTGACAAACCGACATGGAAATTCGCAATAGCCGCCAATTGTACTCTGATGGTAGCCGAGGAAGAACCCATCTGAAAAAGTTCTGCCAAAAATTCAAGAACTGTTCGGACAGGGGCTGTGAAAGGGTCTACATTTCTAGCCTCTGCCCAGAAAGAAAAATGTTTCCATTTGCTAGCATAAGTCTTCCTGGTAGTAGATTTATGGGTAGCAAGGATGATGTCACGCACTGAATGAGAAATAAAGGGAAGCCTGGCTAGGGTTGGAAGTGGAGCAACCAAGCTGTGAAGGTGAGAGACTGAAGGGACTGGTGCAGCTCGCCCGACTGATGGGTCAAAACATCTGGCACTGGGTCCAGATGCCAGGGCTGCTCCAATAGGTGACCATGCAGGAACGGAAACCAGATTTGTCAAGGCAAGTAAGGGGCAATGAGGATCATTCTGGATCTCAATGCGGTTGCTTTCTGAATCAATTGGGTGATTAAGGGAAAGGGGGGGAATGCGTAAAGACCCCGGGGCCAATCGTTGACTACAGCGCCTCTGGGAGGGTGGCCAGGAAGAGGGAAAAGAGTGAAGAAGTCGTGGCACTTGCTGTTTTGAGGGGTTGCGAAAAGGTCGCAGCAAGGTCGACCCCACCTTTGGAAGATGTTTTCCACTACTGTCTGATTGAGAGAACACTCATGGGGCATGAGAATGGTTCTGCTCAGCCTGTCCGCTATGACGCTGGACTTCCCAGGGATATGCGTTGCTATCAGAAACCGTTGAGAGGAGATCGCCCACTGCCAAAGTCTGAGCGCTTCTCGACATAAGGGATAGGACTTGGTTCTGCCCTGCTTGTTGATGTACCACACTACAGACATATTGTCTGTCTGAATTGCAATAGTCCCGGTGAGTAGAGAATCTTGAAGGGCTTGCAACGCTAAAAGTACTGTTCTCATCTCCAAGACATTTATATGCAGGTGGCATTCTAATGGTTGCCATGTGCCCTGGACTGTCCTGCCCTGAAAATGCCCCCCCACCCCACCCGATCAGGGAGGCATCCGTTGTCACCGTAGCAACCAGAGGAGGAAGAACAAAGGGTCTGCCCTGAAGCACCTGAGGGGAGACCATCCACCAAGAAAGGTGTCTTTTGCATGACTGGGTGATTAAAATGTTGTGTGACATTGGAAGATGTTGAAAGGACCACTGGGAAAACAGCATCCACTGAAGGATCCGCATATGGAAGCGAGCTAGTGGGAGTAATGTGATAGTTGCTGCCATGAGACCTAGGGTTTTCAGCGCAAATCTGGCCTGGATTTTGTGGCACTGAAGAAGGACCTGAACATGTCCGCGAATGTCTGATACTCTTTGTGTGGGTAGGTTTGCCGACTGCTCGACTGTGTTTAATATGGCGCCTATGAAAGTAATAGACTGACAAGGAGACAAGGCAGACTTTTCGAAATTTATGGAGATACCTAGTTCGCTGCAAGTTTGTATGGTACAATCTCTGGATTGGAGGAGCTGACACCGGGTGGTGGCGGTAAGGAGCCAGTCGTCTAAATATGGAAACACCTGGAATCCTCGCCATCTCAGGTGAGCAGTAACCACTGCCATGCATTTGGTGAACACCCGGGGGGGGCTGTGGTGAGCCCAAAGGGCAGGGCTCTGAACTGATATAGTGACTGGCTCCCAGCCGGAAGCGGAGAAACCTCCTGGAGCGCCTGTGCATCTTGATGTGTTAGTACGCGTCCTGAAGATCTATTGAGCACATCCAATTGTCCTGACCCAAAAAGGGTAGAATGACTGTAGCGTGACCATCCGGAATTTTGTTCTTTGAACAGACTTGTTCAGCCTGCTGACATCCAGAATAGGTCTCCAGTCCCCTGTCTTTTTGGTACTGGGGGGACTGGCTGGATGGCTCTTTTTCTTAGCAGTTTTGAAATTTCTAATACTGCTTGTTGCCTTAGACGGGGTGGAACATCTGGAAGGGGCCGTTTTGGCTGTAAAGGGGTGTGGATAAAGGGAATTTTGTAACCCTCGGATATGATAGACCGTACCCATTTGTCTTGCATTAGGGAATGCCAGGCTTCTGGGTACAGTGATAACCTTCCCCCGACTGCCTCGGAAGGCGGACAGTCGGGCAGCTCCTCAGGGATGTTGAAAGGGTTTCTCAGTGAAAGATTCCCTGGTAGCCTGATTTTGCAGACCCCCTCTGGCTCTTGGGCGGTGTCTGTTATTGTTCCCTCCCCTGTCTCTGGAGGGAAACTCACGTTGTGCGTCAGGCGCGACTCCCTGTGGTTTACAGAACCACATTTTCCCACTCTTCTGACCTTTAGGGTATGGCCTAGAAGGGGTGGAAAAACGGACTCCCATGGCAGAGAGAGTCTTGCCTTCTTGTTCGTACCTGGTCAAAGTATCCTTCACCTGAGGTCCAAACAAAGCCAAACCATCAAAGGGGGGTGTTAGTGAAGGACGCCTTGAAGGGGTCAGCGAAGTTACAAAGCCGCATCCAGGCGTGTCTTCTTAAGGCAATGCCTGTGCCTGCGGCCCTACTCGCCCCATCGGCCGCATAGGAAATAAGCCGCATGGAGGAGTTAATGATAGAGTTCAGGGTTGCCAGCTGGGAGTTGATCTTGTCCTGAGACCCCGCAGCTGATGGATCCTGTAAGGTGTCACCCAGTTCTTTGAGCAGGTCTCTTTGAAGGCGGGTGAAATGACACAAATAATTCAGCGACCGCATGGAAAAGGTCACTGAAAAAAACATCCGCTTACCATACCTGTCCATAGTCCTAGATTCTTTATTAGGAGGGTGGACAGGTACTGAAGGGTCAGCCAACTCCTTCTTAGTGGCCGCCGCCACCACCATGGCATCAACGGGGAAGCCCTTGGTCAGAAACTGCTTGTCGGAAGGAGCTGTAATAAATTTTGTTGGCCTCCGGGGGGGTTGGTTCCATAGTGTCAGGGGCCGTCCACACCTTTCGAGCCACCACATCCATGAGAGGGTCAGAAAGGCGGAGACACCCAGGAGGTGGAAGGGCGAGAACCAAACGCATCTAGGTAAACCGACTCGTCCTCGGAAGGATTGAGGGCAGACCAGTTCCCCCTCAGCTTAAGGACCTCCAGGATGTAAGAAAAGGAGACATCCTCAGAGGGGGACCTTGGGGACCCTTCCGACTCATCCAAGTCGATGTCAGACGTGACTGACTCGGGGGAGTCCACATGCTTCCTCTTGCATTTACTCTTCCGAGGAGGCTCCCCTGAAGGATCAGGGGAGGCCTCGGAAGAGGATACACCCAATGGGGCTACCTGTAGCGTCGGTTCTCCACGCTCGGGATCGGGAGGGTGGGTAGAGACCGAAGCAGGCACCATAGAGGGAAGAGCCGACCGTGGAGCAGGCACAGGGGCCAGCACACTCCTCATGACCTCAAAGGCGCCCCTATCAGGCAGGGAAGAGGGTCCCCGCTCCGAAGAGGCAAGGACCCCTCCCGGCACCGAGAGGGACGGCTCCGAGGCCGAACTCACCTGAGCTGAGGCCCTGAGAGGGAGAACCGGGTCAGACAAGGGTCTGATGCCACTCGCCCCCTCGGAGCAGACGAAGGAGTCCCGGCACCCGGATCCCTCCAAGGATGGAACCAAGGAAGAGATCGGAGCCAAAGAGGGAGCCGAAAGGTGTATCGGCTCCGACGGTCCCGATCCCTACGATCTCCGGCTCCGAGCTCAGAGGAAGAGTCGGAGGAGGAATCGAAGGGGAAGTAGGGATAGCCACTGTCTGATGAGAAGGGCTGTGCAACATTTGGGCTAGTGCCTGCGACTTAAGGAGTCTGCTAATCACCCTCTCGAGGTCATGATCTGACAGCCTGGAAGACCAAGAGGAATGGGACCTATGGCTCTGCTCCAATAACAAGGGAAACCTCGGAGCAGAGCGGACCGACTCTAAGGAAGGAGTCCTGGAGCGCTTTCGGCTAGAAGACGGCTCCGACAGTAGGATCGGAGCAGACTGAGGCCACGAATCATCGGTTCTGGCCAGAACCGATGCAGTAGTAGTGGCAGCACCGCTCAGCGACGGCTCCGAACATGGAGCCGACGGTTTGGCAGGCTTAGAAGGTTTACCCGACGAAGGCTTGACCGGGGAACCTTCACGCTTCAACAAGCCTCTCAAAATAAGTTTATTTCTGCGTTCCTGCAGGACTCTTGGACTGAAGGCATGGCAGGCAGAACAAGAGTCCTGCAGGTGCAGAGGGCCTAGGCAATACACACAAGAAGTGTGACCGTCTGTCAGAGACATCTTCTGACAGCACGAGTCACACTTCTTGAAGCCCGAGACCTAGATGTCTTTAGACATCCTGAAACAAGGATGACAAGGCAGAAAAAAAAAAAAAATTTAATAGTCTAGTCACAAGCACAAGCACAACACACACACACCAAAAAACTTGAAACAGACTAAAAATACAACAAACTTTAAATCTAGGCGCACACACAAAAAACTCCACACAAGTATATATATATAATAAAACAACTTTAGCCAAAGGCCTAACTATTCAGAAGAACAGGAGAGACCCGGGCGATAATGGGGGGGGCAGAAAGAGACTACCTAAGAGGGGATTCTAAAACGGGAACTATAGGGTAGTACTAGTTATAATTATCGCTAAAGGTAAGGACCAAAAAACTAACTAGAAATATAAAAAGATCAATACAACCTGGAGCCGGCAAAAAAAAGCAACCTCGTAGCTGAAGCAGCAAACGAGATCTGGGTAGTTGGCGCCTAGCATTGTGGGATATAGGGTAGCCTCGAGCCGGTAAAAATAGCTCTCCAGCTTTAGTAAAGGCCGAGTCGGAGCAGAGGATCGGCTCCGAACCCATCCAGCAAGAATGAAGGCGAGATTGACAACTTAACATCTACTGTTACCCTGCATTAAGGAAGGACTGTTATGGTGGATAGAACCAGTTTCTCTAAATCTGGGGGTACCCCTCAACTTGAACCTAGATACTCTTACTCTCACAGTAGACTTTTCAGACCTAGCATAGGAAGAATCTCACAATTCACAGGACTTGGGACAGGACATTAAAAAAAACATGTCAACATAATCAAAAATATGTCAAAGGACTCAAAAGCCCATCACCAGGAGACATTGCAAATCCAAACAGACTGATGTGGTATATCAAAAAATAAAGTTTGACAAGCACTTGCCTACTGTGCAGGCATAGCAACCAACTCAAAATTTGACCCTTAGAGCACAGAATATTGCATTTCCAGGGGAATTCATTGGCAGGCCAGCTGAGCAGAACAAAAGTGCATCCTGACAAATATATGCTAAACAGGGATATATTCTGGGACAGTGTGGTGTGCCAGAAGTAGACCTTTTTGCTTCTAGTATGGGACTGCAAAAGGGCAAACTGTGTCAATTCTGACAGTTCCAGCTGTTGATCCTTACTATATGTTTTTGCATTATCTCACCATGACAAATCATTTCCAGGCAGGATTAAGGTACATTCTAACACAGCCATGTTTTCCTTGATGGCATACTGGAAAGGGGTGGACTCTAGAAGCATTCTAGAGACAATTATTTGGTCCTCTCTACAAACATCTACAATAGCATTACATAGTGGATTAATTTTCCAGGTCCAGGACTTCTGAATCCTTACCCTCACTCCTTCCAGGTTAGATGGGCTTTGGTAATCAACCCATACAGACAAAAGGCTACTGCAGCAGTGAGAATGAGGAACATAGTACAGTTGTGTAAGTTGCACTTGCCATAACAGTAGATGTTCAAATTCTTCTCTGCTGCATTAGCTGCACCCATCCAGCATCCCTCTACGTCTGTATACAGCTGGTTGTTGGGATACAAAGTTATTTATTTATTATATCCTTTGGAAGCTCAGGATATGGATGCTGTTCTCAGGGCTGTCTTTTGGTCAACTGGTGACCTAGGCAAAATGGCTCCACAGCGCATCCCCGACATATCACTTGGTGCTCCCATCCTGGTCTACCCACACCATCCAGATTACTTTTTTTACCTTCCGTTTTTCTTACAGTTGGTCTTACTCTTCAGTTTTTCCTCTATTTATTCAACATATTTGAAAGAGTACCTTCGCTGAAGGTTGTGTGTCAGGGCTGGTAACTCGACACGTAAAAATCAACGACCAATCATTAGCGGACCGGAGTTCCGCTGTGGCGACCCCTAACCGGGAAAAGCCGAAAGACACAACATTCAACATATTTTAAAGAAACCATTTCTTTACTACAAAAAAGTAAACAAATACTGGAAAAGTGTCCTTGCTAAAGGGCCAGCTATGGCTGTTCTGTCTGTATGGACAAGAAAGTCTTGAAGATATTTTTACCCTGACTGCTTATTTCCCTGGGCTGTCCAATCAGCAAAGTACAGATGTGGGCAGGAGTCAGAGCTTTATGAAGCTGTCCGGTTGATTTTCCCTGGGCAGGAAACAACCTATACACTAGAGTGTCAATTATCCGAAACAGCCTTCCAAAGCTTTCGGGTAGGAAAAATTAAAGTCTGAATATGTAAACATACGTATTTGCTGAGCATGTTTTTTTGAGGTTGTAGCCAGCTTGTGTGTGAAAAACATTTTTTATTGTCCACTGGAATCGCTGAATGCTGAATGCTTGAAAAGTGTATTCCTGCATGCAGAAAAAAAAAAGATTTTAGAAGTTTTTAATCTAGTTCAATTATATGTCTGACTATCCGAACAGCTTGGTTACCCAAACTACCTTAGGTCCCATTTAGTTCAGATAATCGACTCTCTACTGTACAGCCAAAAGGCTACTGTGGCTGAAAGAATGATGAACATCTGAAAAGTAATCTTACCACTACTGTCTTCCTTTATCAGACCCCCCCCCCTTCTGGTATGTACAAATTCAAGCACAACTTGAAAGGCCCCAAGATTTCTAACCAAGAAAATTAAAAGCCTAATATTCTTAACTATCTCTATAGATTAGCACAATTATTTTACTTAGCAGCCTACTGGCTGCTCTGAGGTGATCTAAGTCTTGCTTTCTGAGCTGTGAAATACCAAATCCTATTTGAAGTATTTCTTTGCAAAACCAGTGGCACTGCAAACACCCACAACAGTGGCCCAATAAACAAGACTCATTGAAGTTACAAGGTCTTAACATACACCCACAACCTAACTGCTATAGGTTAATAAAGTACTACTTTGACTAACTTTAAGACATGTCTTAATGAATGGATGGACAGAAACAAGT
Organism: Protopterus annectens; assembly: GCF_019279795.1. NCBI lineage: Eukaryota > Metazoa > Chordata > Ceratodontiformes > Protopteridae > Protopterus > Protopterus annectens. The sequence goes on from NC_056747.1 coordinate 789,207,590, forward strand.
TTACAACAAGATTATCACATATAGCCCTGTTTGATTTGGGAGGTGAGCACTATTAAGTGCTCAAAAAAAGTGGCAAGAATTTTTAAGTGTCTACTTAATGCTCTATATTGCTAGGCAGCTTATGGTCCCCCATAATCATTTGCCTAGTATTGTTTTATGTTCCTACATAAATAGTACAATACAGATGATTATGATTGGGTCTTTGATCACAATCAGCATATTATGAGTTTGAGACAATGATACCAAGAAGTTCAACTCATCAGCAAGTCTTGAGGGAAATCTTGGCATCCATATGAAAAACACAGCTGGTTATGATCAGACCTGATCATAATTCTTTGTAGTGCACAAAACTTTACCGGTTCCATGTAGCACCAGTTACAGAAAAAAAAGCATAAAAGCAGGAAGTGTTTGCCTTTCAAAGCCTTTGGAAGACTGTGAAACACTTTGCTGATGTCAAAGGTACAGCAGGCAGAAACAGCATCCCTCTGAAAAATGTAAAGCTTTCAAAGCTGTAAAGACACTTTGTTCTTCCAAACTTTTTGTTTAAAAGCTTTTAAAATCTGTTTTACCTTCTTTTGGAGCACTTTGGGAGCTGTCGAAATCCATAGTACAAGACCCGATCATGACAGCACGTGGTTAAACTTTTTAGTTAAGCATAAAGAGTGGTGATATGATTGGGTCTCATGTTAGGTAAGCACTTAATGTGCATCTTTTTCTCCATCACTGGAGCATAATACTGGCACTTCATGCACCACAATGAAAGCAATTAAATTCCAGCTGTCACAGGTCTCTCCTATGACATATTCCATAATCTGGCACGACTGCACTAATCTGTGCACATGTGCTGCAGAAGTCTCAAATGTCCCTGACTTTTCTCACATTTTTGTCCTGTTGTAAATGTTTTATACTCTGGTAAATAAATAAGAGAGAATTAAAGTCAGTCAATAATGCCAGAGTGTAAGAGTTTCAAACTTACTAAAGTCTATGCTGATGCAAAACCGGTTGTTCTGTTAACTTTCTACATAAATCAGTCCAAGATTTAAAATGGTCTCTGATTTATGCCTAGCTTTGCTCGCCAAACCCAGTGTTGTATCTGGTACAAATACATAGAGAGCAGCACTTCACCTATTAACTTATCTCCTGAAAGGCTAGTTTAACTTCTAACAATATGTAAACAGACTAATCTAAGCACTGACTGATTTCAATGCAAAAAATACAACAAAAATTATGTAATGCCATGCTAACAATTGTCTGAGACACTGACTAATGGATAATTAAAAAAAGATACAATAAAAGGTATAACAGCCATGGTTAAGTTTAATTTCCACTACTTATCGTGATACCACAGGAATATGCCATATTTATATACATTGAGAGACAGAAATACAGCATAGTCCATCAGTTCACAAAATACTGTTTTTTTAAAGGGTACAAACAAAATAGTGGTGTAATAGGCAGGTGAAGTAAAATGACTAACAAAAACTACCTTTTCTAGACAGCTGAAGTTCTACTTCTCATACACCACTTTACTGTACAACTGGCTCCATTAATAAAATCTTGCAAGAACTTTCTCTGCCTAATATACCATGATCTAATTTCTGTTTACATAATGTTTTTTTTAAAGCAACAGTGCTATCTGCAATGTTTACAGCAACAGCTATCTGTAATGTTTGCAGCAACACTATTTTCATTAACTTGTGCCACTTTACATCACTTTGGAGTATCATACCATCTTACACTGACCTATTCAGTTATCTAAGTAACTGTATAAAATGGAGTGTGCTTGAAGGAATTTTAGTTGTGATGAGGTCATACACAGAGGAAAGCGGGACAAAAGTGTTTATGTTCTTTGTACAATAAGCTAAACTTCTCAGTTGTTTTCTATTTGAATAAAGTGGAGTGTTATGACATTATGTTTTCAGCTGCTTTCTTCCTTGGCTGCGTTTGGTTTCCAGAATGTTTTGCTGTTTGGTTCTTGCTTACGGACAGGTTACTTTTCCTTAGCCCCTGTATAGGAGACAAAGAGCTCTTCAGCATTTCTGAAGGGCTTTGCTCTGTCAAGGTACTAACTGAGCTGCCTGTGCACATTCAAGGTAGCTAGCATCTTTTCTCACTAGCGTTTTGGATCAGGATAGAACATTGGGAGACTGAAGGCTTAATTGAAGGTAAATTCAGAAACAACTGTAAGCATAAATGACGGATTAGTGTGCAACAACCCTGCACTTGTAAAAAATCAGATGGGGTTGGCCCAATGAGAGTTTGCAGCTCAGAGACTTGCCTTACAGATGTCAGAGCAATGAATAAAACAGTCATCCTTATAATGAATCGTAAATCAGCCTGCGAGGCAGATTCAAAAGGAGGCAAGGTCAATTTTTCAAGAAAAAAGTTGAGATCCCAGTGAGGAAGAATTTGCTTCAGCAGGGGTCTCGCATAAAACACTCCTTTCATAAACTGTTTAACCATGAAGAGAGACGAAAGAGGAGGATTCACTGGCAGAAAACCTGAGATAGCTGTGAGTTGCACATTGAGAGAAGCAAATGACAATCTATCTCCAAGTAGCTGTCACAAATTAACCACATTAAACTGCCATGAAATAATGTTTAATAGCAATTTAAATAATATCTTCTTGTTAGAGAGAGTAAAATCTCCACAGTACATTCAAACCTCTTAATTTATGGTAAAATAGTAATCAGATATTAAAAACACACAGAGCACAGTCATACATATAGTAATTAATAAATGTCATATCCGAGGACACCCTATATTTTCTCTGAGCCTTTTTAGTGACTGCTGAATAGATACCGATGTCCTACAGGCAGCATTATAAACATCTTCCAAGGTTGGTAATGGGGGATGGGGTAGCCACAGAACTGGGCATATCGTACTCCCAAGTTCTACAATACTTTTTGTCAAAAGATGAAAATAAAGGAGAATACTGTAAAAACCTAGAGTCAGGTGACCAGATGAGGACATTCTGTCAGCCCTCTTGAAAATTATATTTTAGATATTAAAAAGAGAAATCTCAGAGTACTGAGCATTCTGTTTTGGGGAACCTGCCTAGAAAGATCCTCACCCACAGTATCTTGCCTTGCGGTAGTAAGTAACAACCAGGGAACAGCAATTCCCTTAAATTCAATCAGGAAAATAGTGAACCTTAGTTTTAGACAGTGTTTTTCTGTATTTGTACGAGTCTGTCCATCAATGCTCTTTCCAATATTTCCTGTGATCTGAACTGTGTGATTTATTGTAAATATATATTCAATATTTTCATGCTCTTTTATTATTATTAAATACATTAAAATTTGTATTATGGCTGGTCCTTATAGAAAGTACCTAACCTTTAACAGTACTTGGTGACACTTTGTGGGCCACTCCAGAAGTCCTAGCTGTTACGGTCAACTACTAGCATTTATATTACTATTAATACTGTACAATATAATTGGATACCCTTTGTAAGAACCTTATAGTAACTGACTGGTGGCAGTGAATCTACCTTATAGTCTGGGAAAAGGTGGTAAAGCAGGTAGTCTGTGCCAGCCTTTCTCAGGAGTGTGAGAGCGTGCATGCGAAAATCAAACATCTAGTGTGTGTGCGTGGGGGGTAGGGACATGAAGCACCAGGTTCACACAGAGCGTGCCACAGGACTTGGACTGGACACTCAGCTGAAGACCTAACCCTACAGGTGTACCAGTGGGGGAGTTTTATTGGGGACCTGGAGGGAGATGGATATAGAGACATCCAGATCTGGGGCTGTGTGTGTTCCCTTCGTGCTCTTAAGGGAAACTCTGCTTGATGCAGGAAGGTCTGCATCTGGAAATACTGACTATATCTATTTGTATTCCAAGTGCACATTCCTTTCCAGTGTCAGTGGTGAGGATTTAGACTCCTTGACTACTGAGCCCAGCATGGGGACATCGCATATTGGTGGCAGTGGGGTGACCATCACAACTGCAATCTCCATTCACAATGTCAAATTCATGCCAACGTATCATGGTTTAAATTCATTATAATAAATTTGTTGTATTCGGGTTCGACATTGTGTATCTTTGAAAATGCACTTTCTATCACATGACATTCGACAAAGGGGTTTTCAAGCTTTGACAGTAAACCTAACTAAGCACCTGAGCTGTCCATTTTTATTCTTCCTCAACATGTGGATTATGGATACAATACCTGGATCCAACTCGACAGGCATTCTACTGACATTGGATCCAACTCTGAGGGTCTACCCATAGTGCCAAAGTCCATCCCCAATACCTCAGACTGAGTTTGCTGCCATAATGATTTTAGTAAATAATAGAAGACGAGAATAGAATTAAGTAGGGCTCAAACCCAGAACTATAGGTTCTAAACAAAAAATCCATCATGTCACTTCAGAAGATGGTAGGAACGGGGGAAGGAGGGGGGAAAGTTGAGGAAGAATGAAAATGAACACAGATGCCTAGTTATGGTGAGTACATAACTTTTATATCTGCTGTTGTCCTTTTCATTCTTCCTGAAACATATGGGACAGAGTCCTCAGCTATGTAAATCTTGGGAGGCCCTCATAGAAGGATATTCCAGAGAACTGATGAACCAAACATAGCTCTACTTCTGTAAATTAAGTCCAATTTGTAATGAGTAACAAAGGTATGAGCACTGGACATTTGGCTGCTGTGCAAATATCATCAATGAAGTTCTTGACCAAAAAGCAGATGAAGTGGCCGTGGATCTAGTTGAATGGGCTTCAGGCGATTTTGGTAGATGAAGGCCTTGCTGAGAAGTTCAGGAAATGGAGTTAGCTATCCATTTGGCCAATGTAACTTTAGAAGTTGGAGATCCCAGTCTACTGGGTAAAATAGAGAGAGAGAATTGGAATGTTTTACTGAATTCTTTTGTTCTGTGCAAGGAGAAAAATAATGGTGTATGTACATCCAACAGAGGTAGGATGTATTCTCCTGTATTTGAAAATTTTGGAAAGCCGGGAAAATGAATGGTTTGATTAACATTAGATTTAGAAGTCAGTTGTAAAGAAGGGTTGGTTTTGTAAGACAACCCTGTCTTAATGAACAATAATGTAAGGAGGTTTTGACAAAAGAACCTGGAGTTCAGATATCCTTTGAGCTGAAAGCTGAAGTAATAGCCACTAAAACGACCATCTTCCAAGATAGGTCAGTTTTTGCTGAAGGCTCGAAGGGTTTTTAAGTCAATTCTTGCAGTACTACTGTTAAATCCAAGAGAGGTGAAGAATCTTTCATTGCAGGTCTGAGCAGGAAGGTGCCATTTAAAAACACCTTACATAACTTAGATGCAGTCAAAACAAGACTTTTCCTCTCCTGAAAGTCAATTTTAAATGGCTGTCACTGCACTTTGTGGAAAAACTAGCACCATCTTTAAAGAGAAAAGTCAAAAGTCTAGTACAGCAGAGACAGGGGCAGTGAATGGATTAATGCCATTTTCCCTAAGTCAAGACTAAAAATCTTTTCCAAAATAAAAAATAAAGTCACCACCACGTCAAATTCCAAGCGAAATGGATGTTTATTAAAACAATTCCCAACAAGATTTATGGGATAGAATGGCAGACCACCTTAGAGATATGAGAAACAGAAAAACCACTAATGCATTATATTGTCTCAGTGAAATATGTGATAAGTTTAATACATTTTCTTTTTTGTTATTGACAGGGTTAAACACAATGATTGGGGGGGGGGTGATGAGAAAACTACTCTTGAGGTTAGGGAGACACTATGCAACTAAAATTAAATGACACAGTGTCCCCAGGCAATAATGACACCTGTTCCATGGCCAGTGCATTGAAATTAAAGGCAAAATTGATTGACATAGTTTTTATATGTATTGTTATTAATTATTTTATTTTTTAGTGTTTCTATGTATTGTGAGTATTTTATGATGTGACAGTATTACCCTTTACAACTAGTTAATTTTTACAAGCATGATGGTAGGCAGCCTGTGTTATGTTTCTTTAAAATTATGTTTTTTAATTGCTTAGTTCTGATTGGTGTCTTGTTACTATATTAAGTAGACTTAATGCCATGAACAATGACTCTGATGATGCTTCTATGAAACAGGCGAAAGCGCCAAGTCTTGTTGGGAATTGTGTTTTAATAAACATCCATTTCGCTTGGAATTTGACATGGTGGTGACTTTTTTATTTTGGATACTATTTCACCTTGTGTGAATTCATGTGGTTCTTGAAAATCTTTTCCATTTACTTCTGTATTTCTCTTTAGTAGAGTTTTTTTGTGAGGATAAAAGTGTGGCGCATACTGGGGAAGAAAGCCTGGGCTGCCTGGTTATTAATGGAACTGGAGAAATCATGCGGTTGGTTTAAGGGCTGGGATATTGGGATGTTTTACCTCTGAGGGATATGACAGAAGGTCTAGACTTGGGTCCTGTATCCAAGATGGACAGCGAAGATGACACCAAAGGAAGGGGAACCACACCTGGTGAGGTCAAAAAAGGGCAATGAGGACGATAGAGCTCTTCAACCAACTTAGTTCCTGTAAAATGTTTGGAATCTGAGGTACTAGGAACAAGCATAAAGAAGACTGGAAGGCTATACGCGGACTACAGCATCTCTCAGTGACTCTCCCTGAGGGCAGATCCAGGAAAAATACCTGCTCCACTTCTTGTTGTGGGAAGATGCAAAGAGGCTGCAGCAAGGGTGGCTTCAACGATGAAAAATGTTCTCCTCCACTGAACTGAACTGACGGAGATACCACTCATGAGGCATCAAAATGGACCTGCTGAGTTTGGCTGCTAGTACTTCACATTTCCCAGGAATGTGCATTACTGCTAGAAAGCAGATGGAGGAGGTCACCCATTGTCGCACATTAACAGCTTCTCATCAGAGGGATTAAGACTGGGTTTCCTCCCTTGCTTGCTGATGTACCAGACCACAGATATGTCTATTTGAATCGCAATGGTCCCTAGAGGAGGAGCATCTTGAAATGCCTGCAATGCTAAAAGGACTTCTCTCATCTCCAGAAGATTGATAAGCAAATTGGACATTTTGGAGAGACCATGTGCCTTGGACAGTCCTTCCAAGTATTAACCCCCACCCCAACTGGGAGGTATCTGTGCCGTGGTCACTGTGGTCAATGGAGGAGATAGGACGAAAGGCTGAACTAAGTAAATGTCGTCTGACTGGATCCAACTGTGAATATGAGTTTTGAGTATCTGATAAAGTTGGAGAGGAAAGGACAGGGGCTGTCAAAGAGTAGACCACTGAGCAGCTACAGTCCATTGAAGAACACACACAAATAACATGCTAATGGGACAAATACTACTGATGCTGCCATGAAATCTAAGGCTCGAAGAATAAGTCTGGAAGGAGGAGTAGGATGAGAAAGAATTTGGTGAACCTGAATTCTGTGTGTGTATACACGCTGAGAAAGTTAAGGAAGCAATCAGAATTATTGTATTTGGGTGGGTACCAATGAACTCCAGGTTCTGTACTGGTATACGTTTGGATTTGGCAGTAGTGACTGCTAATGTCTAATGATTGGCAAATCTGGAGCAAATAGTCCCTGGACTGCTCTAGTAGATGCATGGTTGGTGTGGTAAGAAGCTACCTGGTTAAATATGCAAACATTCAAAATCTTTGTAATCTCAAGTGAACTGCTACTACTGCTACACACTTGGTAAACACCCTGTGGGTTGTGGTGAGTCCAAATGGCAAGGCACTGAACTAGTAGTGACTGGCTCCCAGTTAAAAGCATAAATGTCTTCAGGAACACCTGTCTATTTTCATGTGATAGCATGCATCCTGAAGATCAATGGAGCACATCCAATTGTCGCTGTGTAGAAGAGGTAGAATGGACTGAACCATGACCAATCGGAACTCTGACTTCCTCACAAATTGGTTCAGACTGCTTAGATCCAAAATTGGTCTCAGAACCCTTTTTTTGGCACTAAAAAGAACCTTGAGTAAGTTTTGAATCCTCTTCAGTCTGGTGGGACCTCCTGGATGACCCTTTTGTCCAGCAGCTTTTGAATATCTTGTGCTGCGGTTTTCCTCTGATTGGGTGGGACATCAATGATCTTCTCACTTCTGGAAATAGGTACCTGGGAAAAGGGTATTAAGTAACATCTGGATATCATTTTTAGCACCCAATAATCTTTTGTTATAGCAGTCCAGGCTTTTGGATGCAATAACAGGCATCCCCTGACTGCCTCCAGAGATGGGCAGTCAAGCAGTCCTTCATGAGAGCTGAAAAGGTCTATCCAGGAAGGCATCTCAGGAACCCTGATTTTGCGGGCCTCCTCTGCAGCATGGACGACATCTTCTGTTCAAACTCCTTCCTTTGCCTCTGAAGGAATTGTCTCTATGTGAGCCCTGGAAAAATCAGAGAGATTTACAGAAGCTCATTTTCTTGCCACCACTCTGATTCCTTGAAAAAGTTTGTTGAGGGGTAGAAAACCGAATGCTTATGGCAGACAGAGTCTTTACTTCTTGTTCACTGCAGGAAAGCATTTCTTTCACAGAAGGGCCAAATAAGAATGTTTCCTCAAAATGAGACTTGATGAAAGAAGACTTGAAAGGCTCTGTAAAGTTGCATAGTCATATCCTGACATGTCTCCTTATGGCAATGCCTGAACCGGTCGTCCATGAGGTATATTTTGCTACATGAGATATCAACCTCATGGACGCATTCAAAATAGATAAGAGTGGCCAGTTGAGAAGATGATCTAGTGTAATCCTCTACATACATGGACTTCAAAAAGGTGTTGACAGTTCTTTGATCAACTCTCTCTGTAGTCTTGTAAGGCATACCAGATAATTAAGGGACCTCAGGGCAAAGGTTGCCGAAGCAAATACACACTTTCTAAATCTGTCTACTGCCCTGAAGCAAATACACACTTTCTAAATCTGTCCACTGCCCTGAGGCAAATACACACTTTCCAAATCTGTCCAGTGCCCTAGATTCTCTGTTAGGGCAGGGTGTGTGTGCAGAGAAGCTCTGTTTTGCAAGCTCCTTCTTGGTGGCTGCCAGCACAATCATTGCACTGACAAACTCCTTTGCTACAGTGGGTTTTATCCTTTGGAAGGGCTAAAATATTGTTCGGGCAGCATGAGATATGTTCAACTGAATCCAGCTCCTTCCATGCCCAATGACAGACTAGGTCAATAAGCTCCTCGGCCAGGGGAGTCATCCAAGAAGTAGATGGCCCAGCACCAAAGGCCTCCAGAAATACTGAATCCTCAGGAGGATTATTGCAAGATCAACCACCTTTCTGCTTAAGGATCTCTAAAATGTCTCCAAATTACATCATCAGGTGGTGATCTGGAGGATCTTTCCCTTTCATCGAAATTCAGTACCTTCATTGAGAGATTCCAAAGGGGAATCTATATGCCCCCTCTTGCACATTCTCTTCCAGTTAACCTCCTGATGGAGATGTTCTGGGGAGGTGTCTGAAGAGATGGTTCCATGGGAACCAACTGGAAGCTAGATGGAACTGGCTGTCCCCGTCAAGTAGATTTAATGGGAACAAAGTTCAGAACCATAGAGGGAAATGGGGTAGGATCCAAGGACTATGAGAGACCAGATCCCTAGAATGAGATAAAACCCTTTTCACAACCTCAAAGGCAGAAAGACCCGGAGTAGATGTGGCAAACTGCACTAGAGCCGAATGTGCCAGCACATGAGCAGAACAGGTCAGAGAGACTGAGTCGAAGTAGTAATTCTCTCTGAATCTGACACCAGAACTCTTGGAACTATTGGAGCCTGGGGCTCAGGAGATAAAAACTGTATAGGTAGTGGCAGGAAGGCTCAAGGATCCAAGGGAGAGAGAGGCAATATAACTCCCATCTTGATCCGAACTCTGAGGAACTTTCTCATCATGCTACCCACAACTGCTTCAGAAAGACTCCTGAAGGACTTGATGGATGGATGATGTAGTGGACTGTGGTCTGGAATCCTTTCTTGGTGTCTGTATTAATGGAGTGTGGAGCAAGGAGAGGTTCTACCATAAATTCAGGTGAGCAAGTCCTCTGCGTGTATGGCATGCTAGGTATGGAATCTGATGGTTTTGGATCTGTAGTCTGGTTGGTAGATTTAGATGATATAACAATCGGATCCGAAGGCTTAGGAACTGAAGGCTTAGTGTCCATAGTCTGTCTTTTTGGATCCAATGAATTCAGATCCGAAGATTTGTGAATTTTCTGTGGTGGAAGTTTTTGCAGACTTTGGAGGACAGTGCTTCCTGTGCTCCAAAGGAGCTTTTGAAGATTTGCTGGGGGTTTGAGCCCCTGATGAGGAAGACGTAGGTGAAAGTAAGCCACTGAGGACAAGCTTGTTATGCCTGTCAGCTACAGCTCTAGTATTGAAACCTGTACATATAGCACAATTTGTACTGAAGTTTGCCGCTTCTAAGCAGTAAATGCACTCCCTGTGGGCATTCCAGTTACGGACTGTATGCCCACAGAGTGCATTTCTTAAAATCTCTCGGCTTATCAGCCATGACTGAAAAGTCTACAGAAAGATGCTATATAGGACAAAGAAAGAGAAAAGGTTTTTTTCCCCCAATGGTAATGAAGAACAGCCTGTTACAGAGGGTAAGAGCAAAGGAAAAGAATGAAAGGAAGAGGCCCAACAATGATACTTACAGAAAACTACTGTAGCATTAGAATAATAGCCAGACACAGAAAAACTGAAAAGCAAACTACAGGGAGGTTTAAAAATATAACAAAGTAAATATAGAAGGAAATGTAAAAGACAGAATAAATGGAGTAGATCAATGCACTTGCAGCTACTTGGATGTTAAATTAACAGTATGAGAGAGGATCCACATCCGTGCGCGATGGCAGCAAATGAGATCTGAGGTACTGGGGGGTGGACTAGGGGATTACAGTTAGAGGGAGGAGCTCGAGAGTTGGATTTAAAGTCTGTAGAATATGGCTGAGTCAGATTCAAGGATCATATCCATAACCCATACATTGACAAACAATGAAAAGGGCATCAGATCTAATAATAAAATGAAGAGGAAAGGGGTCCCCAAAAGGGGCTCATCATAGCAATAAGTTAGAAAAGTCAGCACTGGATCCAGTGAAGAGTCAGAGGTCTTTCCTCTTTAGATGGCAGAAACATACAGAACAATCATTTCCTGTGACAGCTGAAGGCTTCCCTCTCAGGATATGATCAACCAATCAGCTATCACAGGAGAGGGGGAGGGGATGCTGAGCTTTTGAAAGCTGTCTGGTAGTGGGTTTTACTTTGGCAGATAATCAAAAATGCAACTGAGGTAATGGGAATGATTAATATCCACAATCCAGGATCACTTTTCAAGAAGGCCCTTTTCTCATATACCAAACTGGCTTCATTAACAAAATCCAGAAGGAACCTTCTCTGCTTAACACAAGTATACGACTGGCTTAAAAACAATAGTTCAATTCACATCATGCTTTTAAGAAATAACTCTAAATTATTTACAGCAACAGTTACATTTACAAAGCCACTAACATTATTTTATGCCATTTTGGGGTAGCACCCCCCAAAGAGAACTACCACACTATGTTTATGTTTATGTGTGTGTATTTATGTGCACAAGCATATGTATGTATATGTACATGTGTATATACACACACACACTATAATGTATAATCTGTGTGTGTGTATATATACAGAACACTAAAACAGATATTAAGTACAAATCAGTAACAAATATAAGACTAAGTTATGCCGAAGACATAAGAGAAAACATGGCAAGGTCACTGCCTCCCACACACAAGGTTTGATCCTGACATCTGGCCTATATCTGTATGGGGTTTGCAGGTTTTCCCCATGTCTTTGGGGGGGTTCCTCCCTCCCAAAAACATACCAACTGCTTCCACCTCTAACTTACCCAAGAATTAAGTTGTGGGCATTAACACAGACTCTAGATGGGGCTTACAGACAGAACAGCACAGATCACAAACTATGTACTGTGTCAGGGCTTGCCACTCAAGAGTGTAAAACGTGGATCTAGGTGATTTGGTCACATTGACTAAGGTCTCTAAATATGGACATGGGCATTGCCAGTGATAAGTGTGTTGAGGACCCAGCCTACTCTTATCTATACTAGGACCCAAGCTGACAGTGGGAGATTCTATGCGACCCTATTCGCCATTGTGTGCCCGCCATAAAGCCCTGCTGCCCTGGGTTAATAATCTAGATGCCTAGTTTGGGTTACCTGGGACAGCTCTGTTGAGCAATAGCTGGATGTAAAACCAATCAAACTGTCAAACATGAACTAAGGATTGCTATACTAATATAGGTTCAGTGACAGGATGAAGCTTGAATGTGGATGGATGACATGATGGTAAAGAGGAGGCTGGATATCCTCTGTTATCCAAGAGACAAGATGGAAGAGCAACGCAGTAAAGCCACTTGGCTTCGGATTAAGAGTCTACTACTCAGGACGACGACAGACTAGACATGGTGTGGGAACTGTGGTGAGAGAGAGGCTTCAAAAGACAATGAGGGGATGCCATCAGAATTAGTGACAAGACCTATGACAATTAGATTCCAGTGTAAGGATAGGGCACTGTTCATAATCTCAGCCTATGCCCCACAGAAGAGTTGCGACAGTGAGGAAAAGAGTGCATTCAGACTGTAGTTGCAGGGCAAAAAGAGTTAGTGTTGATAATGGAGGACTTGAATGTACACATCAGGACAGACAAAACAAGATACGAGAACTGCATGGATCTACATGGGTGAGGCAACTCTGGAAGACTTCTTCCAAGTGAGGAAGGGGCATTGGGGTAGAACTGGCAATTACAAAGTCATCCTCAGTGAAACAGCACACAGCATAAACCACTAGTTGCCATAATCTGCTGCAAGCAGTGATCAGAGAAGGCTCTCAGGTCAAGAGAGACTAGAATGAAAACCTGGAAGTTGACTCAACAGAAAGCACAGAGTTTGAGGAAATACTCAGAGCTTTAGCACCTCAGAAAGAAGCGGAAACAGGTGGAACTGAAAAAGAATGGTAGCACCTCAAAATAGCACATATAAGGACTACAGATCAGGTATGGGGCCAAGCCAGGTAAGGAAATAAGACAAATAAGGAAAGCTGGTGGTGGTGGAATGTAGAAATTCAGGAAGTCATCAAAAGGAAGGAGTGCAGGAAGAAGTGGAAGATACAAAATATGGACCAGGCAAACAAGAAATACTGGTTGGCTAATAAACAGGCTAAGAGAACAGCTGCAAAAGAAAAGAATGAGGCATTAGAGGTACTCTACCATCTTCTAGAAAGTGACTCAGTATATGGAAAGGGACTCAGTAGATGGCACAAGGAAACTCTAAGGCTGCAAGGCAACAACCTGTTCACCACGCCACAGGACATCAAAGGCAGATGGAAGGAGTACTTCTAGCAGCTTCTGAATGTAGAAAATCCCAGAGAAGCTATACAGCCCCCACATACATCCTATGAGGAAAGATGATGAGCCCAGCCTAGTAGTAGTAGTGGTATAAACAGCACTAAGGAAAATTAAGTCAGGAAAAGCAGGTGGTGCAGACGAGGTCATGGCATACATGATCAAGATGTTGGGTGAGTTAGGAGAAAACGGCTCCTGAAGGTACTCATAGCAATATGGACAGTAAGGTGTATCCCAAATGATTGCAGAATAAGCATAATAGTGCCACTGTACAATTCACAACTGCGGGCAGTACAGAGGTGTCAAACTCCTGTCACACTGCATGAAACTTCTGGACAGGGTCACTGACAAATGAATACACAGAGTACATAGGAGATGAGCAGTTCAGATTCAGATCAGGATGCAGCATAATCAACCCAATGTTTGCAATGAGAGAGAAAGTTGAGAAGTTAAAGATGGGGAGTGTGTCCAAATGCACATTCCTAGACTTGGAGAAAGCATATAAAAAGGTGTCAGACAATTTTGACAGTCTTGCAAAGGTTAGAAGTCTCAGAAACATTGGTAGAATGTTTGCAGGTTATTTACAAGGACCCAATAACACAAGTACAAACAGGTGGGAGTGGGTGTGCATTGAGATTCAACTTTTGGTCCACTGCTGTTCATACTGGTGATGGACTACATTCACAAACAGGTCAGAGAGGACAGATCAACAAAGCTGCTGTATTGGAGATGATATGCCATTACAGGCATGCTGAATGCAGATAACAGTAGTAGCAGCAAATAGGGGAAACCAGAAGAAACTGAGAATTGAAATAGAAGAAAAAATAGAACAGGTTAAAAGCTTCAAGTATCTGGGAGGGATGGCTGAGGAAAAGGAAGTCTGAATGAGGAGGTCAAAGCTAGAATCAGAAGGGCTGAAGCCAACTGGCACAGTGTGTCAGGGATAGTGTATGACCCAAGATTGCCAAAGAAAATAAAAACTATAGTGTACAAAGCAGTGCTGCAACCATTTCTACTGTACAGTAAAGAAAGCAAAGCAGTCGAAGCCAAACGTGATGGCCATGAAGTGCCTGGATAGGGTGGGTAGGATGCTCACTGCTGAACAGATGATGAAATTAAGGTATCTGAACAGAAGCCCAAGTAGCTCCAATTGCAGATAAGGTCAAACAGAACAATTTATGGTGGTTTGGCCAAATGTGTAGGAAAGCAGAAGACAATCTGATGAACAAGATTTAGGACAGACAGGAAGATGGCAAAGAAATGGATTGTGTGAGAGAAGACCTGTGACAGTCAGTCAGAACAGTCAATGAAGGTAGAAGAGTGGCACTGAATTGAGAGATGGTGATGGTTGACATGGCACTTCAACTCCATGCAGAAAATGGGAAAAAAGGGTTTGATGATGATAAATGAGTGCTTCAACTTAAACTGGTAGAATTTATTAAATCTTTTATTCTTTCAGTACTTTTACAATTCAAATTTTCTGGAAAATTTCCTGGGAAAATCAGTGTTCTTGATAATTGCTTACCAGTTCAGCAAAGTAACTGCACATGCAGAAATATATGGAGTTCAGCAGCTGCACAATTGGTCAAGGAAGGGAAGCAAAGGTATAGCATTCATCAATCAGGATTCAAATATTCTAATAAATACAAGTTTACTAAGGAACGGATGTGACATGGAATGACAGCAGTTACTAACACAGATACAGTGCTAAGGTACTTTCTTTATGAAATCCCAGACATAACATCACGAATGTTTGTAAAAAGATTGTTCTATAACATTAAAGCAAATATGTTTAAAAATGAATGTAAGGAAGAGGCATCACACACATTAACAGGGAGCCATCAATACTTTTTTGTGTTCTAGTCACAAACAAGGCAAAAATGATGCATTAACAACACTTTGTAATCACAAGTAAATGTGAGAACACAGCAGTAAATATGGGCATAATGTATTTAGTTTGGGGCATAAATACTTCTTTCAATGAAGGAAAGTAAGATGAAGGAGGAAAAAATGTTAAGTATGAAGCAGGCACATTGTCAAGTCCATGGTGTAGAGGGAAAAAGTTCTGACTACACTGCAAGTGACCCGAGTTCAAATACTGATTCACAGGCTCATAAGTATACACTAGAGTAATGACCACCAGGGCCTTTAGAAGCCTACCTGTTTAACTCAACCTAAACAAGTCCCTATGTACCCTGGGCATTTATTTGTAGGGGGTATATTAGTTAGGAAGCTTCTAGAGGTTATGGGGGAGTACGTTAGTTTGGGCATTACTATCTGCCTCTGCCTATCAGAGGCATGGGGGCCAGACCCAGGGTGAATTTCTGATGTCCCATCGATTGGTCAGGGATGCACTCTGCTTCACATGGAGGGGGAGCCAGTTCCAGAGTATGGGGACCTTCTGAGATGCATCTGTCTTGTCAACATGTGTTATTTAAGTCTCAAGCAAAATCTAAATCCTTGAATCTACTGATTCTGATGCTTTTCATTTGCAGATGTGAAAAAGGCCCATCAAAGCTGGATCCAAGGATACCCTGTATGCCAGGCATAGACTTCCTTTCAATAGCCTGTAGGAGACATAGTATAGAGAAAGGGCTTTAAGGCAATCTGTATAGGGCAATATGTTTATACCCAGGATTCTCCTGGCAAGAAAACTTTGTAGGCGTTTCAACTGATGCACATATCTGGTCAGGTGCATGCCAAAGGGGGCATTACACTCAATGATTGGTCTGATAAGGGTTAAATTAAATGGCACTATGACTTCCTTGGGCCTGGATGCCATGCCCTTATAAACTGGGCAATGTAGAATGATTTTCTTACTACCTTGGCCACATATGTTGGTCAAAGGCCAGATTATTGTCTACCGGGTCAACTCTTATGGGTGTCTTATCAATGGAGTTATTAGCCCGGGTGGCATTTTTCCTAAAAGGCAGTATAATGCATTTTGTGGCATTGAGTTTTAATCAGTGACTTTGGCACCAGTCATTTCTTTGGGTTAAAGCCTCTTGTAAGATGCATGTGTCATGAAAATATAGGACAGCTCCCAATTTGCAGTAATCTGCTAACTTGAGTTAGTCAAAGGACTTTGACATTAGCCTTTACCTCTGATAAACAGATGCCAAATAGGGGTGGTCCTAGCCCCAAATCCCCGAGGTAACCCTCTGGTGACCAGTCTCACAGTACAGGTACTATCACCAATTCTGACTTCCTGGGTCCTGTCTGTGAGCCACCTGGCAATCCAGCAAGTTATCTAGGGGTTTATATCCAGTTTTGTGAGTTTGTCAACTATACCATTAGTGGAGTATTGCATCAAATGTCTTAAACAGGTCTAGGTAAGCAGTATGCAGTTTTCTCATCTACTGCCTTGGTGACCCTCTCAAAGCAGTCTACCAGGTTTACTAGTCATGATTTTCCCATGACAAAGCCAAACTACATGGGTACAATTGTCTAAAGGTTTCCTATGTCTTTGATCATTTCCATGATAATTCTTTCCAGGACTTTGCATATCAGATGAGTCAGACTAATCTTGGGATATTGTTGGGGTCCAATGAGGCTGCATTTTTTAGCTTTAATGAAAGCCGTCAGGAGCTGCTCCCTATTATTAATTCAGCGGGGATTATGCTAGCAGGTATTGCATGGAGGGAGGCAGGGGTTGGGGGGGGGGGGGTGAGGTGAAGTTTGAGTTGAATTTGTGTTCCAACAAATTTGCTATGTCAGTCTGGTCGGTGAAGGTGACACCATTTGACCACCTATTCAGCATACTGGTGTGTGCTGCCTTTGAGGTTCCAGACATTGCTGAAGGACTTGTGGCTGTCTTTAGCCTGTGAGACTAATGCTAACTTGCCCTCATAACTGGCCTTGCTGGACTTAATTAGCCTTAACTAGTGATTCAGTGGAATCGTGCTACTATTATGCTCTTCTTGCCACCAGCTCAGTCAGTCAAGGAGTTAGCAGATCTATCCAGAAGTTAGAGGGGCACACCTGAATGCTTCAAACACTTCTTCATTCAGGAAGGGGAAGTCTAACGGCCAAGATCTCCACTGGCACATCAGTTCTAGATCTCACAAAATACAACGTACTGTGGAGTGGGCTGTGGGAAATTCTCCTCTTTCATCCACATCAGTGACCAAAGAGAGTGTCCCTGAGGGAGTTTATGTGCCTTTTTTACATGTTCCTTGGGTGGATATAGCACAGAGGCATAAAAATTCCTAGAAGACTCTGCCTAAGCCTCTGTAAAAAGCTAAGTGTCGCCTTCAGACTTACTTTGTCCTTGAGAAGGATGAAAAGACAGCTGAGGTACAGACTGGAATGCAAAAGGTTTGAACTGGTATGGTGGGAACTTCTTTAAACTTCTGATGAGGAATCCAATCCCGACTCTGTCCACACTGATGTCAACCATGTTGGTGACATATCAGTCCTTAATGAAGTGAATGACAATGGCACAGAGGATGGTGACACCAGCCTTGAAGACACTGACAGCTTGGATATCAAGATCATGGCAGACACCTTGAACATACAGGACTAAGACACTAAAAATGGCAATGAATGTATCTGGACCAAAGACCTGACATTGACAGTCAAACCTGGAGGCTCTGTCAATCCTGACAGTTTCCAAGCCAGTTACTGCTAACCATACTGATGGCGAACTAACACTGACTCTGAGGTCACCATTGTCGAGATAGGGACCGGGGAAGGAGCTTGTAGAGGGGTAAGTGGGACAGCCCATTTTTGCCTGGAGACAGAGGATGGGGCGACACCATTTCAATCTGCATCTTCAAGAAGGCCCTTATCATCCTATTCCAGTCCATTTCAGAAGTACTGTGGAAGAACCCATTAGATCTAAGGGAACATGGTGAAGGAGAGTGGGAGGAAAGAAATAAGGAGAGCTCTCTCTCAGAGAAGTGACCACTTATGATTTACTTACGAAACCTGTCTGGAATAATGATTTGATCCATGCATGAGGAGCCTGAAAATGAAAACGCAGAGCGCATCATAAGCTGTGCAGAAGGTGGCTGCTGTCGGTCCAGTCAAGGAACTTCAGAGTTGAAAGAACGCCTATGCCCTCACTCACTCACTTTTTCTGTCTTTCTTATCTCTCCCTGACACTGTCCCTTTTCTTGGGTCTATATTAGAATGTCGAATTTTTAAAACGTCAAATGTTCTAATATCGACCTCTATTCAGCGAACACTGACAATATCGAACATGCAGAACAGCAAATTTTTTCCCAGGGAAAAATTTGCTGTTCCGACACACACAAAACACAAGCACACCAAACAGCAATCCACACACACACACACACACACACACACACACACACACACACACACACCTAAAATCCTACATCTAACCCTACACTAATCTGTACATACACCACTAGCTATCCACTTACCTTAACCCAAACCCTAACCCTAAGGTCCGTCATTATGGTACACTCACCTCACCCGTGCCCTAACCCTAGCTCACCTACCCCGCGCCCTAACCCTCAAGGCCACACAATCGCACACTTACCTGATCCCGACCCGTAACTTTCCACCACAGTGCTGAAAATAGCGAAGCCACAGGAACAGCCAACCGAATTCCTTCCCTAGGAAGAAATTCGGTGTTCTGCAGCTTCGCTATTTTCAGGGTTCGCTGAATAGGGGTCAATATTACAAAATTTGAAGTTATGAAACTTTGATGTTCTAATATAGACCCCCTTTTCTTTACCTTTGTCATGGTCTGGAGACAGCAGATCTTTCAAGATTAAATAACATTAAGTTCTAATAAAGAACAAGGGCCAAAGTCAAAACATATTTCATAGGATACTGAAAGGCCCTACACACACCATGTGAAGCTCATGAATATCCTTGAGTGCAATGTTATATTCACATGTGTTGATTTAGTCAGGAATATGACAATTAAATTTATGTACTTAAAGATAGATCTGGGCTGTCTCCTTCTGTCCTTCAATGGATGGTTCTTCAGATCAAACCTCAGATTAGTCTTCTGCCACTCAAAACTTTGGATCCCAAGCTCAGTCTCCGCCCCTTAGCCATAACCCCCTGCAAAGCCCAACATTACCTCAGATCGAATTTACCCAAAAATACAGTCGACTCCAATATACTACTATAACTACTAGTACTACTAATACAAAAGACAAAGCAAAGGCAATATGAACACTCATAAGCTGATCAGATGTTCTCTCTTCCATCCGCTCCTCAATGGATGGGACACACTATATAACAACTAATATAATGATTGGGTGGAATCAAGGAAGGCTATTCTGGAGGACAGCTAAACCAAAGTCTGGCCTGTCTCTGGAAAATACATTCAACTTATAATGGGATATGAAGGCATGAACATTAGACCAAGAGGCAACTACACAAATGCAGATGCTGTGGAAAAGAAAGCAGAGGAGGGTGCCAAAAATCTAGTAGAGTGAGCTTTGATGGGTTTAAGTATGGTCAAACCTTTTTGTTTGTATATATGTGCAATGCAAGCGGACAATCATCTTGATAAAAGTGACTTTAGAAACTCTGTGAATGAGCTTATTTGCTGAAAAAGACAGTTAATGAGAGCTTCTGAATGCTTTTGTATGATGGATGCAAAAACATTGCAATCTATGAACATCTAACAAATGTAGCATGTATTCTCCTTTACTGGAAAAATTTTGGGGAGAAAAGTGTAAGACTTGATGTTCTGATTTAAAGAGGTTTTGGGAACTACTTAAAGGAAGTATTAGTTCATAAGGAAACTGTCCTTATGAAAAATGATATATGGAGGTTTACAAGAAACAGCCTGGGGTTCTGATATCTTCCTAAAAGTAGTAACTGCCACCATGAATAAGGTTTTCCATGATAAGAACCGTAGATCCACTTTAGCTGCAGGTTCAAATGGTGACCTACTCAGGGCATGAAGTAAAACAGTAATGTCCCTATTGTCCCAAGGAGAATTAGGGTCCCTAACAGGCGGTCTAATGAGCAAGGTACCCCCCCCCCTCAAGAAAGCTTCAGATAACCTGACAGGAGCAACTTGGGAATGGATTCTCCCAAATGTGAAACCTTGAAAAAGCTGCCAACTGCAATACGACAGTAGAATAGTTGGCACCATTTTGAGAGAGAGAAGCTAGAAAATTTAGGACTGCCAGAAGGGGCACCAAAAAAAAGGTCTAAATTTCTTTGAGTCACTCAAACAGGGAACTTTTTCCATTTGCTTTTGTAAACCACCTTTGTGGAAGGTCTCTGGGATGAATTGAGAATGTGGATTACTTAGGAAGAGAGCCTGGACTAACTAGCCCATCACTGGAAGTGGAGAAGCCAAGTAGTTAATTTGAGGGTTTGAATGTCCGGGAAAGGCAAACTGCATGGGTGAGAAATCAGATCAAGGCAGAGATCCAGCACCCATGGAGGGTGTTTCACATAAGGTCACAGGTAGGGGTACCATACTTGTCAAGGCCAAAAGGGAACAATGATGATTACTGTGACCTTCTCCAATGCTTTCTGAAGAAATTTTGGAATGAGAGGAGATGAGGGGAAGCATAAAGGAGTTTGGTGGACCAAGTGTTGATCAGACAGGGGGAACCAGTGCAAACAACGTGCTGTATTCGGTGATGTGGGGAGAAGCAAAAAGATCACAGCAAGGTTGGCCCCAGTGGCAGATCTGTTCTGCCACATTTAGATTGACGGACCACTTGTGAGGCAAAAGATAGATCTACTCAAACTGTCTGCTAGGACACTGGATTTCCCTGGAATGTGCAATGCGAAATGAAAGTGATTGCAAGATGCTGCCCATTGCCAAAGCCTCACGGCTTCTCAATGCAAGGGATAAGAACAAGTTTTTATTGTTTGTTGATTAACCAGACTAACGACATGTTGTCAGTTTGGAAATATATCAGTCCTTGAGGGAGGGAGTCCTGGAAGGCCTGCAATACTTGGAGAATTGCCCTCATCTCTAAAATGTCGATATGGAGATTGACCTTGGAGGAGGATCATATGCCTTGGACTGTCTTTCTCCTGTAGATCCCCCCTCCTCAAATGAGGAGGCATTTGTGGTTACAGAAGCTTTGGGTTGGGGAAAGACAAATGGATGACCTTACATACGATTTAGTAACAGTTTCTACCCTACAGTAATTAGACTTCTGAACTCAGGTACTAGTCCCAGGTGTCTGGACACAAGTCAATTTTTATTTATTTGTGCAATATATACTTACATATATTCAAAGTAAGTGTGATATTTATTTATTATATTCTAGTCAGTATTTTTTAACTCACTCAAGTACAATATTAGACAAATGACTTGGGGATTTTGATCTGTAGAGTGTTTTGTATTACTTTAAATAGGGTAGTTAATTTAACTCAGGAGAGGGTATTCTTTTCATTTATGAATGTTGATAAATATCCCTACTCTTTCTTGTGTGTACTGGGAGTAGTATTGTATTTTTAGTTGTTTATTGCTCTATTTGTAAGTGTTGTTTCACTTTCCTTTGTAATCTCAAGAATTGAGCTGATGCAAGAAATTTTGTTTAGGCTACACTTGTGTAGTGTAGTTCTAAATGACAATAAAGTTTACTTTGACTATGACATTACCACTGAGGATTTGAGCCAATAGCGAATGTGAGTCATGTGAATGTCTGGCAGACATACTTGGAAAGACATTGGTTGATGCCTGAACCACTGCACTGCTAGGGTCCAATGAAGTACTCATGTGGTATCTGGCAAGAGGGACAAGTGATGGATGCAGTCATCGAGCCCAGCAAACAGAGAGCCATTCTTGCTGCTGGTTTGTGGGATGAGAGAATGGCTTCAGCAAAATTGTGAAGGGTGGATAACCCGTTCTGTGGAAGTCTCGCTATGTGATAAGTTGTGCCCAAATGCACTCCTACGACTTCTATCACTTGTTCAGGATGGAACTGGGACTTGTCCAGATTTACTGTGATGCCCAACACTGAGCAAAGCTGGAGCAAGGAGTTGCTTGCTTGGATGAGTAGATTCCTGGTAGGGACAGAAATAATGATAGGAATTATTGCTTCTAGATCCTGAGAATGTTGACACCATAGGCTTTTTAGATAGCATTGTAGTTTCCTCATATGCAGTCTTGGGGTTTTTGCTGTGTTTGGGTTTGGCTTGAGAAGACCTGGAAGGGGCTGGAAAGGACCAATTCTTAGAGGGCCAGTTTCTAACTAAATCTAGGAGGCTGAACATGCAAAAAATATTTAACAGTTTGCATAGATTTAGCTTCATCTTCTATCTTTTTAAGAACTTCCTAAGCCTTGTTGCCAAACAGGCGGTCCTGAATTAAAGGAGCATCCAACAATTTAGCTTTAACATGATCAGGCAAAGATTGCTCCTTAAACCAAGCATGCCTTCTGAGCACAGACCCAGTAACAGCAGCCCTGCAAGAGGCCTCTAATGAATCAAAACCACATTGCAAAGTATGTTTTCCAACTTGTTCAGCAGAATGCATTAAATCCTGTAATTCTTTATTTTCCACACAGGAATCAACATCATTTTCTGTTTAAGCAGTCCAATAACATGTTGCTGATACTTTAACATATGAAACTGGAAGTTTAAAGCCCTAGTGGCCAAGGTTGCAGAAGTGTAAACCTTAGAACCCCCGCTGGCTTTACCATAAAGGGCTGCCCTCCAAAACAAATCCACACCAACGTGGTGAATGAACCCAAACGATGTTAAATGGCACAGTTGTAATACTTCTTCCTACTTATAAATCCACTCCTCAGATCAACAGTAAAAAATTGTTATTTTAATGAAATAAAAATTCACAAACACATAAACGGAACTGGGATTGAGCGTGCTTTCATCTAAACCATATAGACTTCATCAGAATCCAGTGTATAAAATAATCAGTTGCCTTAAATACATTGTAGACTGCTGGATTGATTGAATAATAGCATAATTACAAAATTGTTGTAAGAATTAGGAACAATGAAACCTTACCACAATCTCTTTCACATTAAAAATGTTCCAGCAGTCTACAATGTATTTAAGGCAACTGATTATTTTATACAATGGATTCTGATGAAGTCTATATGGTTTAGATGAAAGTGCGCTCAATCCCAGTTCCGTTTATGTGTTTGTGGATTTTTATTTCATTAAAATAACAATTTTTTACTGTTGATCTGAGGAGTGGATTTATAAGTAGGAAGAAGTATTACAACTGTGCCATTTAACATCGTTTGGGTTCATTCACCACGTTGGTGTGGATTCATTTTGGAGGGTAGCCCTTTATGGTAAAGCCAGCGGAGGTTCTGTAGTTTTCTGTACAGTTTTTGTGGAGAAGTAGTGGTGGACTGTGAAGTGTAAACCTTCTTACCCCATCTCTCCACCGCCCTGGAGTCTCTATCAGAAGGGGTAGGATTTTTAGCAGTAGAAGCCTTAATGCCCTTTGGCCCCTGTGAAACAGTCTCTGGATATGCAATAGGATTTTTAAAAAGGAACTTGTGGGACTCGGGGACCCTGTAGTATCTGTCAGGTTTTCTGGGAGCAGGAGGCTGGGAATCAGGGGCCAAACTAGATTCCGAAAAAGCATCAACAATGTCTAGTACAGGAGGAATAGCTAAAGGCCTATGCTGAGGTAGGAGAAGGAAATCCCTAAGCCTATTTTTTGAATCAGAAATGGAAATGCTCCCTTAGAGTATGTAAGGTTTCCCTAAAAAGAAAAATCCTCAAGAGGGGAAGCAGAGGGAATGGAGTCCTCTGCATCAGAATCTTCATAATAGATAAGGACAAATCCAGATCATCAGAAGAATCAGAAAAAAACAGAATCCTGATCAGAAGATTCATAATCAACTTCAGTCCTAGGCCTCTTAGAAGGGGTGGGTTGGCTACCCCTGATTAGAGTTATAAGATCTTCAGCCATTCTTATAATTTGTTTTTTAGGCATAGAGGCCTGAGCATGTGGCCTGGGCGTCATTTTGTTAGGCATGCATCGAGATTTGCGTTTAAGTAAAGAAGGCGGTGTCGATTTAATATGCAAGTCCGTAGGCCTGAATACACCCTCAGAAGTCGGAGCGCCTGCACAGTGGCTCCGGACCCATCCAAGGTACAGACATAGTTGAAGCATCTCGCAGCATACCAGACTCCGAATGGGTCTCAATAGAGGCCTGCAAATCAGAAGTAGCGGGTATCAGAGGCTGCGAAAGCGCATCACTGAGTACCGGCGAACTGGCGACTGGCTTAAGAGAAGCGTCGTCAGCAGTTTTGGACCTCGGCGGCCTGTCTCTGTCTTTATCATTGCTTTTTTTCAGAATCCCGGTAGTCAGATGGTTAACTGATGACATTTCTGGATAATTAAACTGAGAACCAAAATATTTAGAGGCGAAAATATACAGACGACGGATAGTGCACTGATTAAATAAAGCACAAAACCGACAGCAAGGTACTTCGTGGTCAGGGCCTAGGCAAGGAATACAGTACGAATGAAAATCTTTATGAGGTATTTGCTTTCTACAAGTAATGCAATTATTAACTTTTACTGACATCGGTAAGGAGCAAGAAAATGTTTCCCCAATGGGGTACTTAGCTTTAGTTGAAGACTTCGGTTCTGAAACTCGAAAATGAAAATTTCAGTCAGACGACTGGCACTTGCGAACTGCTTCTGCTTCAGGCACCGCACGACAAGAAAGACTGGTGTAATGGCGTCGGCTGCATGTTTTATACCCCTGACGACCTGATGTCATTGAAGAAGGGACAGCAACCGACGCAGGACCCAAGACTTTGTTAATCAAGCAGATAACCCAAATGTAATGACTGCAACAGTGAAACACGAAGAACATCAGTGTCCTCTGTGAAAGACTTGCTATACAGACTGTCTCAAGACCTGACAGACCCAGCTTTCTCAAGTGAACTACATTAAAAAGATCAAAACGTGTGTGTGTGTATGTGTGTGCGTGTGTGTGTGTGAGTTAACTGAGCTAGAATGAAAAGTCTGCACATCCAGTCGGGACAGTATTTTCTTGACAGCCTTTCAATGACAAAGCTGAAGATAATCTCAAAATTTGTCTGGTGGGAACTGAAGTCATCTCTCCAGCAAAACCTTGGAATTCCACTCAGCTCGGAATAAAACCAGAAGCTGGAGTCTAGGCACTGAGAGAAAGGGATAGCTCTGAAAACCTCAGATTCAAACCCATCCTCTTGGATCTGGTGCCAATGCTTCAGCTCCAACATCCTTATAGCGCCAATGAGATCAGAGCTGCTCGGGTCAGAGATAGAGCCAGACTGGAAGATAGCCAAACTGTTGTATCCAGCGATAAGTTCTGGGAAACACTCAAATCCTTAACTCCCAAATCCAACGAGGATCAGGGTAAGAGCTACTATTAAATGAGGGGAAGAAAACATAACTCCTGGGTCCAGCAATGGTCAGAAGAGGAAGGACCTACAAATAAATCTGTCTCTTGAGGAATTTCCTCATCATCTGATCCACATCTGCTTCAGATAGGCTTTTGGTTGACAACACCAGCCGTAGGGAAGAAATGGTGGAAGAAGGTTTTGACAACCAGTGGCTAGTCCTTTCTTGTTGTAGAAAGGGCAATCAGAACTGAGAAGCGACTGACTCTGGGGGAAAATGTTGTTTTGGGAAAGAGGGAGTTTTTGATCCAATCAGGATCAGTTCAGAGAAAAATGATGGAGCCAAAAACACAAGACAGGTGAAGACTTATCAGGACAGCACTTTCTCAGCTCCTTGGTCTTTTCTTTAGGCCCCATGACTTTATCGTAGTTAGATTTTTTCAAAGACTTTTTGTTAGAAGAAGGGAAAACTTCACTTATCAACAGGCTGTGCCTTAGACAATTCTCCCATGGGGGCAGGGAGAAGTCAACAGTTCAAGTACCAAAGGCAGTGCAGACAGCATACTGCTCCATTCTAAGTGAAAGACTCCAAGCCAGCACACACACTGACAGTGTGTCTAAATTTGAAATCTTGTGGCTGCAGGCCACATTTTTTTTAAAACCATTTCTCAGCCATAGTGTAATTAATCACAACAGCAATTCTAAATAATTAACATAGAAATAGAGATATATAAAAGTATATGAAAGTACTTTTTTTGTTTAATGGAAAGATGGCACCAAGGTGTGAGGAAATAACAGACAAAATACTTAACTATCTTACTATAACAGGGGAGGTGAGGGTATAAGGACAATATAGAGGTTAAAGCACCTAAAGATACTTATTTAGATGAAAGAAAATGAACAAACAATGGAAAAAGTTTCTTACAACGTAACCCATGCCTGAACAAGGAGATCAGTGTCCATCTCAAAACGAGTAGCAAATGAAATCTGTGATACTGCTGGGCTTTTGGGGGGGGGGGTATGGGTAAGGGAAGGAGCCTCAGCTTAGGCTCTAAAGCCTTGAGTGGCTGAAGACACATCCAAGGTCATATCTGATGACCCATTTGTTCAGAAATTGACAGAAGAGACAGCATCAGATCAATAACTGACCATACCTACCATACCCTGAAGTGTACCTCATTACGAGGAACTTTGGGGTCATTTGGGGTCTTAAAAAGTTCATGTTCCTCAAAGTTCCACATTCAAAGAGTCTGTCACACATTCAGTGTTAGGAATTTTTTAAGTGAAATCCATGGTAAATAGAAATTAATCATATGAATTCATTAAAAGATCTTCTTTATAAGTGAAACCAGCATATTTTAACCATCCTATGACCTTCCTAGTTGAAGTTGTTAGTAAGCCATTAGTATGTGTTCCACATTTTGCCCATTTTTTCCACATTATGAGGGCTAGTGTTCCTCATTTTGGAGATGGAAGGTTGAGGGCTATGATACCTACTACTAACTTAGAAAATAAAAATAACTTAAACTTTTTCTAACAAATATTAAACAGTACAAGGCATTAAATATCACCATAAACAATTCAGTTAACTATATATAGGAATCCTGGACCAAAGGGAGCGAAAGCAGTGCTGTTTCTGCTCCAGCTGCTTGCAGGAATAGAAGTATTAAACTTTGTTAGATTTATCTTTTTTTCTGAAAAGGAAGATGACAGACTGAGAACAGGTTAGCTATTTTTTAAAAGCTATGTTGAACACCTAACTAAACATCAATGTAACAATCTCCCTTTACAGCAGAAAATGATCTCTGTAGTAGGGTGAGTAGCACAAGTATGAGAATATGGAAAAAGCTTGAGAGTTTGAGCAATTCCTAAGGTTACTGCAGTATTGATCAATATAAAGAGCATGTACAGTTGTATAAGCAAACTTAACATAACAGTACATGTTTGAAAGATCACCCTTTGTTTTATGGTGTGTTTATACCAGGGTGTGTACATTTATTTTTTTGTTATTCCTATCATTGTCCTTTCAGGGCTCAGTGTTCCTCTCTGTTGGCATGAAAGCTCTGAACAGCTTTGTGCCCAAACCTGTCTTTTTAGTCAGCTGAGATCAACCGGTCTGTTTGGGTGCTTAGAAGGTGCCCCGAAGCTTTGGAAGCATCTGGCCATTATATCCTAGGCAGGACATAATTCATACATAGCTAAGGCTTCTGCAACCATGATCAATATGAGGAACATCATAGTACATTTATTTGCCACCACCCTCTCCTAAACATTAGATTGAATTAGACTGTCAGTTTCCTATCTACACATAGATTTGAACCTTCCTCCAGTTCTCATTTTACTAAACTTCCATGAAGCACACTGCCAAAAGCCATGAAGCCCAGATAGCCGTCTACAAGTTTCCCCTTGTCCACCTCAACAGGCACAAAAATATATCCTCTTCCACTTCTCATATCCAGTGCTGTTGTACATCTGATAAACATTCACCTTCTCTGACAGAAGTCTTACCGGTAGATGATGGCCTGTCCTCCCAAGGCCATGCTGATGTTTGCCTGTGATAATCTCCTTCTGAATGTACTGAGGACACTGAAGATGGTCTTTCAGTTCCCACATACCCTTGACCAGGAATTGGAGATTTAGACTTTCTGCTGTTGGACTTCACAACCAGCTTTTGCTTTCCAACTGTGATGCCTTAAAAAAGGAGAAATGTAAAATCCAACAGAAATAAATTATCTTGATTTGCTGAATGTGCTACAACAACAGAAGAATCATCCTATCACACTATCAACTACCCAAGGAAAAAAAGAGATGTGTTACTTACTGTACAAGTTGATCTACAAGGCCAGATTCACTATATTCACTAGTCGCAATTTGACATCTTTTTTCTCAGAAGTTCTTTGACCTAGTAATGCACATCTGACAACTGAACACACTATAATAATGTACCTGAACACATGAGCATGCTTAACTCCTGAGAGAAGGCATGTAGTGCAAGTGCATAAATAACAATGACAATTCATCAGCTACAGCTAGTTCTGATGGCATAACGGGGTAAGACCTGACTTGCGTCCAAATTGAGCAGAGTTTGATTAGTGGCCTGGGCACCTGATGGAGCTGGCAGGGGAGGGCACATGCCCATCCTGGAAGTGAGGTCACAGTGGAGCTATCTGTGCAATGCCAGAGTTCCTTAAGAAGATGGGCACAGATATAGATGTGCAACCTGGGCCAAATGTTAGGCTGGCAGCCTCCATTATGGATGTGAGAGAGAATGCACTCACATGGTGAAGGCACTGTTGGACTCAACAAGGAGGCAGATTACATATGTCCTCCCCCTCTAGGGGCAGGGTTAGGCCATTAGACCTCTGGAACGCCAGTGAAGGCATAAAGAAAAGTCATGGCTGTCTTAATGCCATGCTCATTCCCTTATTCAAGATGAAATTCCCAGGTAAGGGAATGAATGATCCATGCCCAAGTGGAGGACGGCTTGATGGTTAGTAGGCATCAGGGCAAACATTACACAGAAAAGTGACTCAGAGGTAATGTACATGTATATAACTGCCTAATTTCTAAGGGAGTCTACCAACTAATGATGGATGAAGGTACTGTTCCAGCAAAAAGCTACAGCAAAAGGATATGAAGGATCCACCAAGAATGAATGGAAATGGTCATAACTTGTGAGAACTAATACAGATACAAGAACTCGTTATACCCAACATTATGGATCCCCCTTTGTACTTCTATGACGGGGATAAATTTCAATCAGTAAGCAGATGAGAGTGTAAAAAGCAAGAAGGCTGACAAGAGGCTAAATGTTCAGAAAGAGGAGTACGGTCATACCAAGGTTCCAAAGACAGCCTGAGTCCTACAGCTGTAATTGAGACAATACCTGGAGAAGGTGTGAACCAATGACCAAGAGTCCATGTCAGAGATTTCCACAATGAAGACATTCTTAAAACAATCATCGCTCTGCATCATTTTGCCAGTGGTTAATTAGTCACCTCACTTCTTAACTGTGTACATATACCTTCAGAATAAACCAAACTGAAGATAAATATCCAGTGCATCAAGGAATTTTTTTCTCTGGTTTCAGATGTTGAGTGTCTTCACTGTTGTAGTAAAAATTCATAGGGATTTCCTGCTAAGGAAGCCCTCTGCCAGCCCAAACAACAGACATTTTAAATCCTCCTCCAGGACTGACAAGAGGCCCTATCCTCTGATGTCAGCATGTTGGGTTATAATTAATGTCTAGAGCCATTTTCTCAAGTGCTTCTTGCTCTCACAGGACTGGAGCCCCAATATCCGAGCCCTAGGTCAGGATCAAAACCCACCCATACTGTCCCCAGCACAGCTAAGTAAAGGAGACCTGTCGAGTAATTCAAGTAGCAAACAAACACCAACTGTACCACAGCTAGGAAGTTTATTATAAAACCGGTAAGCGCTTTCAGAGATGTGTCCCTTCATCAGACAACTCTCAAAAACAACAGCCTAGTACCAATATATGAACCTATATTAAAATTGCTAAAACCATGTCCTACTATGCAAAAAAGCAGGTGCTTCTACTATATAAGGAATGAATTGTTTTGTGAGTTGTCTGATGAAGGGGCACATCCCTGAAAGCGCTTACCTGTTTTAGAATAAACTTCCTAGCTGTGGTACAGTTGTTTGTTTGTTTGCTACTTCAACTATATTTATTTTACAGCAGCTGTTTTATTAGTTGGTACAGGATTTCTGTGTTTTGCATTCTAGACTTGTAGAGTAATCTGCATAGAGAGGAGACCTAAAGGAGAGAGATATAGGAAGCAGACCCCAACCCATAACAATGATAAAGTACAAAAGGAGGGAGGGAAGGGCTACTGCAATATTAAAGACATACTAATACCTACATTTATTACAATGAGACACAAATGTACTATGTTCATTGTGTTTCACTGTTGCAGTAATAACTCACTGGAACGACTTTCAAACCTGTAGAATGGGTAGCAGCAATAGTAGAGGTAAACCCTAGCTCTACAAGTGGATAGGTTGTAGTATTTTGTAAAGGTGTGAAATGAAGACCAGGTGGCTGCCTCCAGGATTTGCTTCATGGGCAAACCCCTGATTAAAGCAGCTGCAGTGGCTCTGGTGGAATGAGTTCTACTTTTTGCCATGGTATTTCTAGCAAAAGCTATGTAGTTAATAATCCATTTAGAGACAATCTGTTTACTAATTGGTTTGTCCAATTTATCAGAAGGAAGGAAAGGCCACAAAGTTGATCAGACTTTCTGATTTTTTTTTTTCGTCCAAGTAAAACCTGAGCTGCCTGTGTACAACCAAAGAATGCAAGCCCCACCCCTTTTTTGAGTTTGTGGGGGAAAAAGCAAGGATATATATAGTTTGATTCAGGGAAAGATCAGTAACCACCTTAGGCATAACAAGTGGAGTTAACTCTTGGACAATGTCTGGGCAAAATGTGAGAAAGGGCTCCTTACACTTCAGTGCCTGTAACTCAAGAGATTCTCCTCACTGAGAAGATGGTTACTTGGAACACTGTTTTCCATTATAAGAGGCTGCTGGTTCAAAAAGGGGGGGCAGATTGAGCTTCTACAATACAAAATTTAGGTTCCAGGAAGGAATAGAATCTCTCTGGGGGGCCTTAGGTGGCTGACACACAAGGAATGGTTTCATCAGAGGCTGGGAAAAGAGGGGACTGCAGGGACACGCAGGCAGAGAGGGCAGAGGCATGAATTTTGATGGATGAGTACGAGTGGCCTTTGATGAGCTTGGCCAGATAGATCAGGATAATGGGGAGGTTAGCTAGTAAAGGTTGCTGGCCCTTGGACTGACAAGCAGCAAATCTTTTCCATGAGATGTATGACTTCCTAGTACTGGATCATCTGGCCCCTTTTAGAAAAAAACACGTCCTTGTCTATGGGCTAACTGAGGAATAATGATTATGTTCTCCAGGCTGCAAGCTTCAGGGTGTGTATATTTGGGTGTATGATGGCTTCTTTGTTTTGTTGCACGAGATCCGCCTCCTGTGGAAGCAGCTAAGGTTCTTGTCTGCTCACATTGTACAATGACAACCAATGCTGCCTTGACAATAAGGGTGCAATCAAAAGCAACCTTGTCCCTTCATTTATGATCCTAACTAGTAATCTGGGATGAGAGGTATGGAAGGGACAGCATACAGAAACAGACCTGTCTATGGGAAAGAGAATGCATCTGTCCTCTAGACCCTGTTGTCTGAAGCCTTTGAGCGATACTTTACCTGTCTATTTTATTTGGAGGCGAAAAGGTCGATTTTTAGCAAACCTTTCTGTGATTGCTGGGAAGATGTGCTTTTTTAACATTCAACTGTTGAGAGTTTGTAACAGACCTGCTCAGATGATCTACTAGACAGTTTTCCTGGAAGATACTCAGCTATGAGGTGCAACCCTATCTCTTCTGCCACCTCCCAGAGCTGCACAGATATGCAGCAGCATGGGTACCTTTGTTCATGAGCCAGATCACCATGGTGTTGTCTGTTTTTATCAAGAGGGAGCCTGGATTCCACAACATTCTGAATGCCCATCATGCTGCTGTACACTGCCATAATTTCCTTCTGGCTGATGTGAATTTGGACTAAGGCTGTCTACCACTTGTCTTGTACTTCAATACCACCTAAATGGGAGCCCAAGGCTATGTCTAAAACATTGAGGTCATAAAGGAGACCTCCCTTTTCTGAAGGCAGGCTTCCATCCACCATACAGCTTTTTTTATGTACGAGAAAAACTTTATATTTAAGCTGAGAGGGTGACTGTGCTGTCAAGAAGCCTTTTGGGGGAACTGTTGTATTTTCCTCATTTGCAGCTTTGCCAGGGGAATCACATGAATGCAGGAGGCCAGGTATCAGAGAGCTATGAGGATATTTCTGGCTATCATGGATTCCTGTAGGGCTAGTGATTTGACGTAGTAAGCAAGGCAAAAAAAAAAGGGAGAGAAAGACCACCTACTACAAACACCAATCTGTTTGAGAAGCAAGATCGGATTTCTTTACCTTCAGGAAGGATCAGAGTCTGACAGTCAGGCCACAGTAAGTTGGGAGTGAGGCTTCCAGCTCATTTGTAGACTTTGCTTGGATTAAGCAATCCTCTAGGTAAAGGTAGATCTGCATACCCCTTGTTCTATAAAAAGCCCCATACTGGAGCCAGACATTTAACACTCTAGGAGCAATAGACAACCTCCAATGCACAAAACTGAAAATGGTTGCCACCTGCCCTGAAACAGAGATACCCCTCCTGTGCTCCTTTGCTATGGGAATATGGAGGCAAGTGTACTTCATATTTAGAGTAATCATGGAAACCCACAGGAAAATCACTGGCAGAAGCGTTAGAAGAGTCAGCATTTTGAATTTTGAGATCAAGTAGTGGTTTAGTCTTGATAAGTCCAGGATTGGTCCCCAAGACCCTTACTTTCTTAGTGCTAGTAATAGTCTTGAGTAGTACCCTGTTCTTAATCCCTGGGGAGGGGGTACCTGGTTCCATGGAGCCCTGTTCCAGCAACAAATTGACTTGCAGCTGAAATGGTCTCTGGGGACAGAAGTGATGCTTACCAGTCTTGGGAAGGAAGCCAAGTGCAATTTGTTTTGCAGCACCCATTTGTTATGGGTTTTGTCTTGCCACCTGCTTCAAAAAAGGGCAAGTCTTGGAAGGGGCTGGGTTAGAGTGTAGCATAAGGGAGGAGCTCAGATGAGTCATGGATGCTTCCTTCTAGACACCTGGGGACAGGGTCCACTAGGTCTAGACCTTTGGACAGCTTGCTCTCATCTTTGTGA
The DNA here is from genome assembly GCF_019279795.1 of Protopterus annectens. NCBI lineage: Eukaryota > Metazoa > Chordata > Ceratodontiformes > Protopteridae > Protopterus > Protopterus annectens. The sequence goes on from NC_056747.1 coordinate 789,241,018, forward strand.
TCTATTCTCTCTTTCCCTCCTTGTCCTCCTCCTCTGTCTAGGCTGCAAAGCAGGAAAGGACCAGGGCTTAGTAGTATAAACTGTACAGAACTCACAGCCTATGCCTGCAGAAAGTTCCCAACAGTATGAATTCATTTAGGACTGTCCACACATTTTTTATGTATTGCTTGAGCATTGGGCTCAAAAAGAATGTCCTTGTCAAAACGTGCTTCCAGGATTTCTGATTGAGCATGCTCAGGAAGGGCCTGCTCCCTTAGTCAAGAGTGTTTCCTGATTAGACACCCAGAAGCAACTGCCCTTACTTGAAGCTTCTAAAGCGTCAAAGCAACAAGGCAGCAAATGTTTTGCAGTGGGAGCACAGGAACTGCACAGTTTCAAAAATTCTTTCTGGGGGACTCTTTTCCAGCCCCTCCATTTTAGCTTCACCTGATTCTGGAGGCCTGGAATTTGACCACAGGAAACTGGCAATTTAAAGCCCTCATTGTCCAGGACAGCCAATATATTAACTTTTTTACCAAAATCTATTTAGGGCTCTTCCCTCTTTTTCATTAAAGAAGGGGTTCCCAGAGGCACTACCTTTTTCTCCCTGGGGTCCTGAAGATCAGCTACAGGATTCTTAAACAAGTCCTTATGAAAATCCCTGAATCTATGGAAACAGACTGGATTCCTGGAGGCAAAGGTGTGGGACTCAGGCTGCAGTGAGGAGTCTAGGATGACTTTGTCCGCTACCACTAGAACTAGAGAAATAGCTAAAAGTTTGTGCTCAGAAAAATCTAAGAAACTTTCCCACTCATCTCCATCATGTGGAGCATCTCTCCAAAGGAAAAATCCTCAAGTGGTAAAGCTGAGGCAAGGATTTCATCAGATTCTGAATCAGCATATGACCATGAGGACATACAGTCCACATATGCCAATTCATCTTCATCTGGGTCATAGGAATCAGTAGACTTCTGGGATGAATGACCTTCTTTCTCTTGCCAGGAGAAGTCCCTGGAGCAGATGTCCTACCAAGGTTCAGCTGTCTGGATCTCAACATCCATCAGATCCTCAGCTAACCTGAACAGGTCCTGCTACTAGGCTTGAAATGACTGAGGCCCAAACAACCTAGGCAGAGACAAGCTGGAAGCAGCCTTTTTCTATATGGCCTTGCACCTGGTCTTGGGTGCAGTGTTGGTTGTTGACAGCCCTGGCCACGGTAGGAAGCCACAGCCCGTACCCAGAGTGCTAAGAATCCTTCTCATGGGCAGATCTGTAATGGGAATAGAAAGCTGATGTCTGGGGAGCAATCTTGTATCCATTCAACTCCCTAAGCCCTCCAGACCATATGAATATTGAGGGGCAGACAGCATGGTGGACACCAGAAAAGTCTCACCATGGGCCTTAGACATACACACACACACACACACACACACACACACACACACACACACACACACACGGTTGTCACAGGGAACTGCAAACATGTACTTCCCCTTCAACAATAATGAGTCTGGGTGAATAATCAGACACTGAAAGGCTGTTGTCCGGTATCCTGATTCTTTTCGGACACTTCTTTTTTCGAGTAAACTCCCTTTCCACTTGGATTTATAATGCGAAGCTCTAAAGTATCCATTCAAATCAGGTAATAATGTACCATCTTGTTATAGGAGGAGAATCAACTTATTCCACTTAACTGTTGCCCTTTTGCTCTTTCAAATAAGTTCCTCCTTCTCTATCATGTGTCCACAAGTTCTACTCAGGTTGATAAAAATATGCCTGACCTATACATAAAACTAAACGGCCTAAAACATTTTCACTGCTTGTATCTTACTATCCATACCTACAATCAAGAGCTTCCAGTTACTTAGTTTTTGTATTACCTTTTGTTTAGTTTCATAACAGAATAATTTTTAATCCATACACCTAAATACTTCATGTTATCATGTTCCCATAAATATGGTATCACTAAACCAATTCAAGTGTGGGTACATAGTTAATCACTACAGCCTTTTGTTTTATCTTCATTATTTTCATACCCTGTAAAGACCTGGAAAGGTCTCAAAATATTCCACAACACAGAAATGTCCTTTTCTGGATTTATCATCTGCAAATAAAGCTAATTTTTCTTGATCATCATACCTGTTACATCCTTGAATTTTTGAGTCCCTTATTTTGTTAGCCAAAGGGTCTAAATGCAAAGCAAATACAGGGGAAAAAGGACACCCTGCCTCATTGCTCTGTTCAAGAACAGCTTGCTGGAAAACAACCCTCCCACATTAATTCTTGCCTCCCACCCTTCATATATCCTTCTAATTAACCTTATTGTTCTATCAGGGATTTATTTATTTATTTCCAGTTGATTACACGGGAAGTCCACTGGGTCCAGAAGACCCGATTTCAGTGGTGGCCCGGGGAGAAAAGCTCCAGGATAAAGAAATGCAAAAAAGAAAAATATATAAAAACAAGCTAAATACAAATAAAGTAGCAATATACAAGAAACATTGTATAATAATAGATTACAATTATGTACATTCAGTGTCATGCATATTCAGCAGGAAATCAATTGCATGGGTTACAACTTATGTACATTCAGTGTTTGGCATATTCAGCAGGAACTGATGTGAATTATTAATGAATTTTACAATAAGTTTTCATTTGAGCAAGCCACTTGTGGTTGGGGAAATGCCTTAACATACATGCATATTAGTAATAGTGATAAAACGTTACTTGTGCTCATGTAAAATAAGAAGCTATTTACAATATTTATAAAGTTGAAATAGTGTGCTGTTTAGCTCTAAGAGATCAGAGCTTACATCGACTCATGGATGAAGTAGCTATGGGAAATTGAGAGCTAAGGAATCTGGGAGGAAAAATCTCTCGGGGGCATGTTCTAAGAATTAGGTTAGGTGAAAGCAGGTGCATTTCCATTTGGTGGACAGGTGTTTGAAGAGTAGAGATTTGAAGTTTTCTGAATTAGTTGTAGTTCGTAGCATGGCAGAGAGAACTCCATTTCTTGCCTAGTGAGAAAGATAGGAGAAGCTGGCCGGCAGGACGTTTAGGTTTGTGGATAGAGATTAAGTTTTGGTGTTCAGATCTGAGTGTTCTGTTGGGGGTGTAAGAGGGAAGGATATTGGTTAGAGTTGGACATTTAGTTGGATGAAATATAAGACTGTGAGCAATGGTGAGTTGGAGGCAATCCAGGTAGTTTGTGAGTTTTAGCCAGTTCAATGATTGTAGTAGGGTAAGTCAGTGATGGGTGGAATTTGTAGATTTGGTAGCAAATTTAGAGATCTTACTGTAGCAGTTTTCTAGTTTGGAAGTGAGAGAGGAGGATAGGTTAGTTAGCAGAGGGGCTCCATATAATAAGGATGGAAGAAGATAAGTGGTGGCCAAAGTATGCCTAGTAGAGTTGGATAGAAAGAGATTGTTTCTGTACAGCATACCTAGCTTTTGGTGTGTTTTCTTAATATTTTGCTGAATGTGGATATCGAACTTGAGGTGTTCATCAACAGTGATACCAAGGAGTTTAGCAGAAGGGACTACTTCTATGGGTGAGTTGGATTGAGTAAAGACTTTAAAAGCATTTTTGTCATAGGAGAACGTCTTTGAAGGAGGGAATAGTAGGATTTATGATTTATTTGCATTGAGGGAAAGGTTATTTTGTTGCATCCAGTTTTCAGTGGTTGTAAAAGCAGTTTGAGTTTTGGTCAGCAGTTCAGAGGGGTTTAAAGCGGAGCAGACTATAGTTGAATAGTCTGTGTATTGAATGATTTTAGAATCAGGAAAGGCAGTGTGAAAGTTGTTGATGAAAATATTAAATAGCATAGGTCCAAGTATAGATCCCTGTGGTACGCCAGTAGGAGTAGGCAGGAAGGTAGAGATGGAGTTCTTCCATTTAACTGCCTGTGAACTTTCTGACAGATAGCTAGAAACCAAGATATAGTATCTGGAGATAGATGATAGAGAAGGTGATTATGGGAAACAGTATCTAAGGCTTTAGAAATATCAAGTAAAACAGTAGAAACTAGGTGTCCAGAATCATGGGCTTGGTTAACAGTATCAAGGAAAGACAGTAGAGCAGTTATAGTACTATGTCCTGGGCAGAAGCCATGCTGGGTGGGAGTCAGGAGATGGTTGTGGGTCAGGAAAGGCATCAGTTGGGAGTGGATGCATTTTTCTAGGATTTTGGAAATTGGTGAGAGGAGAGCAATAGGACAGAAGTTAGAGATGCTGGTGTTTTTGCCTCCTTTGTGAAGAGGAAGAATGTATGCTGAGCACCAGAGTTTAGGGACGCAATATTCCTTTATGGATCTGTTAATTAGGATGCTGACTGGGAGAGCAATGCCATCAGCTGCACATTTTGGGAAGGAAGACGGAATATTGTCTGGAGCGTTGGTGCAGGGTTTGAGTTTGGACAGAAGTCTTTTTATAAAGTTTGTGGAGACAGGTCTGAGCTCGAACATAAGGGGAGGTTTGTTGGGAGAGTTAGATGGAGAGAAATGAAATATTGGGGGGTTATTGTTGGGGAAGGTTTTGGTCAAGTCAGAAATAGTTTCAGTGAAGAATGTGTTAAATTCTGATGCTAGTTTAACGTTGGATTTGCTTGGGTCTGGACAAGGGTTATTTCTGGAGCCTGGATTGAGAAGAGTGTTTACAGATTTCCAAAACTGTTTTGGGTTTTTGTTGTTGTTTTGATTGTAGGCTAATGTAATAGGATTTTTTGTCCTTAGTAATTAGCTGTTTAACAAGATTGCAGAGCTATTTGTATTGGAGGAAGGTATTGGGCAATTTATTGTTCTGGTAAAGCTTCCATAATTTGTCTCTTTGGAGCATGATTTGTTTTGTATCTTTGGAAAGCCATGGAGATGTGTTAGTTCTTATCCTTTTGTTTCTTAGAGGGGCTAGGGAGTTTAGAGTGACTAAGAAAATCGATTTGAAGTAGGCTATAGCATTGTCAAGAGGAAGGGTGTATAGTTTTTGCCAGTTCATTTGTTTGAGAATATTTGAGAAGGCTGTCGGGTTGAAGTGACTAAGATTGGGAGTAAGGACGTGTTGGTGTGGTGTGGAGCTGGTGGAACAATGGATGAAAGCAGGGAGGTGGTCACTAATGGTGTCAGGAATAGTGCCAGAGTTGGTTATTTTGTTTGGGTGGGAGACTAGGATCCAGTCAATAGTGGATCCAGGGGGATTTGTTTTGTTGGGTCTGGTGATGGATAGGATAGTCTGAGTAAAGTTACAGAGGTTTATGGAAAGAGAGGGTGTATTGAATTTGTTCCAGTCTATATTAACATCCCCAAGAATATAAGTTTCGTAGTTTATTTTAGTAGAAGCCCATAGGAGAATATCCTCGAGGACAGAAATATTGTTACCAGGGGAAATATACAGGGCAATGATACAGACATTCTTGTGTTTATTTAGTTTTAGAGGTCCAACTGTAAAGTTCAGTATTTTTGAATTGTGGAATTGGAATTTGGAGGGGGATTATGTTTAGAAGGTAGGAGTAAATTAAGGCAGTGCCGCCACCTTTTCTGTTTAGTCTGTCATTTCTAAGGGTGTGAAATCCTGGGGGTAGAATTTCGGAGTCGGGGATATAGGGTTTGAGCCATGTTTCGAAGATGGCTAAGATGTCAGGTTGGTTACGGCTCAGCCAAGCGTGAAATTGGTGCTGTTTATTGTTAAGGCTCTGGGCATTGATAGTAAACATTTTAAGAGTATTGTGAGGGGAGGAGGGAGATAAGAGGAAGGAATTCTTAACTAGGGGACTAGGACCAGGGTTAGGATGGAGATCTCCGGCTAAGATTAGGTTATTGCAGGTAGTAACATTTGGCCATTTAGGTTTGCTGAGTAAGAGGTAAGGTAGATCTAGGCTTAGTTTTGCTGTCAGTAACTTAGCTGAGGTGGATAAGATTTTTGGGTGGAAAAGGAGCAGTGGGTTAGGCTGAAAGAGAGGAGGAGATAGAGTGGAAGTGTGTGTGTAAGGTTGTGGGTGAGGTTGGGTAAGTGTGCTAGTTATTGTCAGAGCAAATATAGGACAGGAATTGGAAGAGTATGAGCTGACATAGCATAGTGGAACTAGGAACAGGAGGAGGAAAGAAGGGGCCCAGAGGGTGTAGATAAGTAAGGAGAGCATGATTATGCAAAGGGAGAATGCTAGGTATAAATTAGGAGGAGATAATGATAGCTATAAGGAGGAACAGGGTTTAGGGAAAGATAAGAGAAGGTTAGGTGAGCTTTGGTTGCTAGTGAGGTAGAGAGAATTATGTGTTTAAGTGGGAAGATTGTACGTAGGTGTGGTAATGAGGGAAGAGTTCCTATTGGGTAATTAAGTTGGGTGGGTGGAGTGAGGCAAGAATAACTGTAGGAACACTGGGGGGGGTGGAAATTGGCGGTAGAATTGTAAATGCGTCCATTGCCATGCTCAAAATCCTGACTATCAAACGATATTTCTACATCAAAATCCACCAACAGTAGCAGTATTCTGCTTCCCTCTGGATCACTGTTGTTCTATTTATGTTGTAAAATGTTTGCTTCCCCTCCATAAAACCACACTGATCCATATCTATTAAATCTGACAAAAGCTTTGCTATTTTCTCAGATGGTATAGACGCTTTATAATCATGGTTTAAAATAGAAATGGGTCTGTATGATGCTAGTTCTGAGGGGTCTTTTACCCACACCGGGTAACAGAACCACAACAGACTTTTTTTTTTTTTTAAAAAGATGCTGGCAACCAAACCCCCACCCCATCCCAGGACTTTTTAAAATACCATTGAACAAAAACCTTCCCGATCTTTTCACTTTCTTCCCTCCTAACGTCCAAAGGAATACCATCTGTTTATGCAGACTTCCCTGTTGATGGATTACACATTACTGTTTTTATCTCATCACTTCATGTCTCTGCTATTAACTTTTGAACCACAACTTTCTCTAACCTTGGCATTATTGAAGCCTTCCGTAAATTTATCAGTTTGTGCCTTTTCTTGGCTTCCACATTTCTCTGCTTTATACAAATTTTCATAAAATTTCTGATACAACTGTAGTACCACTACAGGATCTCTATTAGTGACAGGCTACCTAAGGTTGGTACAACTACTTTCTTTTGTGCTAAATGTTTTTGTGCTCTTTAATTGCAAAAAAACAATTGCTTAACAGCAAACTTTCTAAATTCATACACATTAAGCTCTCTGCAGTTGCTCACTTTTTATTCTGTCAGATTCAGTTATTCTACAATGCTTCGACCTGTGTTGGCACTTCTAAATAATTCAGTAACCATTTAAAATGTCAGGACCCGCTAGAGTGAATTGAAAAACACGGAGACTGAATGGTTGGAAAACGGCTTTGCATATATCAAGTCCAAGATGGCCATTTCTTGAAATATTCCCTTTTTTTTTGTGGTATAAAAATGTAATTTAACTTAACTGAACTGAAACTGAATTTTGGTTCTGCAGTCGCCACGACCACTGGACAACTGTATAAGCATGTTAAAGGTGTCTAACTCAAATTTCCAAAGTGTTTTTTTTACTACGTTTAACTTTTTCTGAGGTAAGATAATCTTGGAGTTACCTCTCACATGGGGGGCTTGCCCCCTGTAAAAAAAGAAGTTTAAAGGAGAAGAGTGATGTTTGAGATTCACTAATTTGCATTTTTTTATCTATTTTCTCATGTGTTGGCACTGGTCATTTTTAGTTCTAACATTTCAACAGTGAGCCAGAAAAAAATCCTGTTACTTCTTTCCGATAAAAGTACAGATGTATACACTTACCATAAATGTAGATGTTCGAGTGTATTCACTGCTGCAGTCATTACATTTGGGTTATCTGCTTGCATGTAGCCCTCAGTCGGCCTGATTAAAGTCTTGGGTCCTGCGTCGGTTACTGTCCCTTCTTCCATGACACCAGGTCATCAGGGGTATAAAACATAAAACATGCAGCCGACATTACATCAGTTTTTCTTACCCCAGATGTCAGGTGCCCCCCAATAGGAAGCAATTAAATATATAAGTACAATCATATACCGCTGACAAAAAAGCAAATACACCAAAAAAGGCTTTTAAGCATAGTAAAGGAGAGTAGAGGTATAATTAAAAAGAAGTTAGTGGGCTAGAGGGAGGGTAACCAGGACTGCAACACTGAATACACTCGAACATCTACATTTATGGTAAGTGTACACAACTGTACTGTTCTTCATGTTTCACGGTTGCAATTATTACATTTGGGTAGATTCCCAAAGCTATGGTTGGGAGGACGAATTTAGATAGCATTAGGACCAGCTACAAGGCTCTGAAAGACTGCAGTGGCAAAGCCAGCTCTGGATTTAGAGAAAATTGGCAAATGATAATCCTTGGTGAAAGTATGTACAGAACTCCAGGTAGCAGCTTCTAGGATGTCCCTAGTAGGGACGCCTCTGAGAAAGGCTGTAGAGGTAGATGCAGCCCTGGTGGAGTGAGGTCTAATCCCCTGGGGGATAGGTTTTCCATGGTGCTTTTAGCAGAAATGAATGCAATGGCCTATCCATTTAGAAATGGTTTGCTTTGAAATAGCCTTCCCCTCTGCCCCTGCAGCAAAATGCCACCAGCAGATGTTCAGATTTCCTTTGAGGTTTAGTCCTGTCCAAGTAGAATCTAAGTTGTCTGTGCACATCTAAGGAATGCAGTATCCATTTCCCTTTATTCTGTGAATTGGGAAAGAAGGATGGCAAATGAATGGACTAATTAAGAGCCACACTGGATTCCACCTTGGGCAAGGATGGATTGGTTCTGAGGGACACCCTGTCTGCATGAAAGATGATGAAAGGCTCCACTGCCATAAGAGCCTGTAATTCAGTTACCCTTCTAGCTGAAGTGATTGCTAAAAAGGAAAGCTGTTCTCCAAGAAAGTAATTGTAAGTCTGCAGTAGCAGCTGTCTCGAAAGGAGGTAGAGTGAGTTTCTCCAAAACAAAGTTAAGGTCCCAGGCTGGGGTTGGAGCTCTCCTGGGTGGTCTCAAATTTTTGGCCCCTCTGAGAAACTGCTTGAGCAGTGGATGACAGAAGAGGGGAGGCTCTGTGTTATAATGAGCTGAAAAGGCTGAGGCGTTGATTTTAATGGAGGAAAAAAACAGGCTCTTGTGAAGCATCTCAGTTAAGTATTCTAAAATCTGAGGTAAATTGGGTGCTGCTGTGCTCATCCCTTGAGATTGGTTCCAGGCACAGAATCTTTTCCATTTTTCAGCATAAAATTTTCTAGTACTAGGCCTCCTTGCCTCTAAAATGATATCCATCATAGGTTTACTGAGGGATGGTAAAGGAGAGATTATGTAATTAACCAGGCTGCAAGGTTTAGTGTTAGAAGTTGAGGGTGCAGAATCTGGTTCGCCTGCTGAGACAACAGGGAAGGAGTCTGAGGCAAGTGCCATGGGATAACAGTGACACACTGCGCAGAAGGGGGTACTAGTGTTGGCACGGCCAGTCTGGAGCAATCAAAATCATCCTTGGTTTGTCCTGTTTGATTTTTAGTAGCACTTTGGAGAGCAAAGGCAGGGGGGGGGCATAGACTGATAGGTTTTTCCAGCTGAAGGACAGAGCATCGACTTTCCAGGCTTGTTTGTGGGGAGTCCTTGTGCAAAATATGTCCAATTGGTAGTTTTGGGGAGAGGCAAACAGGTCTATATCTGGGCTCCCCCATTTGCTTGTCAACATGATGAAAATCCTTGGTTCCAGTTTCCACTCGTGTGGGTCCATGAGGTTTCTGCTTAGTCCATCTGCCAGTGTATTTAATTTTCCTGGCAGGAATTGAGCTTGTAGGTGCACTTGCTAGCTCAAGGCTGTGTTCCACAATGCCATGGCTAGTCTGCAGAGGGGGTAAGAATGTGTACCCCCCTGCTTGTTTATGAACCACATAACAGTGGTTGTCCGTCTTTACCATTAGTTGTCCTGGAAGAATGTGGTCCTTGAAGGCTGTCAGAGCATTCTGTACAGCTAAAATTTTTTTTTGATTGATATGCAGGTGCATTTGACTTGGATTCCATTTTCCCTGATTGCACTTCCCTGCCAGGTGAGCCCCCCCATGCATAGTCTGATGCGTCTGTTGTTAGGGTTTGGGCAGCAGGGGGTGGTGTGAAAGGTAGTCCCTTGTTTTGGTGGCAGGCCTCTGCCCACCAAAGAAACTCTAGATGCAGGCAAGGTATGATAGGAATCATTGCTTCTAGATCTTGAAAATGTTGACACCACAGGCTTTTTAGATACCACTGTAGTTTCCTCATATGCAGTCTTGCATATGGAATTAAAAGAATGCAGGAGATCATGAACCCCAAGGCTTGCAATATTTGTCTTGCAGATAGCAGGGTTTTTGTGGCCACTTGTTTAAAGTAGGTTGTCAAATGAATTTGTTTCTCTGGCGTGAGGTAAGCCAGTTGTATTCAAGCTTACTCCCAGGAATATTATTTGTTGACAGGGTACCAGGTGTGATTTCTTTTCGTTTATGGTGTACCCCAGACAAGTTAGAACCCTTTGTACAAAGGCCAGATGATTCAAAAGTATGTCCTGGCTTTCTGCCTGAATTAGACAATCGTCCAGGTATGGGTATATTTGAATATTTCTTTGTCTGCAAAATGCAATAACTGGAGCTAGGCACTTTGTGAATACCCTGGGCACAGTAGATAAACAAAAGGGCAGTGCGTGTAGCCTGCTTTGAAGCGTAGGTATCTTCTGCAAGATTCCCTGATTGGGATGTGCAGGTATGCTTCTTTTAAATCTAGTGTTGCAAACCAGGCATCTTTGCCTAGCATAGGAAGTAATTGGTGAAGAGTCAGCATCTTGAATTTTGGAATCTCCAAAAAGGTGTTTAAAGTAGATAGATCCAGGACAGGACACCATGAATTGTCTTTTCTGGGTACCAGGAAAAGTCTCGAGTAGAAAGCTTGTCCCTTTTCTTCTTCTGGTACCAGTTGAATAGCCCCCATGCTTAAGAGAGAAAGTACTTGTTTTTGGGCCTCTGCCCACTGATTTGGGGGTAGGTCCGGCCACCCACTTGGTGTTGGCAACGTGTGGAAGTGAAATCTGTATCCCTGGGACACTATATTGAAAACCCATTTGTCCTGGGTAATGAGTTCCCAATTCTGTGCATGAAGAACAAGCATTCCCCCAAAGGGGTAGTCAGTTGATAAGTGCTTGGAAATTTTAAAAGGAAGTCATTGAGACAGTTTACCATAGGGGGGAGTCTTATTATTCCCAGATTTGGAAGTGGAGTTGCCCCCACTGCTTAGTTCTGCATGTCCCCTGGGACTGAAACCTGGGGTTTTTACTGAGTCTGGGTTTGGCTTGAGAAGACCTGGAAGGGGCTGGAAAGGACCAATTCTTAGAGGGCCAGTGCCTATTAAATCTAGGAAGCTGAACTTGTAAGAAATCTTTAACAGTTTGCAGAGATTTAGCTTTATCTTCCATCTTTTTAAGAACTTCCTAGCCTTGTTGCCAAACAGATGGTCCTGATTTAAGAAGCATCCAACAATTTTGCTTTAACACGATCAGCCAAAGATTGCTCCTTAAGCCAAGCATGCCTTCTGAGCACAGACCCAGTAACAACAGCCCTGCAAGAGGCCTCTAATGGATCAAAACCACATTGCAAAGTATGTTTTCCAACCTGTTCAAGCAGAATGCATTAAATCCTGTTAATTCTTTATTTTCCACACAGTCAGGAATCAACATCATTTTCTGTTTGAGCAGTCCAATAACATGTTGCTGATACTTTAACATATGAAACTGGCAGTTTAAAGCCCTAATGGCCAAGGATGCAGAAGTGTAAACCTTCTTACCCAATCTATCCAGCACCCTGGAGTCTCTATCAGAAGGGGTAGGATTTTTAGCATTCGAAGCCTTAATGCCCTTGGGCCCCTGTGAAATAGTCTCTGGATCTGCAATAGGATTTTTAAAAAGGAACTTGTGGGACTCAGGGACCCTGCAGTATCTGTCAGGTTTTCTAGGAGCAGGAGGCAAGGGATCAGGGGCCAAACTAGATTCCGAAAAGTCATCATCAACAATGTCAAGTACAGGACGAATAGCTAAAGGCCTATACTGAGGTAGGAGAAGGAAATCCCTAAGCCTCTTTTTTGAATCAGAAAATCCCTGGCTTTCCCAGTGGAAATGCTCCCTTAGAGTATATGTAAGGTTTCCCCAAAAGAAAAATCCTCAGGAGGGGAAGCAGAGGGAATGGAGTCCTCTGCATCAGAATTTTCATAATTAGATAAGGGCAAATCCAGATCATCAGAAGAATCAGAAAAAACAGAATCCTGGTCAGAAGATTCATAATCAACTTCAGTCCTAGGCCTCTTAGAAGGGGGGGGGGGTTGGCTACCCCTGATTAGAGTTATTTGATCTTCAGCCATTCTTATCATTTGTTTTTTAGGCATAGTGGCCTGAGTATGTCGCCTGGGCGTTGATTTTTTAGGCATGGTTCGAGATTTAGGCCTAAGTAAAGAAGGAGGCGTCGGTTTAATATGCAAGTCCGTAGGCCTGAATACTCGCCTGCACAGCGACTCCAGACCCATCCAAGGTAGAGACATCTGTGGGTTCCATAGTTGAAGCATCTCGCGGCATACCTGACTCCAAATGGGTCTCAGTAGAGGCCTGTGAATCAGAAGTAGCAGGTATTAGGGGCTGGAAAAGCACCTCACTGAGTATCGGCGAACTGGCGACTGGCTTAGGAGAAGCGTCATCAGCAGTTTTGGACCTCTGCGGCCTGCCTCTGTCTTTATCTTTGCGTTTTTTTGGAACCCCGGTAGTAGTATGACTAACTGACGACATTTCTGGATAATTAAACCAAGAACTCAAATATTTAGAGGCGAAAGTATACCGACGACGGATAGTGCGCTGATTAAATAAGGCACAAAATGGACAGCAAGGTACGTCGTAGTCAGAGCCTAGGCAAAGAATACAGTATGAATGACAATCTTTATGAGGTAAAATAACCACTATCCAACAGCAAATTATTCTGAAACCACACAAAAGACCAGTGAAAACAGCTCTACTTTCCAAAATAAGAATTTAATAAAAACCTTTTAGTTGTCTCTCCTCTCCTAGCGCCTCGGCTGCAAGCCTTTACGGAGTAAAAAAGTAAAGCTCACTTGCACAGTCCTTTTATACAGCTGCCATATCAATTAACAATTCATTACATAATAAAATCAGTTCCTAATTGTTAAGCTAACAATTAACCCATGAAGTTCTGCCAATTGCACTCTTTATTCATTCCTAAAGGCTGCAAAGTTTCATATTTCATTATTAAAATTGCTTCCTTTCTTCTTAAAATCTTTTTCAATACATTTTCATCTCCATATCTGTTATATACTTGTTCCAAAATAGTGACTTTCATATTGTCTATTATACCCCCATGTTCTGAATGAAAATGTTCTGCCACTGGGCTGCTCATCTTCCTATTTTTAACATCCCTAACATGTTCTTTTATTCTCTCAGCCAGACTTCTTTTAGTTTCCCCAATATAGCCTTTGCCACAAAATCTTTATGAGGTATTTGCTTTCCAAAAGTAATGCAGTTATTAACTTTTACTGACATTGGTAAGGAGCAAGGAAAAGTTTCCCCAATGGGATACTTAGCTTTAGTTGAAGACTTTGGTTCTGAAACTCGAAAACGAAAATTTCAGGAGTCGGACGACCGGCACTTGCAAACTGCTTCTGCTTCGGGCATTGCACGGGAAGAAAGACTGATGTAATGGCGTCGGCTGCATGTTTTATACCCCTGACGACCCGTCATGGAAGAAGGGACAGCAACCGACACAGGACCCAAGACTTTGTTAATCAGGCCGACTGAGGGCTACCTGCAAGCAGATAACCCAAATGTAATGACTGCAACAGTGAAACACGAAGAACATCCATTGGTTGCCACAATCAGTTGTAAGAAGTGGTCAGACAAGGCTCCAAGGTCAACACGACCAGGGTGAAGACTTGGAAATTGACTGGGGAGAAAGTACAACAGTTCAAGGAATTACTTAGGGCTCTAGCACCCCAAGAAGAGGGGGAAATAGGTGGAGTTGAAGACAGTGCCTCAAAACAGCATGTGTGAAGACTACAGAACTGATATGTGGCTGAGCTAGGTATGGAAATAAGGTACATAAAGAAAGCTAGTGGTGGAATGCAGAAATCCAGGAAGTCCTTAAAAAAAAAAAAAAGGAGGGGAGCAAGAAAAGTGGAAGACAGAAAAGACAGACCAAGCTAGGAATGAATACTGGTGGACTAATGGAGAGGCTAAGAAAGGAGTTTCAATAGCAAAGAACAGGCATCAGAGGCACTTCAGCTTCTGGAAAGTGACTCAGTAGGTGGCACAAAGAAACTATCAGGTTGCAAGGCAAAGACAAAGATAAAGAAGATAGTCAGGCACCCTTCATAACGGATGCCAGCAATAACCTGCTCACCAGTCCACAGGACATCAAAGGCAGATGGGAAGGAGTACTTCCAGCAGCTTCTAAATTAAGAAAATCCCACAGTCTGCACTGCCCCAGACACAGCCTACAATGAGAGAAGAACTGGAGCTCACCCTAGAAGTAAGAACAGCACTAAAGAAAATGATGTCAGGGAAAGCAGCAGGCTCAGATGAGGTCACAGCAGATATGATAAAGATGCTGGGAGAGATAGGGGAGAAATGGCTTCTGAGGGTACTCATAGCAGTGTGGAGAGAAAGTAGTATCCCAGATAACTGGAGAATAAACATATTGGTGTCAGTGTACAAGAACAAAAGGGGCATCCACAACTGTGGGCAGTACAGAAGTAGGAAACCCCAGTCACATTGCATGAAAGTTCTGGACAGGTTCATTGATAAACAGATATAGAGAATAGTAGAAAGTAAGATGGGAGAGGGCCAGTTCAGATTCAGATCAGGATGCAGCACAACCAACCCAATGTTTGCAGTGAGACAGATAGATAAGCTAGAAATGAGGAAAGAGTCCAATTAGGTATTCCTAGATTTGGAGAAAACATATGACAAGGTCCCAAGAAAGCGGATTTGGGCAGTCCTGCAGTGGTTCAAAGTACCCGATACATTACTACAATTACTGCAGGCTATGTACAAAGATCCAGTAACTCAAGTATGAACAATGTTTGGTCTCCCAGAAGGGTTCTCAGCAGGAGTGGGTGTGCATTACAGTTCAACTTTGAGCCCACTGCTGTTCATACTAATGATGAATTACATTACTAAACAGGTCAGAGGGGACAGATCAACAAAGTTGTTGTATGCAGGCAGATGATGTGGCATTACAGGCAGATTTTAAGCAAGTACTTCAGGAGAAGATAGGGGAATGGAATGCAAAACTGAAGGTAGAAAGGATGAAACTAACTACAGATAAAACAATGGTAATGGCAGCAAACTGGGGAAATCAGAAGAAGCTGAGAACTGAAACAGAAGGGAAGATAGTGGAACAGGTTAATAGCTTCAAGTATCTGGAGGACTTGGTTGAGGGAGAAGGGAAACCTGAATGAAGAGGTCAAAACTAAAATTAGAGGGGCTACAGCCAGATGGCAAAGAGTGTCAGGTGTAGTGTATGACAGAATAATGCTAAAGAGGCTGAAAAGTGAGGTGTACAAAACAGTGGTGTGACCAATTACTACTGTATGGCACCCGAAACCTGTGCAGTAAAGGAAGAGCAGAAGAGGAAGGTAGAAGTGATGGAAATGAGATGGGTGGTAGGATGCACACTGTAGGACAGATGAAGAAATGAGGACATAACAGCAGGAGCCAAAGTAGCTCCAATTGCAGAAAAGACCAGAAAGAAAATATTACAGCAGTTTGGGCACATGTACAGAAAAAACAGGAAGAAGGTAAGAGGAAATGAAAGCATCCAGCAAAGAGATGGATGGATTATGTGAGACAATATCTGCAACAGTCAAACCAGAGTGTCGAAGAAGGCAGGAGATCATCTTTGTGAGGTACTTTTGTGGCCTCTACAGTTGTTTCAGGTGTCTTAGTGAAGCACATGCCAAATGGGGCATTACACTCGATGACTGGCCTAATGAAGGAAGAGTAGAGGAAGAACTCTTTCTTCCTGGATGCAAAACCCTTAGTAAGGGGATGTGCCACACAGAAGGACCTTCTGACCCCAATGGCAATGTGGTGGTCAAAAGAGAGGTTGCTGTCAACCTGTGTTTCCAGATCTCTCATAACGCTTTCTGTGTTCAGTGGACTACCACTGATGTGGTAATTCATGGGAACTGAGTTTTCCCAAAGGGGATAACAACACATTTTTTAGCATTGAGCTTAAGGCCATGGTTCTGACACCAGTCGGTGGTCTCGGTGAGGCCTTTCTGCAGGATGTCAACATCAATTGGGGAGTTAATAATAGCTCCCAACTTGTAATCATCTGCGAACTTCGTCAGCCAAAGTCTCTATATGTAGGCCTGGACTTCAGAGAAGTAGATACCATACTGGAGAGGACCCAGGACCGAACCCTGTGGGACTCCACTCATGACTGGTCAGCAGTCTGCCTTCGAGTCAGCTACTTTCACACTGTGGGCTGTATCTGTGAGCCAGTTTGCAACCCACCTAGTGATACAGGGGTTGATGCCTAGCTTAGTGAGTTTTTCTATGATTTCTGAGTGGGGAATGGTATCAAAGGCCTTGGCCAGATCAAGGTACACTGTATGAACCACCTTGCCTTCATCCACAGCTCTGGTGACTGACTCAAAGAAGTTGACCAGGTTGAGCAGGCATGATTCATATTCATCTGACTAGTCTTATTTGCAAAGCCATGGAAAGAATTATGGAAATTAACAACAAGTATATAGCAGACCTTCCAGAAACTTGATCTCAGTATGGCTTCATGAATGGAAGGTCATGCTTAATGAAATTGATGGATTTCTTTAAAAAGGTCACAAAGGCAATGGACAAAGGGAAAGTGGTGCATACTGCCTACCTAGATCTGGCTGAAGAATTTGATACAATACCCCACTCAGGCACTGTTAAACTTATCTAACTAGGCATAAACCCCTTTATAACACATGCTGGATAGCTAGCATAAACCCCTTTATAACACATGCTGGATAGCTAGCTGGCTCACAGACAGGACCCAAGAGGTTAGGATCAGCGAGGCCACCTCTACAAGCTATCAGTTCACTGTAGACCCTTAGGGCTCTGTGCCGAGCCTGCTCCTCTTTTCCATCTACCAATGTAGCTTTACTCATTTAAGTCTTGGTTGCATTCTCACAGGTATGGAGCATCTAAATAATGTGCTCTTTCAATAATAAATCCTGTTGTGGAACACCAGTCCAGTTGATTATATTAACTTTATGAAAGCACAGGTAGCCTGAACGCTTCAGTTTCTTGGGTACAGCAGAAATAGTTTTTTTTCTTTCTGCAAGCTCTTTTATAGCTATTTTTTAAAAAGCTCTTCTTGAGAAGCCTCAGAGCCAGCCAGTATTTTTTCATTTCAAACTCAGATTTTTGTTTTCAGTCCATCTGAAAAGCTAGTGAAAACTTCTGTTCTTCCAGACTTTTATTTGAGTACACATACTCATTCAGTGTTTTATTTATTTTAAAAACCTCCAAGTACACTTATTTTTTTCATTAAAATTGCTGGAAGCCATCTTCTGTACCAAAGCTGAAACTTGAACTGCTTTTTACTGAACAGCTGCAGTATTATTCCCAACCATTGTTTTCGCTCTCCCTTTTTTTGCTGGATTTTCTCTCAGGTTTTTCAAATTTCTTCTTGGCAGGAATCCAGGCAGTGCAATTACAAGCCAATGACTGCATTTTACCCAAACTGACAGTTTTAATAACCTTTTTTCTCCTTTTTTTCACACTGGGAGAGCGGAAATTAACCCGTTGATCAGTATGCATACATCTTGGTATTCTCTATTCATAGGTCTTCTATCAAAACCCACTTTCCATTTCTGACACCAATAAATATACTGCTCAATTAGCAGTCCACCTAACAAAGCAGTTTACACTGTAATGCATCAATGTGATGTGTTACAATGATAGGCTAAAAGTCACTGCTGAGCTTCCATGGTACAATCTTGGCAACAATATCTTCTTTACATTTGACGCCACTTGCCATTAGTCTGTTTTCTTCAAAGCAATGTTTTAATACACAGCCCAGAACTCATGATTTAGTCTCTTCTAATGACAGTCTCATACGGCATCAGATGCCTGAATCAAGTCCACAAGAAGGCTGTGTCCACATACCCACACAATCTATTAACCTAGATAAGTGAAAGAATGTACTTAGACTAATCCATGTTTTGAATCTATGCTGCACTGGGTTCTATAAATCACAACTTTAAGGCATTCTAAGTATTAATATAGACTGGATTCCGAGTCTCCCTTAACAGTGAAATGAAAATGTCAGGTCTGTAGTTTCTAGTTCCTTACAAGTTCTCAAATCTCTCCTCTGTTCTTATGCAAATTACTTAAACAAAAAAGCATAACTAGGGCAAGGAGCTGCAAATGAACTACATTTAGCATATGTGGGTTTGAACTGTACAACCTCACCTTGCTAACTGTGCAACTATGAGTAAATTACTGAAACATCCAGTAGTCTTGAGGTGTCAACAGACCTTTGTCTGTTGAGTCCTACATGGTCAACAAAACATTTACTTTATACATATCTTTTGAAAAGAAGAAAAAAAAAAGATTTCACTCACTGAAGGAAAAAGAATGTACTTGCAATTACAATCTACAGCAACTGCATTAATGGAAAAACAGGGCATTACTAGCGGTTACGGGTACAGCGTAAATTCAAGCTAAATAAATGTTGTTTTACTACACACTGGCGTAACTTAGTCCTCTCATATTGAGGAAACAAGTCATTACTTTTTTCTTATGTACAGTTTTAACTGATTTTAAATTAAAAAATACTCAATGTTTTTTAAAAATGTAAATCATAAAAATATGAGGATACATGCAGCTTAACAGTCGCAGCCCTATAGAGGGGGCTGGTTTACAGTGGACACCCTAGGGTAGGCTTTCACATCACCAAGCCACAGGCTGGTGGCAGCACTCATTAGCAATTGAGCGGCAGTATGCACTCACACAGGGAGAGTACTGTGTGCTCCCACAGTTCCAGAGGTAACCTGCCCCCCCCCCCCCCCCCAAGGAATAAGTGCTCTCACTGGTGGGATGCTGGCAAGAACACAAATTCCTCACTATCTTGAGTGAAAGATGGGCCCTCTGGATGGCTCATGTCTTAGTGATCTGAAAGTCTCTCTATCTCTTGGGGAGAAATGATTTCAAGTACAACTTGAGAAGGCTTGACAGTTTCCAATGGGGCGGCTGGGGGGGGGGCACACTATTTGAACATGTAAACATTAAGTACATATCCATGATACATTAAGCCTCAAGAAAAATCTACACAATTAAATACTAAAAAAAACTATTGGTGTTTCAATCTTCACATATCTGATGGAATATTTAAACATAGACAGACAATTAACAGAGTCTGGACACAATACACTGCTTACCTTACTTCACAGGTAAGGCTTGAAAGCTATACATTATAATATATTAGAACATTCAAAACACACTTTAATCAACATAATAAACTTCAACTCTCTACTTAACACAAAGCAGTAATGTCTAATTTTCTGACAAATATGTAAACATTTTTGGAAAACTCAACTTTTTCCAAATCATTGCATTCTTTCAAAGTGTGTTAAATTTTATAAGTGAAGCACTGTGCATATCAATGAAAGCTTCCAAGAAAAAGTTAAATTTCTAAATAAAACAGATTTTTCAATTGGGTTTTCACATTTCCAAAATGATGTTGTTTGCCAGTGGCTGAAATATAATCACATCAATTTGCTATAACTGGTTTAAACTTTCTGAAAACAAATGCATTTAGATTGCCAACCTGAATTTGGAGAGGGGTTTGCTTCTTCTCTTCGAGCATCCACAGCTGCTGACACCGCAGGATTCACACTTGTTCCAGCTGTGCAGACAGACTGTGAAATGGCTGTTGCAGGGCCTTCCACCTTAGTCTCAATATTCCCCATTAGTGCTTTTCTGATAATATCCTCCAGACCGAGGTTACTAGCAGGATCGGCACATGCATGACTCCGTGAGCTGACTGCACCTAAGAACATTTGGGATCACAAGAATAAAGAAAGAAAACAGAATTGTGCAAAGTTAAACTCTCACAGTCACTTCAACTACTCATTTGCATTCTCAGCTGTCCTCCAACACCCATAAACCTTTTTTATTAACAGTTCATGGGACTGAAAGAAAGCTACATTTAATGCACTTATCCTGCTGCTGGGACAGTTCTGCATTTCAGTCATGTTCCTTCTAAGGTTACTTGTGAAGTTGCAACATTACAGATGTCCAAATAAACCATAACCATCTTCATTCAAGGGCTGCAAATCATTTTCTGTTCTTTTATTTACATTACTTACATTACTTATTTAAATTTATCAGTGAAGAATACTGACCAAACAATGACCAATTGCAGGCTCAGCCTGAATGTAACAAAACAATGCAAAGCAAATAAACAGTGATTTACTTTTACTAGAAAATCTGATAAACAATATACACACGGACAATCTAACAAACCAAATATATGACAATTACTTAAGTGGAATGGAAAAGGGAGAATAGAGCTGAAGTATGAGGAGACGTGGTGGAGATGCAGGCAGTAGTAGCTAAACTAGCAAAGCTAATACATCAGTAAGATGAAATAGGGGACTAGATTATGTATAGTGGGTTTAGAGCACTACTGGTGTGGTAAACTGAATCCCAGTTTAGGATAACTGAGCTAATCAGGTGGATCAGGTATATGGGAGGTCAATTTACTTATGCAGTAAAAAAATATTTGTTTAGGTGTCATGGGTGATTACATTCAAACTGTTGGTTAAGTATTGTTTGTTCTATGGCCTGAACTGGGAGTGGTTTATGTGATCAGTTAAATCAGGAGGAAGAAACTGACACAGTTTTGGGGGCAGTATTGAGAAGAAAGAGCAAGTAGAGTGCTATCTGACAGTAGGGAGGGACTGACTCTGGCTTGGCTTCTTAGTTTTAGGTTTAAGTGTCAGTAAAAAGTTTGTAGGAGAGAACAGAGGGGGTTGTCTAGCCTGTGTATTCTGAAGAGTGAGGAACCAAGAAAATTATTTGACCTGGCCTGGACTAAAAGCCACTTAGCCTTTGAAAGAGTAAGACAGTGGGGTTCATTCCACGGTGAATCAGATATGAAGCAACAATTTATTGGATAGGATCTGAAGGGTGACAGTGTGGGGAGACCATACTCCAAGTTGAGCAAGGAGGATATCTCTTCCGACAGCACTCATTGCTGGATGTGACAGGAAAAAGAAGTTATGTCTTACCATAACGTTCCATCTGTGTTCTTGATCTTCACTAATCCTTGACTGTGGGTTCAGTTCTGAGCCTCAGAACGAGGATATCTCTTCCGACAGCACTCATTGCTGGATGTGACAGGAAAAAGAAGTTATGTCTTACCATAACGTTCCATCTGTGTTCTTGATCTTCACTAATCCTTGACTGTGGGTTCAGTTCTGAGCCTCAGAACTGACTCGGTCCGTTTACTTTAGCTCGCACCTTCAAAACACTTGAGCTAGGCTCTACCCATAATGCTTATCTCTAAATTACCTCAGATCGAGTTTGCCTAAAATAGTGGTAGACAGATGGTAAATAAGAAAGAATCAGTCGATGCCACATCATGTCTTGATCACCAATTGCTGTAAACAAGACCTGTTGTGGTGGCTCCATTCCAACCACATACTTTCGGGTCATCCTTTCATTATTCCACAGTCCCAAGCCACAGTGACCACGGATGCTTCCCAGATTAGGGTGGGGGGCATTATCTGGGAAAGACGGTCCAAGGCACTTGGTCTCCACTGGAGGTCAATTTGCACATCAATGTTATAGAGGTGAGAGCGGT
Source organism: Protopterus annectens (assembly GCF_019279795.1). Taxonomy (NCBI): domain Eukaryota; kingdom Metazoa; phylum Chordata; order Ceratodontiformes; family Protopteridae; genus Protopterus; species Protopterus annectens. Next base: position 789,262,855 of record NC_056747.1, read on the forward strand.
GCCCTTAGCACTGCAAGCATTTCAGGATGCCCTTCCCCTAGAAGCAGAGGCAATCCAAACAGACAACATGTTGGTAGTCTAGTACATCAACAAACAAGGAGGAATCAATTCTTACCCACTTTGTCGAGAAGCCCTCAGAGTTTGGCAATGGGCGATTTCTTCCAACTGCTTTTTCAGAGCAACCCATATTCTTGAGAGTTTCACCTTGACAGACAACAAGCTAAGCAGAACTATTTTGATGACTCATGAGTGGTCTCTCAATCCTGTGGTGACAGGAAAGATCTTCCATCTCTGGGACCATGTGATATCTGGCTAAGGGAACTAGAGTAATAGAGGCTGCCATCAAGCCTAGCACCTGTAGGATTAGTCTGGCTGGAAAATTTCTGTTCTGAATAATATGGTTTACTTGTGATCTGATCTTTTGTAGCGTTTCCACTGGGAGTGGAGCAAGTCCTGTAACTGTATTTAACAGAGCTCCAATAAATTCCAGTTGCTGTGTAGGTTGCAGATTTGAGTTTTCATAATTTATTGAAGAGCCTAAAGAGGTGCAAAGATATAGAGTGTAATCTCTTGCCCATTCTAGTTGGCACCTGGTGGTAGCAGTAAGGAGCCAGTCGTAGAGATAAGGAAAAACTTGAAATCCCTGCAGTCTGAGATGAGCTGCTACCACTGCCATGCATTTGGTAAACATCCTGGGGGCTGTGGTGAGACCACAGGGTAGTACTCTGAACTGGAAATAACTGGCTCCCAGCAAGAAGCGCAGGAATCTCCTGGAGCATTTGTCCATTTTTATATGGTAATATGCATCCTGAAGATCTAGAGAGCACATACAATCGTCTTTTTCCATGAATGGACTGTACCGAGACTATATGGAATTTGGTTTGCTGAACTGCCTTGTTGAACTGGCTGAGATCCAAAATGGGTCTCCAGTCCCCTGTCTTTTTGGGCACTAAAAAGAATCTTCAATAAAACTCAGATCAGATCTTTGGTCTGGTGGGACGTTTTGGATGACTCTCTTTTTGAGCAGTTTTTGAATTTCTGACTGCTGCTTTCCTGTGACTGGGTGGAACATCCGGGAGTCTTTTTTTGTGTTTTTGGATTGGAGGAAAGGGGAATAATGTAACCTCTGGAAATGATTCCCTGCACCTATCTGTCCAATGTTATCTGTAGCCAAGCAGACTGGTGTAGGGATAACAGTCCCCTGACTGCCTCCAGAGGAAGGCAATCAGGCCTCCGTTCAGGAGTGCTGGTAGGAACTTCCAGAAAAAGCATCTCTGGACTCCTGGTTCTGCGGGCCACCTCTGCCTTTAGGATGGCGTCTTCCATGGTTACTTCCCCCTTTGCCCTGGGGAAAAGTCTTTACCACATGAGTCCTGGAAAGGCCCTTGGGACTTTTTGAACCATAGCCTGCCACTTCTCTGTTTCCTGGAGTAGGGCCGTTGAGTGGAGAAGGATATGCCCACAGCAAAATGAGTCTTCCAATCGTTGTCATATCAGGTCAGTGTCTCTCTTACCTTGGGTCCAAACAGGGATGATCCATCAAATGGAGCACTGATGAATGAGGATTTGAATGGCTCTGCAAAGTCACAAGTGCATCCAGGCATGTCTCCCCTAATGGCTATGCCTGAATCTGCTGCTCTTGTCTTCCCTTTGGCTGCGTGGGCAATTAGCCTCATGGACGAGTTCGAGATTGCCTTGAGGGTGGTGAACTGAGAGGCAACTGTCTCATACCCTTTCAGCTACTGCTCCTGTGAAAGAATCTGACAGCTCTTTGATCAGATCTCCCTGCAGCCTGGATAAGTGTGCCATGTAGTTCAGAGACCTGGGAGCGAAAGTCAATGAAGCATAAACGCATTTCACAAATCTATTCATAGTCCTGGACTCCTTGTTAGGAGGATGGATATTAGGGACTTTCCTCAGTAAGTTCCTTCTTTGTTGCTGCTGCTATCACCATGGCATCTACAGGAATATCCTTAGCCAAATGCTGCTCTTCCTTGGGGGCAGAAAGGATCTGGTCAGGCCTCTTGGGGATCAGTTCAATGGAGTCAAGGATCTTCCATGCCTACTGCATGATCAATTTAATAAGCTCATTAGTGGGCGGAGAGATCCAAGAGCTAGAGGATTGGGCACAAAAAGCTTCCAGGTATACTGACTCCTCTGAGGAAGGGTGGCGGGAAGACCAGCCCCCTCTCTGTTTCAGGATTTCCAGGATGTCCCCAAAAGCATCATCATCAGGGGTTGACATAGGTTCATAGGTTCATACTAGGCTATCTGCCCCAGGGCATTTATAAGCCTAGCCAAAATGTGTTTGGCTTTCGCCACCCATTTTAAATTTATTTTGCTATGCCCTTTTTCGAGGTTAGTATACTGTGCCTCTGTCTAACAGTGACACAGAAGTGATACCCGGGGTAAACCTACGATCTTAAAACACAGAATTATCACAAAAAAACGCCAAGTTTAATCACAGAAGCTCATCAGCATGTATAAGCACAGTTTAAATACATTCATATAGAGGTACATTTAGTATCACATGATTACACCAGCCACTAAGAACACACAATAAAATTCTTTTATACAATCATATGGTAATTTTTTAAAAAAACATGTTGTAAAATTGAAAATTTTAATATATGCATAGTTAATAAAACAAACAATTAAATAAAATATATGCATATATATCACAAGTTATCATATTGGCCCGTTTAACTAGTACAGGTTTGATGCTCAAAGCATTATTTAAACCTGGACACATCATACAAGTCTTATTATCCATTGTAGTTCCTAATTTCTAGAGCATTATTTAAATCCCCCTCTTAAACCCAGTTCAACCTCTAAACTTAAACCTATGCGTTATAGAGCATTGGTCTGAACTTTTCTATTAATTTCTGACCTATGTTCAACAACACGATCTCCTAAGTCTTCTTGTTGTTTTCCCTACATAAAATTTCTCACAATTATATTACAAGGCGAGGATATACAACTTGAGATGTGTTGCAAGTTGCTCTACATTTAAATTATAGCTAATATTGGTTAATGGGTGTATAAAGGGTTCATTGGAATGTATGATATCATCACAGTTATGACACTTGTATGTTCCCACTTTAACTTGGGGATTGTATACTTGTCTAGAAAAATCCTTATAACATAGGATATTCTTCAGTGATTGTTGATTCCTGTAGGCAAACCTGGGTCTATGTCCTACTATTTTTTATTTCAGGGGCCAGTTCTTTTAAATCACATTACTGTGTCCATTATATGTTGTTACATATCTCACAATGTTATCTTGTTCTTTAGGTACTTTTATTAAGGATGTCATATCACCCCCATGCGGTTAAATATTGGTTTATAACCATCATGTCTACCTTTATCTACTTTCTGTGCATTTCCTTATCATGATTTCGAATAACCTCCATTTTTAAATTCTTCAGTCATCACATGTATTTCTTTTTGTATATCCTCAGTTGTTAATCTAGTTGAGATTTAACTATACCATACTAGTCCTTTTTAAATAGCATTACCTGTACATCTTTTATATATTCTACTTTCAAGTTTGTTATCTTTCATATAAATATCTAAATATCTCATATTCTGTTGTGAATAACTCATTTTAAATTTAAAGGGTAGTACCATTCAAATAAGCCAGATAAGAATGGAGTTCATAGTCATCGACAAATCTCACATAACATTTCATGTTTGTTCAATTCGTTTAAATCATTATAATTGCTTTCTATTTGGCTGACGAGTTGTTCCCATGGCCACACCAGTGAGTTGCTTATAAGGTACACCATCAAATAAAAAAAAAAATGGTGTATTTGATGGTGTACCTTATAAGCAAACTCACTGTGTGGCCATGGGAACATCCGGTACAATACATTTGCAAATATTGTTCTTACTATTGGGAAAGCAAAAACGAATTGAACAAACATGTGAAATGTTATGTGAGATTTGTCGATGACCTGAGTATGAACTCCATTCTTATCTGGCTTATTTGAATGGTACTACTTTTCAAATTTAAAATGAGTTATTCACAACAGAATATGAGATATTTAGATGTGGAAATTTATATGAAAGATAACAAACTTGAAAGTAGAATATATAAAAAGATGTACAGGTAATGCGGTATTAAAAAAGGACTAGTATGCACCCAACACATATCTATAGTATAGTTAAATCTCAACGTAGATTAACAACTGAGGATGAGATATACAAAAAGGAAATACATGTGATGACTGAAGAAAAAAATGGAGGTTATTCGAAATCATGATAAGGAAATGCACAGAGGAAGTAGATAAAGGTAGACATGATGGTTATAAACCAATATTTAACCGGGGTGGGAGTACATATCCTTCCTAAGTAAAAACACCTAAAGAACAAGATAACATTGTGAGATATGTAACAACATATAATGGACACAGTAATGTGATTTGTAGCATAATAGAAAAGAACTGGCTATGGCCATGCCTGAAATACAAAAAATAGTAGGACATAGACCCAGGTTTGCTACAGGAACCAACAATCACTGAATATCCATGTTAGTTATAAGGATTTTCTAGACAAAGTATACAATCCCCTGCTAAAGTGGGAAACATACAAGTGTCATAACTGTAGTTGTTGTGATGATATCATACATTCCAATGAACCCTTTAAACACCCATTAACCAATATTAGCTATAAATTTAAATGTAGAGCAACTTGCAACACATCTCAAATTGTATATCTCGCTACTTAATAATTGTGAGAAATTTTATGTAGAAAACAACAAGAAGACTTAGAGATCGTGGTTGTTGAACATAGGTCAGAAATTAATAGAAAGTTCAGACCAATGCTCTATAAGCATATTATGGGCTAAACTATGCATAGGTTTAAGTTTAGATGCATATGTGGGGTTGAACTGGGTTTAAGAGGGGGGATTTAAATAATGCTCTATTAGGAACTACAATGGATAATAAGACTTCATGATGTGTCACCAGGTTTAAATAATGCTTTGAGCATCAAACCTGTACTAGTTAAACGTCAATATGATAACTTGTGATATATATGCATATATTTTATTTAATTGTTTGTTTTTATTAACTATGCATATATTAAAATTTTTTAATTTTATAACATGTTTTTTAAAATTACCATATGATTGTATAAAAGAATTTTATTGGTGTGTTCTTAGTGGCTGGTGTAATCATGTGATACTAAATGTACCTCTATATGAATGTATTTAAACTGTGCTTATACATGCTGATGAAGGGTAGAGTACCCGAAAGCTTCTGTGATTAAACTTACGCTTTTTGTGATAATTCTGTGTTTTATGGTCTCATGATTGAAGGTCTTTGATGCTATCTATATTCCGGTAAACCTACGATCTCCCATCCACTCATCAAGATTCCTCTTGAAGAGAGTCAATGAGGGACTCTGCCTAACCTGGACTGGGATTTTATTCCAGAGTGAAGGGAGCCTCTGGGTTATGAATCTGTCCCTCCAGCATGTCCTATTTATTTCAGTGCTGAGGTTCAAGTCTCTCAAGCGCGTAGCTCGATGGGATTTGGATTTTCTGAGGTGCAGCATGTCCATTAATTCCGGGTTGGACATGGCTTTATACGTCAGGCACAGATCGCCTCTGAACAGGCGGTATGCCACTGAGTAGAGCTGGAGTTTCTTTAACTGGGCAGCATATGGCATCTGTTTGAGCCCTTTGATCCTCTTGGTGAGGTACTTTTGGGGTCTTTCCAGATGCTGCAGGTGTCTGGTAAGGTACATCCCAAAAGGGGCATTGTACACAATTACGGGCCTGATGAGGGATGAGTAAAGAGGCACGATGCCCTCCCCTGATCTAGATGTGAATCCCTTCATGATTAGGTGGGCTATATAAAATGTTTTTCTAACCACTTTGGCCACGTGGTTGTCAAATGAGAGATTGCTATCAACTTGGGTCCCCAGGTCCCTAATTACTTCTTCTGTACTTAATGGATTACCACCTATGTGCTAATTTGTGGGCACTTTGTTTTTGCCAAAGGGGATGACTATACAGTTTTTGGCATTTAGCTTGAGGCCATGGCTCTGGCACCAGTTGTCTGTTTCTATGAGGCCCTTTTGCAGGATGCTTGTGTCAGCTAGAGAGTCGATTATGGCGCCCAGTTTGCAGTCATCTGCGAACTTGGTCGGCCACAGTCCTTCCGTGTTGGCCTGTACCTCCGAGAAATATATACCGAACAAGAGAGGTCCCAGGACTGAGTCTTGTGGGACACCACTTGTAACTGGTTTGGAGTCTGACATGGCTCCAGCAATTCTAACCATGTGGGTTCTGTCCTTGAGCCAGTTTGCAATCCATCTAGTGACATAGGGGTTTATATTTAAGCTGGTGAGCTTATCTATAATGCCCGAGTGGGGTATTGTATTGAAGGCCTTTGCGAGGTCCAGGTAGGCTGTGTGGACCACCTTCCCCTCGTCAATGGCCTTGGTGACTGTTTCAAAGAAATCAACCAGGTTTAAGAGGCTTGATCTGCCCTTAAAGCCAAACTGGGTAGGATTCAGTGTTTGTAGGTCCCCAATATCTTTATTTATGAGGTCCATGATGATCCTTTCCATAGCTTTGCAGACCAAGCTAGTCAGGCTTATGGGGCGATAGTTTCCAGGATCTGTTGAGGCACCACCTTTATGGAGAGGGACCACTGTTGCTGTACGCCACTCTTTGGGCACATATCCTGTAGTAAGGCTGAGATTGAACAGTAGTTTTATGTTTGGGTTTAGCTCTTCTTGGAGTTCATGTAGGGCGAGCCTAGGACACCATCTGGTCCCATTGGTGCTGTGTTTTTGGCTTTGGAGAGGGCGGCTCTTACCTGTGCATCTGAGATGTCAGGGGGGCAGCACTCTGCTGGGATAGATATTTGCCCTTTTGGTGAGGGGGGGGGTTCGCTGAACCTGTCAGCTAGGATGTTGGCAATGTCTGTGGGTTTGGTGTATTTTTTGTCATTTTGGACTAATTCTGAGTATGTCTGGGAATTCCCACCCAGGTTCCTAACATAACTAAAGAAAGCCTTGTGATTATCCTTAGTGTCCTGTGCAATTTTTCTCTCGAAGCTGGCCTTAGACAATTTTATGTGTGCCCGTAGTTTTTTGCTAATACTGATCAGTGATGCGTTCCCTTTCTGGGATTTTGCTCTATCATTTAGTAGCTTCCTCCTTCTAATGTATAGTTTGTTTATGGCTGGGGTCCACCAGACAGGACATCTGCCTTTGGAGGATTGGGTCTTGGTTTTATTTGGGATCGCATGATCCATGCATTCCTGAAGGTGTTTATAGAATGCGTTATAAAGGATTCTGCGGTCTGGGCCATATTTTCTACAGGCCTGGGGGCTTTGAAGGATTCCAAATCAGTTTTGAGGAGTGTGAAATTTGTTTTAGAGAAGTTTTTCACTGAGGTTTTCTGGGCAGGGGGTGGGGTTGGGATGTGAATATCCAGTGAGATTAGTTTATGGTCTGATCTTACCAGTGAGGGATACACTTCTGGTCTGGAGCATAGAGTCCCCATGTTGGCGATGATCAGGTCCAGTATGTTTTCCCCTCTTGTGGGAGTGGTAACAAGTTGTTCCATAGCATTTGAGTTTATAAATTCTAGGAACCTTTGGGCTAGGGTGTTGGAGCTAGAGTAATGCTCCCAGTCTATGTTTGGGTAGTTGAAGTCGCCCAATATAATGGTGTTTGGGGAGACCTTCATATTTTCCAGTGTTCTCAGGAAGGCCGAGTGGGGTTCCTGGGTTTGGGAGGGTGGTCTGTAGCAGGCTATAAACTGAAAGGTAGTTTTACCCACTGTTAGTTGCACATGGATAGTCTCTGATGCTTCGTGCTTTGCCACCAACCTGGAGATGTGGGTATCTTTGATGAATATCGATACTCCCCCTCCTTTTGTGGTTCGGTCCAAGTTTTGGGGCCGAAAAGCATGGTATGAGGTATAACCTGGTAGTGCTGGGGAGCTCTCGGGAGCCCTGAACCAGGTTTCTGTTACTGCACAGATATCGATGTTCTCCATGCTAAGGAGAGTTTCGAGTGCGTGCATCTTGATGTTTAGACTTCTGGCGTTGAGTAGCATTACTCTTAGTTTTTATCCCTTGTGATACCTATGGAGGTGGGTTTGTCTTTTGAGCCTTGCCTAAAAAAGGCACTATGGGGGTAGCAAGAGCCTTTGCCAATATCCGAAAGCCCAGGGGTGACAGGTGGAAGCCGTCCCTAGCGAAGCATCGTGGCTTGTCAAGCATATCATCCCAAGCTGACAGGCATTGGATCCCCTTTGAATGACACCAGTACTTAAGCCAATTGTTGAAATTGATCATCTTGTCTTCATATTGTGGCATCATTCTTGGTGAGGGTAAGATGCTACTCAAGGTCAGGGTCATACCGGCCTGGGCTACATGCTCAGCGAGCTCCTTTATGTCTCTTTTCATGTAGTCCAGGGAGGTACGTCTCAGGTCATTCACACAAGCATGGACAATGACTGAGTCATATTTGTACTTGCCTTGGAGTGACCTGAGTGCTTGTGTTATGTGGCGGATCCTAGCGCCCGACAGGCTGCTCACCGTGACCCTCTCCTTGTTCAGCCTGGTGAGCGGAACGTCAGTGTGCCTGACGATAGAGTCACCTATTACAAGTGTATCAGGTGTGTTGTTTAGTCTTAAGGGCTGTGACTGTTTGGCACACTGGCTTTGTGAGATATGTGTTGCACGTGTTTTGTTTTGGGGTAGCGGCTGCTTGGGTGTCTGCTTTGGAGCTCTCTGCCGCTTCGGCAGATCTTTATTTAGAGTCTCCAAGTATGTTTTTGTGTGATTATGTGTTTGGTTTGCTGTCGTGGTAGGTCTATGTGAGACTGGAATTGTAGTGAGTGTGGTTTCCTTCTCCTCCTGACTGGTTATGCCAGTACTGAGTTGAGAGAGCTTAGCCTCCAGTTTGGCTATATGGTTGCATCTCTCACATGTGTTGGAATTTGTTGGGAGGAGGAGAGGGTTGTCTGTGTACATGAGGCAGTTGTAACATTGCCTCAAGATTCCCAGATTCACCAGCTGGACCGGACAGGAGATTGACAACTGACCTTTGGACATGCTAGAATAATATTGGGAATTCCTTAATAATTGAAAACTAGGGCCAGTGGGGAGTGAGGGTGTAGTGCTTTTAATTTTTAGTGCTGACTTATATAATTGCTTTAGTGAGCAAGTGCCAGGTAACTTAAGTGCAATGTGTTACAGGTAACTTAAATGCAAAAACTACAAACAGCAACTTTCTTTCAAGTGAAACAAGGAAATAAGTACAGTAAGCAATGCAGATATCACTAGTGATCCACAGAAGCGCTGAGAAGCCGCGTATTAGGTGGAATTAGCGTTCCAGGGAAATAACAAGCAAACAAACAACAAGCATATAAACAAAGCTAGATTCAGCAGGCCTGGATCTAGTCTATGCTACAGCAAACAAGGTGTACCAATTTCAGTAAGATACAGTTCAAATATTCAGGCACTATAAACCTTTAACCAGAAATTCCCAGCTCAGAAGGGCAGAGTCCAGCCTCTTCTCCCACAAGAGTGCAGACCACAAACCTTCTTAATGTAAAATAACTAGCCTGAAGCCCAAGTGCTTAAACCAGAACTAATACACTTTAAGAATAACAGACACTGGGCTCTCAATCAGCAGTTCCCAACTAGAAGGATGAAAGCTACCTGTCCTGCCACCACAGTGCATGCCACAAACCTTCCTAATGTAAAACAACTGGTCTGAAGCCCAAGTGCTTAATCCAAAAGACTTAGAATGATAGCTACACTTTAATCAAGTTACTACCAAGCAGTAATAAATACAACTGAATACTTTAGAGAATGCCTGGATTAGTGCTCAAGTTACACAAACAAAGCTAGATCCAGCAGGCCCGAATCCAGTCTATGCCACAGCAAACAAGGCGCACCAACTTCAGTAAGAAGCAGTTAAGATATGCATGCACTATAAGCCTTCAACCAGAAATTCCCAGCTCAGAAGGGCAGAGTCCAGCCTCTCCTCCCACAAGAGTGCAGACCACGAACCCTCTTAATGTAAAATAACTGGCCTGAAAGCCCAAGTGCTAAAACCAGAATTAATACACTTTTAGAATAACAGACACTGAGCCCTCAAATCAGCAGTTCCCAACCTAGAAGGATGTAAGCTACCTGTTCTGCCACTACAGTGCAGACCACAAACCCTCTCAGTGCAAAACAACTGGTCCGAAGCCCAAGTGTTTAAACCAAAAGGCTTAGAATGAGTTACACCAAGCAGTAAGAAATACAATTGAGTACTTTTAAGATGATGCAAAAGTAAAAAAACGTAGGTAGAAACACAAGTACAGTAAAAGCAGATGTAATTTTTTTTTTTTTCCTGAACAAGTGCTGAGATCAAAGAAACAGATTTGAGTGCTGAAACTAGAAAACTGGCTAATTATAAGAAAAAAAACTAAGCTAGAAGGCTTCCCTCCAACACAGAAGGGGCTTGGGGAACCTTCCCCCTCATCAAAATCTATATCCTCTGTGAAGGACTCCTTCGGGGAGTCTGTCTTCCTCTTGCACTTTTCCTTCACAGGTACTTCCTCGGGGGTCTGTTCCGGGGAAGTATCTGAAGAGAAAACCACCAAGGTGGGTCTTTCCTGAGGCTTTTCTGCCCTCTGTCCCAGGGATGAGACTGACAGTAGCTCTGGTCAAGGGGATGCAGGAGACTGGCCCGACAGGGATGACAAGGACTGGAGTCCACTATGGACTAGGCCTTCTCCATGATCCAGAGGGATGGGAGCCCGAAACTGAAACAGACTCCTTCGGAACCATGGTCCCACCCCACACCGAGGAGGTGGCCACTGAAGCAGAAGCTTGCGCTGAGACAATGAAAGTTAAAGCACCAAGTGGCATGATGGGCTCTGAAAAAAAAAGGAAATCGAACCCTGCCCCTCGGAAATAGCAATGAAGTCTCAACCCTGTGAGACTGCCAGTTCCAAAAGACAAGAGAAGTTCAAGACAATTCTAGGTTCCGGAGAAGAAGCTCTTACTGGAACAGAGAGTCATAGGTCAGTGCCACCGGCTCCAATGACTCAAATGGAGTTGGAGGTGGAAGATGAGACAGTGTTGAAGTAGGACAGGTCCCAGACCTGACTTGTCCACCAGCTTCATGACGTCGGATTCCAAGAGGCTCTTAACAGATCAAACAGACAATGAAGAAGGAGACCTAGGTGGTCTCGGTTCTACAAAATGGCTAGGTGGTCAGTCCTTAAATGGATCGACTGAGGGACAGTACCTTGATCTTGGAATTGAAATCAAAGTGGTCTGCTCTGGTACCAACAAAACTTCTGGTGCCAAAGCAGTAGTCTTCTTGTCTGATGAAGTAGATGGTGCAGAGTCTGTCTTGACTATCTGTGCTGAGGGAACTCTCAACACCATAGGCTGTTTAGATATCTTTTTAGGTGGTTCAGAGGAACTGCTTGTAACAGAGTGTGAGCATTTCTTCTGTTTAGAAGAGGAGGATGAACTGGCTTTGGTCCTAGACCCAAGATATGCCCTCTTAAAAGTCCCCTTTTAGTAAGCCTTTCATGATTAACTTTTTTCTCTGCTCATTAAAAGTCCTGGTGGAGAAACCATGACATATAGAGCAGTTTTCCTGCAAGTGTACAACTCCTAAACAATATACACAGAAGACATGTCTGTCTGAATTGGGCATCTTTCTATCGCACTTCTGCCACCTATTAAAGCCAGAAGTGCCCTTAGAATGTTTAACCGAAGAAGCAGATTCATCAATCATACTGGAAAGGAAGGCTTAAAGCTGACAAATATCATATATACACACACACAGAAAAGGGGACAGCAAAGATTTTTTTTTTTTGAAAAAGAGAAAGGGGTACCAACTATGATATCCAAAAATACCTAAATAGGTAAAAGGAGAGCACCAGCAATGGTACGTAGAGAATGCTACCTAACGGTAAAGAAAAAGCGGGGGAAAGACCTCACACACACGCACAGAAAGGAAGCAAGAGGAGCAGACAGAAAGAGTAAGTATTCAGGAAGATAAGTATAAGAAGGATTTAAAGAAATTCAAAGAAAAAAACTTAGTTTAAAGAACTGCCAAAGCTCGAGAGAGGTTGGGCATGTCTGACGCACGAAGCAGCAAACTAGATCTGAGGTAATTCAGAAAGGAGCATTATGGGTAGAACCTAGCTCGAGAGTTTGGAAGGTGTGAGCTGATGTAAATGGCGAAGTCGGTTCCGAGGCTCGGATCGGAGCCCATAGTCAAGGATTATGTGAAGACTGACAACATCATATCAGATATTTTGTTGGCCTAGAAGAGTAGACTACATGATCCTAGCTCTCAACTTTTAGATGTGCTCATGGAAGTTTAGTAATTGGTCTAGCCAAATCCCTAAATATCTAAATAAGTTGCTGGTTTTAATGAGATTATTACCACAATTAAGTATATGAAAGGATTGGGGGCATTTTGAAATCCTTTTCAGCACTAACAGATAAAAACCTCCCTATCCTACATGGTATATGCTGTACATTTCCTCACTAATATATAAAATCCTCCAGGGGGGTCTTTATAAGCCTTTCATTATAAAACGGATCAAAAGAAATACTACAGAATGATTAGTCAGAATGAATTTAACAAATATATAAATTCACAACAAACACAAAGTAAGTTCAAATAAATGCCAAAATGCAGAATGTCATACAATATATGGGTACTAATGACTCACACCAGAAAGGATATCTGGATGCTGGATGAGAAATGTTCAATCTTTTTTGACTTTTATTAGCAATGTGATGTACATCCCTATTTTACGTTTCATATAAATAGGCATTATTTAACAAAAATAAGAAAACTGTTGATATGATTAGAATATCAGATCAAAGGTTAGATGTCTGACCACAGAGACATTGATAACAAATTCCAACACTTGGTTACAGATGGAATGCACCCGACTCGGGTCAGAAAACCTCTTCCCATAGTATGATATAAAAAGCTGGATGTTCTGCAACACAGACGTCAAATATGCAAACTCAGCATGCATCTTTACAAATTTTGTCAACAGATCCCAAAAGTTCGAAAGAGAGAGGTTAACCTATCGTATGTTGAACTGTTAACCAGAAACAGCAATATCAGAATAATAAATGAGACAATGGCACTTGCAAATTAGTGTGTTATAACACTTTCCTGAAGTTTACAAATACAATAAGAAAATATTACTAACAGAGGAGGTATGTATTAATAAAAAGAACAAATATAGAGGAGGATGTACATGAGTTTGACAATACTAAGCAAAACATTTTGATATAAGATGAATAAATACTGAAGGTGCATAGATACTACATGCTGGTATATGGAGACTATTGATTTTCTTCACAACTGTTAACTACCACTATAAATTTTAACTGAGATCTTAATCTTGCCAGAACAATGCACTGTACGAATACGTACAGATGAATCTCCCCATACCCAATAAAACCAAGACGCTCTCCTCCAAAAAAAGGAAGCCAATCTGGTGGTCCCCTGCCATAAACAAACGCTACAACAGGAGGAGGAAACTGATGTAGAATAAGGTGAAGTCCCAAGACTGGAAAAACTCCCTTATCAGCCTCAACAAAAAGTTGAGAACCCCCATCAAATCCTCTAATGTTAGCTATGAAAACAGAATTGCAGCAGATAGTAAAGACAACCACAAGGCCTTCTATAGTTACGTAAAGAACCTCCATGACAATACCCAGATTTGCTCTGAGCTACTGCACAATGGTACCTCCTATACCGAGCCAACAGATACTGCCAATATACTGGCCAACAGATTCAGTGCCAACCCCCCCCTCAAAGGACCAATCACACCACCAGTAGACTGCCAGGAACCCAGTATTACTGCAGCACAGGTTAAAACAGCACTGTTCAAAGCCAAGAATTATAGTTATGTACTTACCATAACATGGCATCTATGTTGTATGTAGTCACCATTCATCACGTTAGGGTCTTGGATCCAACCGGCATACTCAGAACACAGCTTAGCTCAAGCCCCTTCCCTCCCATAATGCTCTGCTGCCCTACACTCCCTCAGATCGAGTTTGCATAAGGAAGGAAGACAGACAAAAGTATTTAAACAAAACAGAACGTCCAAATCCAACCACTCTTCCAGGAAGAGGGCTGGAGGGTGGGATAATGATGAATGGTGACTACAGATAATACAGATGCCAAGTTATGGTAAGTACATAACTATAAATCTGATATTATCTAGTCACCATTCCTCATGTTACAGTCAGAGTCCCCAGCTACCTAAATCCTGGGAGGTCTCAAGGAAGGACATGCCGAAGAACCGTGGAGCCAAATGAAGTCCTTCCTCTGGAAATCAAATCCAATTTATAGTAGGAAATAAAAGTGTGGGGAGAAAGCCACGTTGCTGCTGCACAAATATCATCTAAAGACTGACGTTCTGCAAAGGGAGTGGAGGCAGAGACTGCCCTGGTAGAATGAGCCCTCCCTGGTGTAGTTAAGGTAATACCTTCTGAAGAATAAATGAAGGAAATACATTTTGAAAACCAATGGGACACCATGACTTTCGAAATACCCCTGCCCTTTCTATTCAAAGAGAAGGCAACAAACAGTTGGTCTGAATGCCTAAATTCTCACGTTCTATGTAAATAAAATCTAAGTTAACAATGAATGTCCAATGTGTGCAGAATATATTCCCTTTTATTGGAATAGTTAGGGAAAAATACAAGTAGATGAATACACTGATTGAGATTCGCTGGTAAGGCCACTTTAGGCATGAAGGATGGATCTGGTTTTAGAGGCACCCTGTCCTTGCGGAAACTTAAGTAGGGCAGCTTGAAAGTAAGAGCTTGCAATTCTGAAACTCTCTTTGCCAAAGTTATTGCCACTAAAAAGGCAGTCTTCAAGGAAAGAAATTTAATATCACACGAAGCTGCTGGTTCACAGGGTGGTTTTGTCAAAGCCTGCAGAACCAAAGTCAAATCCCATGGGGAGAAGGGGTTTTTACAGGAGGCCGTAACAGAAACCCCCTTTTAAAAAGGCCTTACAGAGGCGCGCAGAAAAGGCAGAATCATCACCACGGTGAAAATTCGAAATCACTGCCAACTGTACCTTGATAGTGGAAAAACTATCTCTTCCTTAAAGAGAGAGGTGAAAGAGAGAAGTATTTCGGGAACAGGGGCAGAGAAGGGGTCTAAATTCTTACTCTTCGCCCAAACTGAAAACCTCTTCCATTTACTGGAATAAACTTTCCTAGTAGAGGACCTCTGGGAAGCAAGAATAATCTCCTTTACGGGTGAAGCTAGCCTGGACTTAGCCAAAATCACTGGAAGTGGACATACCACGCTGTCAGACATTGGGTCTGTAGGTTTGGGAGTGGTAGGAGAGAAGGATGAGATAGCAGATCCGGAACAGGATCGAACACCCAGGGTGGATTCCTCAAATGAGACGAAAGGAGGGGGAACCACACCTGCCGAGGCCAAAAGGGGACAATGAGGATCAGTTGAGTCTTGAGGCGTCTGGCTTTCTGAAGTACTCTGGGAATTAGAGGTAAAGGAGGAAAGGCATACAGGGGACCTGGAGGTCAATCGTGGGTGAGCATGTCCCTGGGGGATTCCCCCTCTGGGGGGATCAATGCAAAGAAGTTGTTGCATTTGTGGTTGAGAAGAGATGCAAACAGATCGCAGCTCGGATAACCCCGTTGACAGAAGAGCTGTTGAGCCACCACTGGATTCAAGGACAACTCGTGAGGAGTCAATACAGCCCTGCTCAATTTATCCGCCAACACATTGGATGCTCTGGGAATGTGCATTGCAATGAGAAAGTGCCCCATGGCCATCGCCCACTCCCAGACCCTCATGGCCTCACGACACAGCAGATAAAGTGTACCCCCCCTTGCTTGTTTATATACCAAACAACAGCCATGTTGTCTGATAGAACCACAATCATTCCCTGAAGAAGGCAGTCTTGAAAGGTTTGCAACAATAGGACGACTGCCCTCATCTCCAGAACACTGATGTGCAGTTTGGTCTCTTAGGATGACCATGTCCCTTGGATCGTCTGTCCCTGGAAATGCCCCCCCCCAAGGAGAGAAGTGTCCGAGGTGACTGTCGCCACAGGAGTCGGAGGAACCAAAGGCCCACCTGCTAGAAGATCTGGTGAACAAATCACCACGAAAGATGCTTCTGACACACCAAGGTGAGCCGAATGGGAAAGGAAAGGGGATGCTGCAACGCTGACCACTGAACTGCAAGGGTCCAGTGAAGGACCCTTATATGGTACTGAGCCATCTGAACCAAATAAATGGTGGCTGCCATCGATCTTAGAGCCCTGAGAATGAGTGAGGCCGGAGAACAGTTTAACTCCAGCAGGGTCCGAACTTGGTCGCAAATAAGCAGCACCAGTCAAAGAGGTAAGGCTGCGACCTGAGAGGTGGTATCCAACAGTGCACCTATGAATTCCAGCTTTTTGGTTGGAATTAAAGAGGATTTTGCCATGTTCACTGTAATAACCAGCAGATGGAACAGGGAAAGTACAGTGTGAATATTGTCCAGTAGTTGATGGCTTGCGGGGGCCGTCAGGAGCCAATCGTTCAAATAGGCAAAAACTTGCATTCTCTGCAGCTGAAGATGAGCTGCTACCACTGCCATACATTTAGTAAACACCCAAGGGGCTGAGGTGAGACCAAAGGGCAGGGCCCAGAACTGAAAATAATCGACTCCCAAGCGAAAGCGGAGAAACCTCCTGAACCATCAACCCATTTTTATATAGTAGTATGAGTCGTGGAGGTCCACTGACACAACCAGTCATTGCTGTGCAAGAGAGGCACAATCGACTGCACAGTGACCATCTGAAACTTCAACTTCTGCACAAACTGTTCCATGCGACTGAGATCTAAAATGGGACGTATGTTCCCTGTTTTCTTTGGAACTAAAAAGAAGCGGGAATAAGTTCCAGATCCTCTCTGTCCTGCGGGGACCTGCTGGATGGCTCCTTTTTGAAGAAGGCTTACAACCTCTTGTCAGGCTGCCTCTTCCTAATTGGGTGGCATATCCGGAAGAGGACTGGATTTTGTGGGAATTTCTAAAAAGGGAATGCAGTAACCCCTGGATATAATTGCCAGCACCCACTGATCATTTGTAATACTTGCCCAGGCTAGCAGGTGCAGTGATAACCGGCCCCAGACTGCCTCCAGGGATGGAGAGTCAGGCACCACCTCAGGGACACTGGAAAGGTTTCTCAAAGAAGGGGTCCCTGGAACCTTGGTTTTGTGGGCCTCCTCTGCCCCTGGGGCAGACGTCTACCACTGAAACCTCTTCCCTGTCCACTGAACATCTTGAAAGGGAGACTGTGCCTTCCTGAAACACATTCTCTTACTCCCCTTCTGGGTCTTGGAAAAGGATCTCTGTGGGGCAGAAAACCCGATCCCAATGGCCGACAAGGTCTTCCCTTCCTGTTCACTGCGGGTCAAAGTCTCTTTTACAGTGGGACCAAAGAGAGTGGAACCATCAAAGAGGGCATTAACAAAAGATGTCCTGAAGGCCTCTGCAAACCCACTCAAATGGAGCCAGGCATGATGCCCAATTGCGATACCTCAGCCCGCCACCCGTGAGGACCATTCCACAGCATTGGAAATCAGCCTCATGGATGAATTCACAACTGAATGAAGGGTTGACAGCTTTGGAGAAACTGCCTTGAATTCCTCCTCAGACATGGACCCAGAGAGGGAAGTAGATAATTCCTTTATCAAATCCCTCTGGAGACAGGTGAAACGTGCAAGATAATTTAATGCTCGCAAGCTAAAAGCAGCCGAGGTGAACACCCGCTTTCCAAATCTGTCCATAGCCTTCTATTCACGATTGGGCAGATGGACAGAAGAATTCTGCTCTGCCAATTCCTTTTTGGTAGCAGCAGCCACCACAACAGCATCAACCAGGACCTCTTTGGACCAAAAGGTTCTATCTGATGGAGGGCTCAGAAACTTGTCTGCTTTCTTGGGCACTGGCTCCTTCCAAGCCCTGCTGGCCACAAGATCAATGAGAGGATCAGCAGGGGGGGACACCCAGGAGGTAGATGGCCACATACTGAAAGCCTCCAGAAATACAGCTTCCTCCAAGGACGGAGTTTGGGTAGACCAGCCACCTTTGGTCTTGAGGATCTCAAGTATGTCTCCAAGAGAGACATCCTCCAGCGGACATCAGCATCCATATCCTCCGTAAGGGACTCCATAGGGGAGTCAAGATGGCTCCTCTTACAAGTCCTCTCCCTGGGAACATCCTCCGCTGGGGGGTGGTGGAGAAGACTCAAAAGAGGAGGGGGACCCTGTGGGGAAGGGACATCTCCCTGGAGGCTAAGTCGGATGGGCTGACCGGAATGCAGGATGAGACAAGCTGCTCAGATACTGGGGCTGGGTAGGATGACCGTGTGCAGGAGAGGCAGGTCTGATAGTAGAGAAAGATCTTTTGGCAGCCAGGAAAGCGGAAAGACTAGGAGAGGTTCCATCCCCTTCTCCCACTGATAAAACCCTAGCAGACAGTCCCGCCACTCCACCGGACGGCACCAGACAGGAACTGTCAAAGGCAGAGTCAGCCAGAGGAGGAGACCGGTCCGAAAAGCCCAGGGCCAAATCCAACCCCATAGACCCCGGCCTGACAGGCCCAACTGACCGGATGGTCTGTTCCGGGGGAACAGAAACAGTACCAGCCACCAATCCCATCAGGGCAGGACCCAAACTGGGCCCCAGTGCTCCGCTAGCCTCCACTCCGCTCAACAGTCCCTGAGAATCCAAGCCACTGGTCGGATGAGGAGCAATCGAAAGGGGAGTGGGAGATTAGATTCCCGAACTGTGGGCCAGAGAAGCCAGAAGCCCCAACTCCATCTGAGCTTTCAGAAAGGCCCACATCATCCTGTCCATATCCACAGGGAGGGCACTCCTAGAAGATCAGGAGGAGATGGAGGACCTACTGGGAGAATCACGCACGGAGCCAGAGAGTCGTCTCTTGCATTTCCTAGAACAAGACCTACCCAGAGAAGATTGAACCTGCTTAGAAGGCAATGGATCCAAAGGGAGATCCTCAACTATAATTGCTCTGGCACGACTCTCGGATCCGACCGAATCGGAACCGAACTCAACAAAGGATCCGAAATAATATTTCTCTAATCCCTCGGATCTAAAAGGGTTGATCCGTAGGTACGGTGCCTACCCACGGATCCAAAGGTCTGGAGCAGAGATCCTTGGATCCAGGAGAGGACACAAAGTACCGGATCCGAGGGCTTTGGGTCCGAACCCTTGGATCCAGGAGTGGACTCCCTGGATGATCTGGGACCCGAAGATCTCAGACCCAAAACTCCCCTGGCTGGAGCCGGATCTGAGGACCTAGGATCCAACAGCCTGGGATGCTTGGTTGGGCCTCCTCAATGGATAGCTTCTTTCTAGCCCCAGAAGAGCCCGCCTTGGCCGAGGAACCAGTGACCAAGGAGCCTCCTTTGACCAAGCCTTTAATCAGGAGCTTGTTACAACGGTTGACCAAAAAGCCCTCAGGTTGAAGGCTGCACAAATGCCGCATTCCACCTCGAGGTGGTCGCTGCCAAGACAGTAAAGGCACTCCTCGCGTGAGCTCGAAATAGGCATTTCCCCCCCACAAGAGGAGCACCTTTTAAAACCCAAGGGTTTATCTGACATCACCGAACCAGGAAACAAAGAACAAAGTAAAAAAACAAGCCAAAGTTTGAAACACCTGATAAATCCGCCCGAAACACTCGCACACAACTTAAATCTAACCAACTACTTACACACCACAAAAACTAGGCCGAAACACAAACCAAGAGAAAGAGACAAGAAAAAAGGGTAAGACTTGACCAGGATGGGATATCTAAGAAAGGAAAAACTACCTACTAACACTCACAACCCAGAAAAAAATACAAGAAATTTAAGAAACCTTTCAAGAAACACTTACACTAAGAGGAGCTGAGCAATCTGCATCTGACTGACTGAATGGCAAACGAGATCTAAGGGAGTGTAGGGCAGCAGAGCATTATGGGAGGGGAGGAGCTTGAGCTCAGTTGTGTTCTGAGTATGCCGGCTTGGATCTGATATCGGATCCAAGACCCTAACGTGAGGAATGGTGACTAGATAACATCAGATTACAGCTCCTATGGGACCTGACAATATCCCTGGCTGTGTTCTACATGAACTACAGAGTGGACTAGCACCTCACCTGTGTGCCCTGCTCAATCACAGCCTCACCTCAGGCTTTGTCCCTAACAAACGGCACACTGCTACAGTCATCCCTCTCCACAAAGGACGAGCGACTACATACCCTGGGAACTATCGCCCCATTAACCAGACAAGTCCAATATGCAAAGCTATGGAACGCATCATCATGGACCTAATAAACAAAGATATAGGGAATCTCCAAACTGGATGCCACACAGTTTGGTTTTGTGAAGGGTAGATCATGCCTGCTCAACTTGGTCGACTTCTTTGAGTCAGTCACCACAGCTGTGGATGAAGGCAAGGTGGTTCATACAGTCTACCTTGATCTGGCCAAGGCCTTTGATACTATTCCCCACTCAGGAATCATAGAAAAACTCACTAAGCTAGGCATCAACCCCTACATCACTAGAGGGGTTGCAAACTGGCTCACACATTAGAACCCACAGTGTGAAAGTAGCTGACTCCAAGTCAGACTGCTGACCAGTCACGAGTGGAGTTCCACAGGGATTGGTCCTGGGTCTTCTCCTGTTTGTTATCTACTTCTCTGAAGTCCAGTCCAACACGAAGGAACCATTAGTAACTCCCCAAGTAATGTTGACATCCTACAGAAAGGCCTCACTGAGACCAACAACTGGTGTTAGAACTATGGCCTTAAGCTCAATGCCAAAAAATGTGTCATCATCCCCTTTGGGAAAAACTCAGTTCCCATGAACTACTCCATCAATGGCATTCCACTAAACACAGAAGGCGTTATAAGAGATCTGGGAACACAGGTTAACAGCAACCTCTCTTTTGACCATCACACTGTCACTGTGGTCAGAAAGTCCTTCAATGTGACACATCTCATTACTAAAGGTTTTGCATTCAGGAAGAAAGAGGTCATTGTCTCCCTCTGCTCTTCCCTCATTAGGCCAATCATCGAGTACAATGCCCTATTTGTACCTCACTAGACACCTGTAACAACTGGACAGGCTGCAAAAGAGGATCCCTAGGCCTTAAACACTTGTCCTATATGGACAGACTCAAAAAACTCCAACTATTCTCTGTCTCATATCACCTACTTAGAGGCAATCTCTGCTTGACTTATAAAGCCGTGTCTGACCCAGCTCTGTTAGAAATGCTACATCTAAAGAAATCCCTCCGCACCACACGCTCCAGAGACCTCAACCTCATTACCACAATCAACAGAACATGCTGGAGGGACAGGTTCATAACCCAGAGACTGCCCATGATATGGAATAGACTTCCCATACATGTCAAACAGAGCACCTCACTGGCCCTCCAAGAGAAATCTTGCTGAGTGGATGGGAAATAGAAAATTCACCCCGGGGATCACTCCAGTGGCTCTAAAGAATAAACTGTGACCCTACAAAAAGGAGTGAAAATGTCACAGGCATAAAAAACTCTAAATATTACACTGCCTTCAAATTAAAATGGTTATCAATGACAGAGATGGGACATAAAAAGCATGCAACAAAAATCCTTTACAAGATGCAGTGTAATTTAACTGTTAATGAGGTAAATTTAGTGTTTAAAACAAAGTTATGCAGCATTCCATAATGCTAGATCTGAGGGATTAGATTCGTAGTTTATGCCATTCACTTTATTCTGCATAAGAAATTTTTTGGAAATAATTCTCTTAGTAAATTTTCTTTGCACTCTTTCCAGTGCCAAAAGACCATCTCTGATGCATGTACAAAACAAAAATGGGTCTAACACAGGATATAAATAACAATGAGTGTGTGGACGAATGTGCCATTGAAACATTCTACAAGACCAATCCTACAATATGTAATGCTTTGTTTTAACTATGCTGTGTCTTTCGGCTTTTCCCGGTCAGGGGTCGCCACAGCGGAACTCCGGTCCGCTAATGACTGGTAGTTGATTTTTACGTGCCGAGTTACCAGCCCTAATGCACAACCTTCAATGAAGGTACGCCCATTCACGCATGTCTCCTCGCAGAAGACGCTCTAGCTGAGAATCGAACCGGACAGAGTCTTACTGTGAGGAGACAACGCTACTGCAGCACCAAGTTATCTGAACTCCTAGGTCTTTATAAGAATGAACCCAGTCAACTTACAAATGCCCATGGTTGTAATAAATTCTGGATTTGATGGTCTCAAATGCATTATAAACCACTCATCATAATTATTTTTCAACCCTTGTGAACAGAACCACTTGGTCAAATTTAATAAATCAGTTAAAAAGTACACAATCATTCTTACATTTCAAGAGTGTCCCAGTCTTGATGTCTGTAGTGCACTTCAATATCAGGTTCAACACAATGGTAGCACTGAGAATATGCAGTTAAAACTGGTCCCTAGTACTGACCACTTGTGGAACATTTGACATCTAACTTTACAGGGAGTGATCAGCCTACAATTCAGCAGTGATCTTTGCATTTGAGTACCATCTATTATGCCTAGTTGCACATACAAAAGCTCAGTTTTTTTGTAGGTAACACTGCTTTTGTATGACTCATCAATGGGAAGAACAATAAAATAATACAGAATGCAATTACAGGCAGATGGTGGGAAAGTCAGTTTGTTCTAAAATACTGCAGTGGCAAACCCTGCACTCTTCCTGAAATAAACATTTAGTTTATAATCCCTAGAAAAGGACTGTATGGAAGGCCAGATGACTGCTTCACAGACACTGTGGGCTGACATATTCCTAAAAATAGCCACTACAGTTGGAGCTACCCTTGTGCAATTAAGTTTGACTTGTCCTTTGCAGCTTTGCCACAGCAGTTACAACAGAAAACAATACCAATAACTAGTAATCATTTACTTCTTGCTTGTTTCAATACTGGCTGCCTCTCTGGATTCTAGCAGTTGAGGTTACTGTGAAAAGATATAACTTTTCTAGGACCGTATGACAGGAAGTTTACATTGGTCATACTGGTTAGTTGAAATTAACTGCAAGTCAGTTTTTTTTTTTTTTTTACATATTTTAAAAACAAAAAAAAATGACTTGCACTCCATGCATACATATATATATATATATATATATATATATATATATATATATACACATATACATACACACACACACACATATATATATATATATACACACACACACACATATATATATATATATATATATATATATATATATATATATATATATATATATATATAATCATTTTGCTCATCACAGGACCTTTCCTAATAGCTCCTCTACCTGCAAACAATAATCCTATTTGCTCCTGGAAGGGGAGGAATGAACATTCCTGGGCTAAGCAACAGCACTCCGGTCCATTCATTCCTGCTTGGCATCCCCATCAACCCTCCGTCACCCAGACAATCAAGGTGGCAAGGAGCAGGTAAGCTTACTGGCCCTGAGGGGTGGCCTGCCAATTCTTTCTGGGGGAGCCTCCTCTTCCCCCTTGAGAACCCCTCTGACCTCTGCTGCTACCGTCTTCAAGAAGTGACCCTCAGCACTCCTAGTTCCCCTGGGCTTGCACTGCAATGTGCTCAAATGGCAAAAGCTCAGACTCCACTGGGTGCAACACCTAGTGCTCCCACCAGATGACAAATGTGGTAAACCAGAAACACCTCCCGTCCCCAAGATGCGGGAGTTGAAAGAGGCTACTCATGTCCATCCTCTTCAGTACCAGATCCACTAAATGAACTTGGGTCACCTGTGGTGTAATCAGGAATTCATCTCTCTATGCCACAGAGATGGACACATCAGTTTTTCATTCACAAAGTTGATGTCCCAGGGATGGAAACTGGATCTCCTTGGGACTCTCAGGTGGAAGACCCTGTCAGAAATTAACTCTGGGGATGAAAGTCAATGGGACTGCAATGATAAGGCAAGTTGAGATGGCTGAAAGATGTACTGAACACAAACAAAGCCCAGACCTTTGTCAAATAAGGAAGTCAAGTGGCTCAAAATATGTTGCACTTGGGCTGTCTCAGGCTAAATACTAGAAGAGCCACACCACTAAGAAAACATTTTCCACTTTGCCTGGTAGGACTTCCTAACAGCTAGTTTCATTCCCTCATGTAATATACCTAAAAGCTCATTTACGAAGGTCTCTGAGCACGGTATCAAAGTCCTAGGCCTTCAGAGCACTCGTCTGAGACTTCAGACACAGATTTACCAGAGTTTTTCCCTGAAGTCACTAATTTGCAGTGGAAGAGTACGAAGATTTGAGGTGCCTTCACGTTTAGCCACAAACTAGAAACAATGGAGTTGGCGTTGTGTTTTGTTTTCTCTTCTCTTTAGGAGGACCCTGATTATGTTGGAAGAGAACACACATCAGTCCAGAGAAAAGGCATTCCATATCCATGTTTTTCAGCTAATTATTCAGTGGGGAAAGAAACAGGAAATCAGTCCCAAGAAAAAGACATTCAGTGTCCACGTTTCTAGCTAATGATTCAGACAGGAGGAGAAACAGCTATATCTATGGAGTTCCAATGAGCAAAATCACACTGTGGAACTCCTGCATGTTGAACTTCCACTTGTGTTGGATGGTAGAGGATCTGTTTAGGTTGTCTGTTAGTTTGTTCTGAGAAAGAGGAATGTGGCAGGCCTGAAGGGGCAGGTTCTGTTGGATGGCTAGACTCTCAGCAACCACTGCTATTCTGCATAGCTGGTGAGAACGCACTCTTCGGTGCTTGTTAATTTGCCATAACACTGTGCTGTTACCTGTGATGATCCTTATCACTCCTGGCTTTGAGTGTGTATTGAAAAGCTGAGATGCATATATCAATGCCAATATCTCTTTCGCATTAATTTGCGTGACCCTGCCTTGACCATTCCATTTTTTGTGATACATCAGGATTCTTGAATGAAAAGTTCAAAGTTCTGATGCATCTATGAATATGGTGTAGCATTCATGAAGATCACAAGTGGTCCACGGATTGAACATCATCTAGTCTACTCATCATATTAAATTTCTTTTTGATGGACACAATGGCTGGCAACTATTTTTCCAGCTGATGTGCTACAAACTTCTTACTTATTACTAGATTTTTCTCATGTGGAGCTTGGGAAAGGGGGACCATTAATATAGACGCTGTTAGCAACAGAGTACTTTTGGGATGTTTCTTCCTGTTGTGCAGGTCCTTCCTGCTGTCTTCAAAAAAGAAGAATTTCAAGAGGCAGGTCTTTTCCAGAGAGAAAAAAAAGACAGCTTTTTCCTTGGTTATCCAGGACTGCCCAGAAAAAAAGTTTGTCCTGATTAGATAAGCATGAGGTAGTGTAAGCCAGAGCTACTAGAAACTCCACTCTTCTTAAGTGACGGCCTGGATCAGGGAGACATCTAAATAGGGATAAATATGAATGGGCCTCCTCTTGAGCTGGACAAAAACTGGAGCAAGCATCTGCTGAATAGCTTGGAAGCAGGTCAAGTCCCAAAAGGAAGAAAACAAAGTGCTGAGTCTTTGTAGAAAACGTGAGGAATTTTATGTCCTCCTTATACAGCAGAATTCAAAGTTATCCTTTGTATCTAGGGTGCCTATGATCACCCCCTGTAACGCAGAAGGGGAGGGAAGTGTCTACAAAGTTAATATTTTGAAATTTTACAATAAGGAAATCGTCTACTCTGGGGAGGTTCACAATATTTCTCCAATAACCATCATTTCTGGGCACCAAGAAAAGTACTGAAGAGAATCTGGTCCTTTCTTTTTATGGGGAAGGGAGAACTACTCTTACTGCAGTTAAATAAAGATGGGAGTTAAGTATGAACCTGCCAAGGAAACCTGATCTGGAAAAAAACAAAAGCATTCCCATGAAAAAGACAAAAGACCTGAATCTTTTTTTTTTAATCTAGAAGCAATCACCTCAATGTTTAAAGGATTGCAGACAGCTTGAATTGAACTAAATCACTGATGCTAGTAAAAGCTAGCTTTCCTCTAGGAAAGCAGGGAGAATACAGGAAAGGGAAGGAGAAGAGGGGTTTTTTTAGGCAGTCAAAATTTAAAGGTACTTTCTTAGTTGGGGGCGTATTCTCCTGCCTCTTTTCCATTAGGCTTTGTAAAACAGGTACTGCTTGGTAGGGAAATTTCGACTCTAAATGAGAAAGGGGAAAAAAAAATGTCTGCCTTATTTTCATTGTTTTCCCCATCTCCCCTAAATTTTAAAGGCATCATAAGATGCAGGCCTAGATAAAAAAGTTGTTTTCCTAAGGGTACAAAAGAAGAAACTGTACCCTTTAACATCTTATTTTAATGGCCGGATTTTCAGCTTGACGTTCTGCCTAATAACTGCACCAGAGGTAGCAGTCTTAGTACAAGTACCAACAGAATACCCATCCACATTCTACTGCATGTTAACCAACCTTTTACTATAGTCTAAGAATGATTCACCAATCTGTTTCAGGGCTACATCCCACATTTTCTCAATCATGTTCATCTGCTACAAAATCTCCAACATACTGTAAAATGTAGGTCTAGTAGTTTACCACTTCTACTTAGTGGGAGAGGTATATTCTTTTTTTTTTAATAAATCTATCCAATACCTTGCTTTCTCTGTCATAAGGATGAGAGGTGTTATGTAGTGCCAGGTGTTCTCTCAGACACAATCTAAGGAAAATCACTAATGGATCTGTCACAAGGTTTGCGGAGACACCTTGAATTTTTACCTCTACCCTGTAAACTTGTCTGATATTTTAGTGGCTGATGGCAGAGAACCGGACTCCAGGGAAGCATTGTTAAAGGCATCTTCAAACTCCTGAAAGAGAGAGTACACAACTGTCTTTGGTTCTTTGGTTTAGGTTCTAATTTCTAGAAATTCCACATACCTCTCACGACAAGACAGATAACTACACTCAACCTCACACTTAAATGTTTTTCATTATATTTAGCAGCTCTCCAAGAGACATCCATTGGGGAAGGAACAGAGCAAGTATACCTGGGTGGGGAGGAAACCTAGTCAGAATAAGCTAGGTCCTGAACCTCATCTTGACAGGCATCTCAACTGGATGACCATTCTAGGCAGGACACCCTTTGCCTTTTGGGAAATGGGGGAAGAATTATGCCTAAAGCAGAAGACTCTTCAATGACAGTTGCTAGTTCATTCACCAAGCAGCAATTCATTCCTTCCACAAAATGCTTGTTAATCAAGATGGCCTGGGTAGGTGCTACAGGGGCAGACATCCCCCAGAAGGGGTATATGTCCCAAAGGCAAGACCAATGCAGATTTTGGTGAACTGCCTTTTTTAAAACCACCTGCCAAAACAATGGGTGAAGACAGCCAGTCCTGCTGCCACAAAGAACAAAGCCCTGCCTACAGCCCAGGCAACCCAAGTTTGATCAGCAGTATGGCACCAAACAGAGCTAACAAAGGAGAATGGGCATGCCCATCCAAGGGAAAGGGTGAGAGAAGAGCTGGCTGCACACTGCTATGAACCCTTGGACAGTAGTTGGAGAGTCCTACTTAGCACAGCTAATTGCCAAAGGGATATCTTCCAGATCCAAAGAGGTTATTGCCCCATTATATTCAGCACTGATTAGACCAGTTATTGAATAGTGCTTCACTAGAATATCAAAGATCCCAGAGGTTTATAATTGATATCATCACTGGCTAACCAACCCTAAGCTACCAGAAAAGACTGAAAACACTATCTTTATTGAGTGTGTTACAGACTCCTGAAGGTAGATCTATGCTTTGCCTTATAAGACATTATGGACCCAGTAGTCCAGGATCTTTTGTATCGCCACAAATGGAATAGTCCCAAAAGTACCAGAATAAAATATTCATTATATAAATGAAACAAAGGAGAGAACTAGACTCATACACATTACCTTCCCCACCTCTGAAAGATATTCCCATTGCAAATTAAGCAGCGTGATACATTATCTTCCTTCAAAAAAGAACTGGGCAACTGGCTGGGTATTCATAAATTCAGCCATGGCTTTATCGGCCTGGCCCTACCCAACAGAGGCAGTTCATTCTGAAGATGGTTACTAATACGACATAAATGGTAACAACAGTCAACAGCCTTGTGTTTCATGTGAGAATAGCCAGATGTTTATGCACAGGAAGTCAAAGAAATTCTATCATTTTTTTTTTTAGACTGAGGATAATCCTGAGCCTTTCAACGGAAAAAAAACTCTGATCTTATGGAGGGTCTCTCCAAAAGAAAAACCCTCAAGTGATGAGGCTGAGGCTAGTGTTTTATCCGACTCAAGAATTTGCATATGACCCTGAAGAAATTTGGTCAACAAATGTCAGTTCATCTTCAGTGTAATAGGAATCAGATGACTCCTAGAAGAAAGGTGTCTTCCTTTTAGCACAGTAGTCTTGAAAGGGCCCAGCTGTCTGGATCTCATAAAATCCATAAGATCCTCAGCTAACTTGACTAGGTACTGTGGGTAGGCCTAAAATGAACGAGACCCAAAAGACCTAAGGCTGGGCAAGCTATTAGCAGCAACTCAGGACCCATCTAATGCCCTAAGAACTTCAGTCCATGTGGAGGCAGAGGGAGGCATTTTGCATGGTAGTCTTGTCAGATGCCTCAGATGTGCCATCAGTTACTAGAGGGAAACATGTCTCTCCCTCTTGGTCTATAAGGAGCCTAGGATGACTATGTGATACTGATGCACTGTTTTCCAAAACCCTGACTGCCTTTGGGTGCTTCTCCTTCCTTTTTCTAGGGTGTTCCGATTTTACAGGACCTGCGAGCACCATGAAATGCAAGAATCACAAACATTCTCTTTCCTTCTTAAAAAAATTCTCTAGCAACTCACCCTACACTAAATGGTCTTAGAACTGAAATAAGCACACTGAGGACAGTTGGGCACATCATGCTGTAGTCCCAGGCAGAACAGACAAACAAGTGTGTGGAAATCCCAATGGGGGATCTGTTTCCCACAGTCTAAGCAAATAGCAGCCATAGCAATGGACATCTAACAAGAAATACAGTAGACTATAATATAAAATGAATTCCTAAATGGGGTACTTAGCTTTAGCAGCTCTTTTTCTGTATTCATACCAATGAACTAAAACAAAGGCTTTATTGGTCTCCACCAGCAAGAAAGAACTGAAGAAATGATGCCAGGGAATGACTCCTACACCATGAAATCTGTGGAGAGGGTATCTGTCAGGGGAGTGGGGAAATCTCTGATATTTGGGCTTGCTGAGGGCTTCCAAACCAGGAAATCCCACCTGTTATTACTGCAACATTGAAAATAAACTGAAAAGCTGCTTTTCTTCTACAGGTCAAATTTAATTAAAAAATACAAGGATTATAATTTTTTTACATAAGTAAGGAGTCATGTTTCTTTACAGAAAGCTTTTGTGTGGTGGTGAATCATAAAATGTAAGTCATCATACAATAAGACTTGTGTAACCTTCTAATCACATTGGTCAAAGCATATCATGACTGAGGTAAACCCTAAAATAACACATCAGAGCAATGTTAAATATTAGCATTCATTGTATTACCCATTAAAAGTATTCATGAAGCTGCAACACAAAACAGAAGCTAACAAAAAAGTAGCTGCAACACGCATCAGATATTTTAACAGTTTAAAAATGATGACTCAGCACTTTGAATCAAACAGTGGTAGCGCATACAAAATGGAGGTCCAATAGCTGTAGAGTACATACACTTGGAGGATGTCTACACTGTACCATACTGTAGCACACACAAAAAATAGTGTAGGAAGCTGGGATCCAAACTGCTCTGACAAAACGGTCACCTGATAGGTGGTAGAAGGTGCAGCAGTCAGGGAGAACCTGTCAAGCAGGAAGGCACTGATAAGTGGACCACAAGGTTCAGAGCTAGGACTAGCATGCATATCAAACAACACACTGGAGATGGATGGTTTCACGTTAAGTGTGCAAATGTACTTTGTCTGACTCTCATTAAAAATACAGATGGAACAGGAGTGGCTCAATTGAAAAGAAAAAAAAATCCCTAAGCAAGGAGCTATACTCCCGCCAAAGGTCCTGACAGCATTTCAATTAAATGTAGGGTAGCTGTATCATTGGGTTAGCAGATCAATGTATATGCAATGATACCTTTTCAATTCAGCTCTATAGCATGGAGAGACACAGCCCTGACCAAGGCCCAGACATCCCAGGTTTGATAAGTGTCCTGGGTGCTAAACAGCTGGTGAGAAGAGGGACATAAGTGATATGGCAGTGCCTGCTCTCTTTTCTCAGGGAGGAGGGCTAGGCCTAAATGCTAAGGGTGTACATTTAGTTCTACTATCTCCACTGAAGACCAGAGATTTGTCACGCACACTTATTACAAAGGGGGATGGTAAGGCCTGCTGAGGATTATGGCTCTTGTGGAAGTGGGTGGCATACCTCATTAAGGCCCACTGCACTGCATAACCCCTTTGACTGTCTATGGCCATATGCAGGGGGATACAAGAGTCAAGTCAGAAAATTCCGATTATTCACAAATGAAGGCACCACCTCTTGATGCTGAACTGTTCTGTCAAGAGGAACTAATGGCCAGTTGAGCATTTGGGAATTGGGGGTGGGATTTAATAACGAGGAAAGGGATTGGAGCAAAAAAAAAAAAAGAGAGAGACTCTTCAGCAAACTGGCTGCACACACAAACTGCAAATGCAGACTCCAGACTGTTTAACTACTCTTGGGCAAACCTGCAAGGTCAACCTTTTTCCTGACACTGCCAAGTTTGGAGGAGTGGTTATAGATAGTAGAAGTTACTTTCCAGCATATCTAGTGGTTCTGTTAGGTAAGCAATTGTGTTAGCCATAATAAAAAGTGCAAAATGCCAAGCAAAAAAATCTAGTTCCAGGAACAAGGTTATGAATTTTGCACTGGAAGCACTAATTTCTAAGACAGAATTCCTCTGGTGGAGAGGCAGCTGGAATGGATTCTTCAGCATCTGAATCTTCATAATTGGAAAAAGGAGCCTCTGGCTGGTCTGTAATGTCTGAGTCATCCGCAGAATCATCAGAGGACACAGGCTCAGGGGGCTCTGCTCTAGGTCTCTTTTCTGGGGGCTGAGAGGCCCTGTCTGGGTGAGATTGGGATCCCCTAATTAAGGATATTAAATCTTCTGCCAGAGTAAGCATTTGTGAACTAGAAGTGGGCCTGAGTGAGGGTGGTTTAACAGGCACTGATTTAGCTGATTTGGCTGCTTTAGCCCTGGCAAAGGCCTTAATAGACATGGCTGCAGGAGGCCTAGCAGCACCACGTGCTGGGGTAGAGATATCCAAAGGGATGGTGTCTGATAGATCAGTAGGAACCACAGTTGTAGGCAAAATTTCTGAGGCTGATTCAGATAAGGTAGCAGGAGCCTCAGTAGTAGTCATGGATTCGGCTGAAGATTGACCAGTTTTCTCGGTTTCGGACGAAACCGAGACACTCGCGGCTTGCTTAACCGTGGTTTCGGCCGAAACGCGGACCGCGAGTGTCGGTCTTTTTCTTTGCGTTTTTTAACAATTTGGGTAGTCGGAGGATCCGACGGCATAATGTACGCAAAATCTGAGCCGAAAAACTGTTCAGCAAACTCCGACCGACGCCTAAGCGTTCGTCGGTTGAAGGAAGCACAGGCCGAACAGGCTGCTACGTCGTGGTCTGGGCCTAAGCAAGGCAGACAGTAAGAGTGGAAATCTTTATGAGGTATTTGTTTCCCACAAGTTAAACAGTTGTTGACTTTTTCTGACATCGGCTGAGGCAAGAAAGGGTCCCCAACGGGGTACTTAGCTTTTTAGAAGTCTTCGAAGTAGTATTCGGTAGTAGTAATCTCTGGATCTGACCGACCGGCACTTGCGAACAGCTTCTGCTTCAGGTGCCACGCGGCAAGAAAGACTGAGGAAAATGGCATCGGCTGATGCCTTTATACCCGAAGACCAGCAGAGATGACGTTGGGTGGAGTGCGACATCAGCCGAAGCCGGACCCAGACTTTGGAATCCGGCCGACCGAAGGGCTGCCTGACGACAGGACAACCCATTTGTTATGACTGCAGATGCATCCATGAAGGACATCATGGCCACTAAGATAGTATGAGGTAATAGGGACTTGGAAATAAAAGGTATAGCTCACAACACTGTAAATGTGCACAATGGAGGGAAGAACAAAAAATATAAGCATACAGATACAACTGCATGAAAAGGGTGCACAAAGACTGCACATCTACAAACAAAAATGGTGAAGGACTGATGGAGAGCAAAGCAAGACTGAAGTCTGACACCTAGATGTTTGACAAAGAAAATTATAAAAACTACAGTGTGACTACATGCCAGTATACACTACTTGTGAGACTGCGGCATCTGGGGGAATTCACCACAAAATATAGCAATCTTACAATTAGTATAGATACCGTACGTACACAGGGACTCTCCTACAAAAAATGCTGTAGTCTCGTTACAATGAGTTTTGGATTTTAGTCTTTGCATGAAAAAGTGAATTTTACTGTTTGCATTTTCCAGTGTTAACACTGGTCTGTCATACTTAAGTCATACAGCTAGGTGAATGAATCATGGATGTGTACTTGCACACGGAAAAAGAGGATAAATTAAGAATGACACTTGGAAATATGACTTTAGGGAAAGGATGGTAGAGTCACTGCATGTCCTATTTGACAGGATTAAGAATAGTTTAACAGCAAGACTTAAAGGTGCCAAAGAGAGGTGGAAAAGGGGAAACTCAGCAGAGCTACATGCTATATTTTTGCTTGTGTACATGCTAAAGGTCTTTATGTCCAAATACATATGCATGTACCTAATAACATACTAAGCGGTGGGTTACAGAAAATTTACCCACTCTCACTGAAGCCAAATGACTTTGGGTTCTGCCAACATGACATGAAAGATGGGTTACCTCCTTTAATAATCAAGTTTTAATCATAATAATCAAACCCCCCTTTTCCCCATTTTCTACATGGGGTTGGGGTGGCATGTCAACTATTGCCATCTTTCTATCTATACAATACAACTCTACTGCCTTATTCAACACTCATGCTTGACTGCTGCAGGTCTTCTCTCACACAATCTATCTACCTCTTTGCTGGATGCCCCAGTTTCCTCTCACCTTCTTCCTGTCTGTCCCAAATCATCTTCACCAGATTCTTTTTGGCTGTTCTGCACATGTGCCCAAACCACTGTAATCTGTCCTTTTTTACCTTTTCTGCAACTGAAGATACTTTGGCTTCTGCTCTTATGTCTTCATTTCTTCTTCTGCCCACAGTGTGCACCCCTACCACTTGTCTGAAGCACTTCATCACCATCAGCTCTAGCTTCTTCAATTGCTCTGCCTTTACTGCCCAGGTTTCTGTCTCATACCGTAGTACTGGTTGCACCACTTTTTTTTGTACACCTCACTTCTCAGTTTCATTGGCATTCTTCTGTCACATACTACACCTGACAGACTGCACCAGCTGGGTGCAGCCCCTCTAATTCTAGCTCTGACCTCCTCATTCAGACATCCTTTCTTCTCATCCACCCGGATACATGAAGCTGTTAGCCTGTTTCATTATTTCCCTTCTATCTCAATTCTCAGCTTATCTGAACTCTCACCATTTGCTGCCATTACAACTGGCTTACCAGTAGTCAGTGCCTTCAGTTTTGCATTCCATTCACCTACCCTTTGCTGAAGTTCTTGCTCAGTCTGCCTGTAATACTACACCACCTGCATACAGCAACTCTGTTGATCTGTCCCCTCTGACCTGCTGGCTAATGTAGTCCATCACCAGTATGAACAAAAGTGGGCTCAGAGCTGAACCCTGGTGCACACCCACTCCCAGCTGGAACCCTTCTGTGAGACTGAACACTGTTCATATTTGTACTCGAGTCATTGGGTCCTTGTACATAGCCTACACTAACTGAACCAGTGTTTTGGGGACTTTGAAGTACAGCAGGACTTGGGACCTTGTCATATGCTTTCTCCAAGTCTAGGGATGGCTAGTTGGACTCTTCCCCCAACTCTAGCTTCTTCTCAACTACCTGTCCCACTGCAAACATCAGGTTGGTTGTGCCGCATCCTGATCTGAATCCAAACTGCTCATCTCCTCATCTTACATTCTACTACTCTGTGTATCCGTTAACCAGTCTCCCTATTCAGAACTTTCATGAAGCGTGACAGGAGTTTCATACCTCTGTACTGCCCATAGTTGTGAATGCTCCCTTTGTTCTTTAACACTGGCATTAGTGGATCTACTTCTAAACCTCAACCTCATATAACTAAACTTCATTTTCATGAGACAAAAATAGCGAAAGCTGAAATACCCAAATGGCAACTCTTTCCCAGGATAAGTAAACAATTGCCCAAACTTACACGAAACACAAGCCAAAGAAAACCCACCTAGGTGAGGGGCCGTGCCCCCCCCAATTACACACACAAACTCTGGGATCGCACTACAGTGGAGAAAAGGGTATGTTGGGCAAGTGTTTATTTACCCTAGGATAAATTCGTTGTTCAGGTATTTAAGCTTTCTTGATTTTCGTCTCGCAAAAATGAAGTTCGGTTATATGATGTTCGAGGTTTAGAAGTAGATCCACATTACTATGCTTATTCTCCAGTCATCTGGGATAAGCCTCTCTCCACACTACTATGAGTAGCTTCAAGGGCCACCTGTCCCCTATCTCACCCAGTATCTTTACCATATCTCCTGGGACCTCATCTGATCTTGCTGCTTCCCCTGAGTTCATTTTCCTTAGTGCTGTTCTTATTTTTTCTATGGTGGGCTCCTACTCTTCTCTCATCACAGGCTGTGTCTGGAACAGTACAGCATCTGCGGGTTTTCTTCAGTCAGAAACTGCTAGAAATACTCCTTCCATCTGCCTTTGATGTCCTGTGGCAACTCTTATGTAGGGGGTCTGACTTATCTTCTTTACCTTTCTGTCTTTGCCTTGTAACCTGATACAGTTTTTTTGCGTCACCTATTGATTTGCTTTCCAGAAGCTGGTAGAAAGCCTCTGGTGCCTTGTTCTTTGCTACTGCATCAGCTCTCTCAGCCTCACTGTTAGCCAAACAGTATTCCTTCCTAGCCTGGTCCGTATTTTCTAGCACCCACTTTTTCCTGCAATCCTTCCTTTCTTTTGATGACTTTCTGGACTTCTGCATTCCACCACCAGCTTTGCTTGCATACCTTATTTCTGTACCTGGTTTGACTGCATATCTGTTCTGTAGTCCTCACACATGATGTTTTGAGGCACTGCCATTCTTCATCAACTCCACCTATTTCCTCCCCTTCTTGAGATGCTAGAACCCTGAGTAATTCCTTGAACTAGTGTGGTTTCTCTAAAGTCAACTTCCAGTCATCAGTGCGCTTGCTCTGCTGACCTTAGAGCCCTCTCTGACCTCTGCTTGCAGTTGATTGTGGCAACCAGTGGTTTATGCTACAGGCTGACTGTTTCACTGGGAATGACTTTGCAATCACTGGTTCTACCCGTCTCCTTTCCTTACCGGGAGGAAGTCTACCCGAGTTGCATGTTGGCCACTCTTGTACGTGATCTTGTGACTTTCTCTCTTTCTGAACCATGTGCTGGTATCAAGCCATCTGCCAGACAGCAGTCTAGAATTACTTCTTTATTCCTGTTTCACCACCCATGTGGACCCAGGCATTGCTCATATTCTATTCTGTCTGTGCCGGTATGTGCATTCATATCACCCATTATTAACACCAATTCATGTTTTCCTACTTTATCTAGCAGGTCCTGTAACAGCTCTCTGAAAGTACCCTCGTTTCCTCACTATCACAACTGTGCTGTGCAGCAAAAGGTGAGATAATGAATACTGCCATATCATTATGCTGGAGTCTGACTAATTCTGATGACATCCCTTACTGTCTTCTGAAGCCTCTCCCTCACCACTATTCCCACACCATTTCTAGCCTGTCCTCCTCCTGGGTAGTAGACTCTGGATCCCAAGCCAAGTGGCTTTGCTGCACTGCCCTTTCATCTTGTTTCCTGGATACACAGGATTGTCCAGCCTCATCCTTAGTATGTCATCCACTTCTAAGCTACACTCTGTCAGTGAACCTTACAGTGTGTGAGGCAATTCTTAGTTCATGTTAGGCAGGTTTCTTGGTTTTATGTCTAGCTTTCACTTAACAGAGCTCTCCCAGGTAAATTAAGCTGGACAACTGGACACCACCAGCCAGTAGTTTAACCCATGGCTGCTGGGCTTTATAGCAGGCCAAATAGGACACCCCCTCCCATCATTAGCATGGGTCCTTGGCATAAGCTGGAGTAGCCCAGCCACAACACGCAGACTGTGATCTGTGTTATTCTATCATCAGGATACTGCACACCACAGCAGATGCCCAAAGTGGTTGGTTTGTGCAAGTCTTATCCCTATAGGGCACTGTGTAGAGTCAGTGCTACTGCCCACAGCTTCATTATATTGGTGAGTTTGAGATGGAAACACTCGGCATGTTTTCTTTTCAGAGGTAGGAGAAACCCTACAGAGACATAAGGAGAACATGCAAACTCCAAACAGGCATTGGCTGGATGTTAGTATTGAACCTTATACCTTGTGCATTGGAGGCAAAGACTTCAAAAATTATGCCAACTGGTATTTTGTAGTTTTAGTATAGGCATTTAATTATCTCCACTTCCGGTGGAGCATCATTCAACAAACTGTGTGCAATGCAATTATTTACACCACCACTATATTATCAAATATATACTGTTCTTAGGAATAAGAAAATCTGAGAAGCCTTGATGGCACAGCTGGCAGTGCAACTGGAATGGCATTCTGGAGGGCATGGGTTGAATTTCCATGTTAGGTACTTAATTCCCTCTCCCTCACGTGCATACCTGTCCCCCAAAATATGCACACCACAGTGGGTTGGCAGAGGGATGGTGGTGGCTGCAATAAGTCCATTAAACAATATCCTTTTGGTCTCTGCCTCTACACAAATTGAATGTAATTAACTGTATTTTGCTCAATGCTGTAATCATTTTCATTTATTTCTGCCTCCTAATCACATCATGTAATGCGTCCACAAACACACATATGCACACACTTGCATCTTGATATTTTACTGTCTGCACCAAAGTCCCTTCACTTTGATTTTTATACACATTTATTTGAGGGCAGAAGGTGACTGAGCCTATGCACATTTCTTTCTGACGTCAACAGAATTTTCCCGGATACCTTCCCTCTCCCACTTCATGCCCCATGGTTTCCTGAATGCCTCTGGGGATTCCAGACATTGCAAGCAGCATACAATCACATGTTCACATGTCCTCAAATACTACATCACAAACTGCTGAAAGAGTACCTGAAGTTGTGACAGCTGGCAAGTTGAAAATTTCAGTTCCCGGCTGGGTGTTGGCTACAAAATAAAAATAAAGAAAAGCTTAATGCACAGAATATGGACTATTACAAACAGAAGGCAAAAAATGTTGTCTGCCTAGTTGCTTATCTTTACAGTTTAATAAACATTTAATATCTTTAGCTTATCTCACAAATAATTTGAACCAAATCAGAAACAAATGCTAACTTTATTGAAATACTAAACTAATCAACCTAATAAAAAAAAAAACTTCTTTAATGACTACTGTGACATCTTAGCTGTCAGTGCAACATAAAACTAAATGGTCCAAGTCTTAAAACAGATATAAATGCCATTTACTTTTAAAATCATCAATCTGTCCTGCCCAGTCAAAATATGCACTTTGCTAACATTTGCAATATGGGTAAGAGCTTAACTTCTTTGTCAAAAAAAATCTTGTTTTCCCGCCTTACTGAACTAGAATAGTCCAGTCTTCAGAGTTTGCTGATCTCTGGGCTTTGTCTTGGTTCCTGTGCTATTCCATATCCTTATTTGGATAAAAGGAAGCATCTTTGTTCACCAGTGGGAGTGGGGAGCACTGAGCAGCCTATTTGTCCCTAGAGGAGTGGTTCCAGCCAGAAACTTGTAGTTTATTGGCCATTTTGGGTCAATTCCTAGCTCTTTTCAACCCCCTGCTATAAAGGCCGCTTCACACAACCACAACACACGCTGCTGAAACCCTTACAAATGCCTTCTACGAGCACCTCCAGGAATCTATGGATCAAGCAATCCCTAATAAAATCAAGACCCTTTCCACCAATGGCAGGCGCCGGTCTGGTGGACCCCAGCCATAAACAAACTCTACAACAAGAGGAGAAAGCTACTACATGACAGAGCAAAATCCCTAAAAGGGAAGGCATCTCTGATCAATACTAGCAAAAAACTACGATCACTCATAAAATCATCCAAGGCCAACTTTGAAAGAAAAATCGCTAAAGACACAAAAGACAATCATAAGGCCTTCTTTAGCTATGTTAGAAACCTTGGTGGAAACTCCCAGATATGCTCAGAATTAGTCCAAAATGATACAAAAATCACTGAACCCACAGACATTGCCAACATACTGGCAGACAGGTTCAGTGCAAATTTCTCCCTCCCTCCCCAAAAAGAGAAATATCTATCCCACCAGAGTCTAGCCTCCCAAACATCTCAGATGCCCAGGTGAGAGCTGCTCTCTCTAAAGCAAAAAACACAGCATCAATGGGACCGGACGGTGTCCCCGGCTGTGTGCTACACAAACTCAATGAGGAACTAAACCCACACATAAGGCTGCTGTTTAATCTTAGCCTTACTACAGGATACGTACCCAAAGAATGGCGTACGGCAACTGTGGTCCCACTCCATAAAGGCGGTGCTTCTACGGACCCTGGAAATTACCGCCCCCTAAGCTTGACGAGCCTTGTCTGCAAAGCTATGGAGAGGATCATAATGGAACTCATAAATAAAGACATTGGGGACCTACAGACACTGGATCCTACCCAATTTGGCTTTGTCAAGGGCAGATCCTGCCTCTTGAACTTGGTTGACTTTTTCGAAGCAGTCACTAAGGCCATTGATGAGGGTAAGGCAGTTCACACAGCCTACCTTGACCTAGCAAAAGCGTTCGACACAATACCCCACTCGGGCATCATAGAAAAGCTCACCAGCTTAGATGTAAACCCATATGTCACAAGATGGGTTGCAAACTGGCTCAAGGACAGAACCCACAGGCTTAGAGTGGCTGGTGCCATGTCAGACTCTAAGCCGGTCACGAGCGGTGTCCCACTGGGCTCAGTCCTGGGCCCCCTCTTGCTCGGCATTTATTTTTCTGAAGTGCAGGCAAACATAGGGGGATTGTGGCTGACAAAATTTGCAGATGACTGCAAACTGGGCACCATAATTGACACTCCATCAGACACAGACATCCTCCAGAGAGGTCTCATAGAAATGGATAACTGGTGCCAGAGCCATGGCCTTAAGCTAAATGCCAAAAAATGTATAGTCATACCCTTTGGGAAAAACAAGGTAACCCCTAATTACCACATAGGTGGTAATCCATTAAACACGGAAGAAGTTATCAGGGACCTGGGGACCCAAGTTGACAGTAACCTCTCTTTTGACACTCACATTGCCAAAGTGGTTAGGAAGACCTTCTACATTGCCCACCTGATCATGAAGGGATTCACATCCAGATCAGGAGAGGTCATTGTACCCCTGTACTCTTCAATTATCAGACCAATGACTGAGTACAACAACGCCCCATTCGGAATGTACCTTACCCGACACCTGCAGCAGTTGGAAAGACCCCAAAAGTTCCTCACCAAAAGGATAAAGGGGCTCAAACACATGTCATACGATGCCCGACTGAAGAAACTCCAGCTCTATTCAGTCGCATACCCTCTGCTCAGAGGTGATCTGTGCCTGACATACAAGGCCATGTCCAACCCGGAATTAATGGACATGCTCCACCTCAAAAAATCCAAATCCACCAGAGCCACGAGAGCAAGAAACTTAAACCTCAACACGGATATAAATAGGACATGCTGGAGGGACAGATTTATCACCCAGAGACTCCCTAAACTATGGAACAGAATCCCAGTCCATGTGAGGCAGAGCCCCTCACTGACTCTGTTCAAGAGAAATCTTGACGAGTGGATGGGAGATCGTAGGTTTACCCCGGGAATCATCTCTGTGTCACTGCTGGACAGAGGCACAGCAAACTAATGAGTATAGTATTCTCATCCTAAGGGGTGGTGAAAGCCACACACACTCTGGCTAGGCTTATAAATGCCCTAGGGCAGATAGCCTAGTATGAACCTATGAACCTATGAATATCTTACTCCCTGGCAATTATGGTTCTGGCACTTGAACATAGAGATGTGCGTGCTTTCTGCTAGTTAGAAGGAATATGCCATCTCATTTTCCCCAGAAAAAAACTATAAAAAATGAAACAAATATTCAGAGGGAAAACCAGAATTCAGGTACTCTGCATTGTAAGAAAAATAAAGTATAACAGGCCCAAACTATAGTTTGTATGACAGTATTTGAACACTGAGGAAATATGAGTAATGGATTGCGATTACTTAAAAGCAGACTGATGAGAAGGGACCAGAACTTCCCTACTGAAAGTCTTCCTGATGTAAAGTAGACAGCCAGTCTAACTGGTTACACAACAGAATGCCAAAGGGAGAAAGAATGACCAACAAAAGGTGGAACACAATGAATGGCTGACAGGAAGCAAAGCCTCTGGACCCCTCACACACCAAGTCATAAACTCAAAAATCATACTTTCAAGACAACAGGTAAGACATTTTTAATGTTTCATATTCAAAATGTCTTGGGTCACTCTCCATCTATATAGCCACTCTCTTATTTCCTCACCATGTCCACCAAGAAACCACCAAGAAGGTGACGAGAGATGGATGGGGAAGGCTCAAACAGTAGCTCTGGAGGAAGATGTCGCTGAATGAAAGCCTTTGCCAATTTTATTTTACCAAAACATTAATCACAAGGTGTTTACTGCAGTCAGTCTAAGATTTGCAGAGTGTGAAAGGGAAACTTAAGATGCAGAGTACCTGGACAAGACAAGCAAAATTACTGCTTGAAAGAAACATTTTGTTTGCAGAAATATGAAAATAAAGGTATCAGATTTCCAAAGAAGAGTACCACTTACCCATCTCAGAGTCACCGCCACCAGAAGAATTCAACTTACGAAATATCTCTTGCTTCTTGGACTTGACCATGGGAGATGTGTTCTCCAACTTGGTGAAAAATGCAGGAAGATACCCATAATTCCCAGGGGAGCGAGAGTCACTCCTGTGAAATAAAGATGAAGAAGAATAAAGCAAGAGAAAATATAGGATAAAACGTATTTAAACAAAGTCATCGTGATCCAAGTTCTTTGGGTAAAGGACAGGTGAGTCAGTGCAGTCATCGAGAACACTGCATAATATCTTTCCCAGTAATACAGATACTGACTGAGCTTTATGACTGAAAAGTGTTCACAAAGTAAAACAATACATAATCATCTAAACATTTCAATCTAGAAGCAGGGCATTTTCAATTAACGCTCTGGTAAGCTAGGAGCAAAATAACAAATGCTCTCGCTCAGCAGTACATCACTTTAGGCTCAAGTCAAGAACACAATGTAATAAGAACTGTAAAGATTACAATTGTATGTTTAGTAGATCAAAAAGCATCAAGAAAAAAATGTTTAATTTGTATAAACAATTAAAAATTCTACTTAAAATGGAATGAGACTTCTGCTATGGCACCCTGAACAACCAGACTTCATTCTTGCAGCTGAAATAAAGTATTAAATTCCACTTCTTAGTCAGTTTGGAATAAGATGACATATTTCCCAGTGATTCAAAAACTGGTCAATACCAATGAAAATAAACAAGCCACAAAACACACAAGGTAAATGACTAGTAAACTTAGACTGATAGAAACATCACAGAACCTCATGCATGTCAGCTGCACCTGAAAATATGATCAACACAGTAACACAGCAAGGACAGTCTGAGCTGGACTGGTGTTAGTATTTTAGGGGCCCCCAGCAAATGACATGTTCAGACTGACCTGTAGCGACAATACTCAGATTATGACAAGCCTGTGTGCAATACTACTTTGGCCCATCTCTCAAAGGAACATTCAGAGTTACTGGCATTTAGCTGTAACAATGATACAACAGTTCTGTGTAGAGGGGCTGGACTGAAGTGAAATGGTGCCCTAGGCATCGTCTACTGTTTCACCCCCCTCCCCAGCACACAGGCAGACACAGAGAGACAGACACACATCCTCTGGTGCTCCCTTGTGTTTCTCCCCATCTTGGGCTCCCCATTATTTTCTGATTTGCATTTCAAAGTCATTTCTGTGCATTACCTTTTCATCTCATGACTGTTTGAACAATAATTATGATTAAAAAAAGAAATTCAATGTTGCTGTTCAACTTTAATTTTCCATGCATCCTTTCACTACACCTTTCCCGACCAAGACAGCACAGTAATAACAATTAAGAAAATAACTGATTTAAGTTGGGGCCACCAGACGTGATAGGGTTGCAGATGCTCTCGGATGCATTTCAGAGCATTTCCCCAACCTTTTAATCCAACGGTGGCCTAAACAAAAATCATGAGTGACCAAAGTATTTCAGAATTATTTTTTTTCCTTTCAAAGACGACATAAATCCATGGCTTAATGTTCAAAGCTGATAAAATAGTACATCACAATAAACAAGTTAATTGTTATGATGATACACGGATCCTCTCTGGGAATACTGCATGACTCTCTAATCCCTCCCAAAAAGGCAATCACTGCCTGTGCATCCCACTGGTGTTAGACTGGGATGAAAGCAGAGGTTCAAATGGCCAGAGTCATATATTTCAAGTGACTGCTGTCATAGATATACATAACATGCCTCCTCATTCCTCACCCCTAACCTCCAAAGACAGTTAGCTGTATAAGTGCTTGATGTGTGATTGTGAAGAAAGTAAAATGTTGCTGCTCCTAGACAATAGACTACCCCTACACAAGCTACAGTAACCTTCTTTGTTTACCTCTGAGGTCTGTGAGGAAAGTAAAAAACAATGACCAGTGTCGCCAGCAAAAAACACAAGCTAGAATGACCGCCTGCACACACCTTTAAGGTTTGACTGTGATGACAATTAAAGTACTAATGACCACACAATACCCAACCCCTCAACACCTAAAGAAAACTTTTGGACACCAAACAGGGTTGGTTTCAGAATGGCTGCATTTGAGAGAAAAGGCCACCAATAAGTCCAAGTCAAAATCCATTTATGCAGTGCAGGGAGTGGAGGACAAAAGACTCCTAGAAGATCTAAGTGTCTGAATGTTATGCAATATATTTTATGCTTTACTTTTGAAATGTAACTAATTGATGTTATGTGATCCTATCTCGCCTACATTCTGAATGATGATGGGTTGGGCGATCCCTGGCTCCGACTTCATCCATTACCCATGCCAAGAAAAGTCTCTCTCTTATTGGGCTTACTTTATATATCAGGATGCCACATAACAGTCCCCAGATCTGCGTTTGCGGCTTAACCTTCCCAAAGTCATTCAAACTTCTGTCTAGAACTACCAGTTTAGATGGCATCACTGTTGGTGGTGCATAAGCTCAGCCAATAAGAGAATCATTCAGAATGTAGGCGAGATGGATCCCAAACATCTGAAGTTATGGTGAGTACATAACTAAAAGTTAACTGCATTTTTACTGATACCCAGAAGAGTAATGCATGTGTTCCTGCATTACTGTGTGTGTACACAGATAATCAGTGATTTTTTTTGCACACACAAACAAGCATAAGCCATAGCAATACTAGTTTTGCACTTATTTCATCAAATAGCAATAAAACCATAGCGACAAGTCCAGAGTAATGTAAATGAATGATTTTGTTACTTTATTCATATGGAACTTCAGATTCCAGTCAGTGACTGTTGTTTCGCAGTCATCAAACAGCATCAGGGGTTAAGTCACATTTATTTACTTTACTGAGGAGTAATGCATATCCAGCACTGTCCATAACTTCACAGCTCATCCCTGATTTGGCATCATAAATTTCCTCTGTCCCTCTTTAAAAGTTTGAATTGCTGGTAAATCATTCAGGATTACAGTCAGTAAATACAGAGATCAGTGTTTCATACTTCTTAGTGTCCAAAAAATGAATGTTGATGCATTCTATTAACTTTGTAAGTGAATAAGATTATTATTTAAAATGTGCTCCTGATTTTGAGTCTTTACTCTTCTATTATTTTTGGCTTCGCCCATAATTCTTGAGCAAAGACGTTGGGAATTATAGTATCTGGTGTTCTGTGAGGAATTATAAAACTCCCTGAAAGGTAAAACCATTCCTGAAGATCAGAAGCACCAGCTTTTCTTAAAATCCATGTTACGTACTGACATCACTCTGGGCTGCTGATCTCATTAGTGCTTACCTTGCTCAT
The DNA here is from genome assembly GCF_019279795.1 of Protopterus annectens. Taxonomy (NCBI): domain Eukaryota; kingdom Metazoa; phylum Chordata; order Ceratodontiformes; family Protopteridae; genus Protopterus; species Protopterus annectens. The sequence goes on from NC_056747.1 coordinate 789,307,240, forward strand.
ATTCATTATCAGCTTTATCCTAACAGGATCATATCACAGTCTTGTTCTGGTTAGGCAGCATAATCAGAAAGTTAATACACTTTTTCTCCTCATTTTCTCCAACCAGTAGAAGTAGCTTTTGATGGACTGGACCCCCACACAGTCAAGAATGATTAAGGGGGGGCCTGCAGCCACTTGTATTGCAGACACCTAAAGCTGGCCATGTTCTTAAGTTTAGTGGAGAGAATGTCCAACCAGCAGGATTTGACTAAGCCAGGAGCATTATGTCAGTGGCAAAATACTTAATGGAATTGTGAAGCCTGTTACTTGACAAAACACTGTTACTATTACCAGAGATGCATTTGAATTTTAATGGAGATATAAGTACAAAGTATTATTACCCCCTTGGTTTATTAAGTGCACAAGATTGCTGTACTAGCTTTTCTTGGTTTGACAAGACATGTTACAAAATATTGAGGAAAGATAACTTGTTGTGGTTGGGGGCCCCCAGTGACCACAGGATTCCCTGGTGCCTAAAGCTGGCTACAAGTCTGAGGCCTCTGGAGCAGTCTTAGTGGAAATGATTCTAACACAAATATAGAAAGGCAACACTAAACGGACTTCAAAGTTAGGTCTCCCCAGAGAGAATGTGAAGCAAACACTGTTTTAAAAGAACATTCAGAATCCATTCTGAAGCTCCAGGAAGACAATAACAGTAGTAAGTTCAATATCTAGATTTAGAAGCAAAGCTTAAACTGTTAGAGGAACAATTGCTATTAAAGCTTGTCACAAAAAAGGTTGAATACTATGCAGTGAAAAAAAGCTGGTGACCATTTAGAAGCCCAGGAAGACACTGACAGCAGCTTCCAACAAGGCATTTGTTCATAGGCTGGTACTAGGCTATCAGCCTTAGGGCCTATACAAGCCTAGCCATAACAATTCCCTGGCTATTTCTTCCCACAATATTTACATCCCTGAACCCCTGTCTAGCAGGGCGACTGACGTGATCCCCAGGGTGAAGTTCCTATCTCCCATTCAATTGTCAAGGTTCCTTTTGAAGAGGGTCAAAGTTATCGAAGGTGAGACCACTGTCCACCTGTGTCCCTTAGTCTCTTATCACACTTTCAGTGCTTAGTGTACTGCCACCTATGTGGTAATTCAAGGGTACATGTTTTTTTCCTAAAGGGGATAACTATACATTTCTTGGCATTCAGCTTGAGCCCATGGCTCTGGCACCAAGCATCTGTTTCTGTAAGGCCCTTTTGTAGAATATCCACATCATTTGGGGATTCAATAATGGCTCCCAGTTTGCAGTCATCTGCAAACTTTGTTAGCCAGAGTCCCTTAGTGTTGGCCTGTACTTCAGAGAAGTAGATGCCAAACAAGAGCGGTACCATGACTGAACCTTGAGGTACTCCACTTGTCTGGAGCTGGATTTGGAGTCGGCTACTTTTACGGTGTGGGTTCTGTCAGTAAGCCAGTTGCAACCCATCGAGTGACGTAGGGATTAATGCCCAGCTTAGTAAGTTTATCTATGACTCCAAAGTGGGGGATGGTGTCGAAGGCCTTGGCGAGGTCCAGATAGGCTGTGTGGACTGCCTTACCCTTGTCCACAGCTCTGGAGACTGATTTGAAGAAGTCAATCAGATTCAGGAGACAAGTTCGGCCCTTCACAAATCCAAACTGGGTGGGGTCCAGTGTTTGAAGGTTGCCAGTGTCTTTGTTTATAAGTTCCATGATAATACATTCCATGGCATTGCAGATCAGGCTTGTCAGACTGATGGTCCAGTATTTCCGAAGATCCAAGGTAGATCCCCCCTTGTGGAGTGGGATAAAGTACAGTTGTGTACACTTACCATAAATGTAGATGTTAGAGTGTATTCACTGTTGCAGTCATTACATTTGGGTTATCTGATAACTCCAACAAACAGGACACACAGTAGAGAATAAATGAACCAAGCTGGAATCCACCTCGAAACAGCAGCTTTAATGGAGAACACAGATACAATAAATAGTAGTTCGACAAAGACTTAGCGCTTTCACCCAATAAAGGGCATCATCAGAGTTTTTACTCTGATGATGCCCTTTATTGGGTGAAAGCGCTAAGTCTTTGTCAAACTACTATTTATTGTATCTGTGTTCCACATTTGGGTTATCTGCTTGCAGATAGCCCTCAGTCAGCCTGATTAACAAAGTCTTGAATCCTGCGTTGGTTGCTGTCTCTTCTTCCGTGATGTCAGGTCGTCAGGGATATAAAACATGCAGCCGTCATTACATCAGTTTTTCTTGCCCCAAATGTCAGGTGCCCTCCTAATAGGAAGCAATTAAATCTATAAATATACAATGTTATACCTCAAACAAAAAAGCAAATACACCAAAAAGCTTTTAAGCATTGAAAAGGAGAGAAGAGGTATAGCCAAACAAAGTCAGACGTAACCAGGACTGCAACAGTGAATACACTCGAACATCTACATTTATGGTAAGTGTACACAACTGTACTATATTCTTTGTGTTTCACTGTTGCAGTCATTATATTTGGGTAGATTCCCACAGCTAAGGATGGGAGGAGGAAATTAGATAGCATTAGGACCAGCTATAAGGCCCTGCAAGACTGCAGTGGCAAAGCCAGCTCTGGATTTAGAGAAAATTGGCAAATGGTAATGCTTGGTGAAAGTAAGTACAGAACTCCAGGTAGCAGCTTCTAGGATGCCCCTGGTACGTATGCCTCTGAGAAAGGCTGTAGAGGTAGATGCAGCCCTGCTCAAGTAGGATCTGATCCCCTGTGGGATAGGTTTTCCATGGTGCTTATAGCAGAACTGAATGAAATGGCCTATCCATTTGGAGATAGTTCACTTTGAAATAGCTTTCCCTTCTGTCCCTGCAGCAAATGCCATCAGCAGTTGTTCAGATTTCCTTTGAGGTTTAGACATGTCCAAGTAGAATCTAAGTTGTCTGTGCACATCTAAGGAGTGCAGTATCAGTTTCCCTTTGTTCTGTGGATTAGGAAAGAAGGTAGGCAAATGAATGGACTGATTAAAGGCCACACTGGATACCACCTTTGGTATGAAAGAGGGATTGGTCCTGAGGGACACCCTGTCCGCATGAAAGATGATGAAAGGTTCCACTGCCATAAGGGTCTGTAATTCAGATACCCTTCTTGATGAAGTGATGGCTAAAAGGGAAGCTGTTTTCCAAGAAATGAATTTTAAATCTGCAGTAGCAGCTGGCTCGGAAGGAGGAAGGGTGAGCTTATCCAATACAAAGTTAAGGTCCCAAGCTGGAGTTGCAGCTCTCCTGGGTGGTCTTAGATTTTTGGCCCCTCTGAGGAACTGCTTGAGCAGTGGAAGACAGAAGAGGGCAGGTTTTGTGTTATAATTAGCTGAAATGACTGAGGCATGAATTTTTATTGCGGAAAAAGACTGGCCCTTGTGAAGCATCTCAGTTAAATATTGTACAATCTGAGGTAAATTGGGCACTGCTGTGTTCATCCCCTGAGACTGGTTCCAGGCACAGAATCTTTTCCCATTTTTTAGCATAAGATTTTCTAGTACTAGGCCTCCTTGCCTCTAAAATGACATCCATCACTGGTTTATTGAGGGATGGTAAAGGATAGCTTAGGTAAGTAGCCAGGCTGCTAGGTTCAGTGTTTGAAGCTGAGGGTGCAGAATCTGGTTCTCCTGCTGAGACACCAGGGTAGGAGTCTGAGGCAGGTGCCATGGGGCCAACAGTGGCACACTGCGCAGGAGGGGGTACCTGTTTTGGCATGGCCAGGATGGTGCAATCAAAATCATCCTTGGTTTGTCTTGTTTGATCTTTATTAGTACTTTGGAGAGCAGCGGCAGGGGAGGAAAGGCATAAACTGATGGGTTTTTCCAGCTGACGGACAGAGCATCCACTTTCCAAGCTTATCCGTGGGGAGTCCTTGCACAAAATCTTTCCAATTGATAGTTCTGGGGGGAGGCAAACAGGTCTATATCTGGGCTCCCCCATTTGCTTGTCAACATGTTGAAAATCCTTGGTTCCTGTTTCCACTCGTGTGGGTCCTGAGGGTTCTGCTTAGCCCATCTGCCAGTGTATTTAGTTTTCCAAGCAGGAACAGAGCTTGTAGATGTACTTGGTAGTTCAAGGCTGTGTTCCACAATGCCATGGCTAGTCTGCAAAGGAGGTAAGAATGTGTATCCCCCCTGCTTGTTTATGTACCACATAACAGTGGTGTTGTCCGTCTTTACCATTAATTGTCGTGGAAGTATGTGGTACTTGAAGGCTGTCAGAGCATTCTGTACAGCTAACATTTCTTTATGATTGATGTGAAGGTGCATTTGAATTGGGTTCCATTTGCCCTGAATGCACTTCTCTGCCAGGTGCACCCCCCCCCCCCCATGCATAGTCTGAAGCATCTGTTGTTATGGTTTGGGCGGCAGGGGGTAGTGTGAATGGTAGTCCCTTGTTTTGGTGGCAGGCCTCTGCCCACTAAAGAACTTCTAGGCATAGACAAGGAATGACAGGAATCATTGCTTCTAGATCCTGAGAATGTTGACACCATAGGCTTTTTAGATACCACTGTAGTTTCCTCATATGCAGTCTTGCATATGGAATTAGAAGAATGCAGGAGGCCATGAACCCCAAGGTTTATAATATTTGCCTTGCAGATAGCAGGGTTTTTGTGACCACTTGTTTGAAGTAGGTTGCCAAGTGAAATTGTTTCTCTGGCGTGAGGAAAGCCATCTGGGAAGTTGTACTCAAGCTTGCAAGCAGGAATATAATTTGTTGACAGGGTACCAGATGTGACTTTTTTTCGTTTATGGTGTACCCCAGACAAGTTTGCACCCTCTGTACAAAAGCCAAATGATTCAAAAGTATGTCCTGGTTTTCTGCCTGAATTAGACAATCGTCCAGGTATTGGTATATTTAAATATTACTTTGCCTGCAAAATGCAATAACTGGAGCTAGGCACTTTGTGAATACCCTGGGCGCAGTAGATAAGCCAAAGGGCAGTGCAGAGAACTGACAGTGCGTGTAGCCTGCCTTGAAGCATAGGTACCTTTTGCAAGATTTCCTGATTGAGATATGCAGGTATGCTTCCTTTAAATTTAGTGTTGCCAACCAGGCATCTTTGCTTAGCATAGGAAGCAGCTGGTGAAGAGTCAGCATCTTGAATTTTGGAATCACCAAAAAGGTGTTTAGAGTAGGCAAGTCCAGGATAGGACGCCATGAATTGTCTTTTCTGGGTACCAGGAAAAATCTCGAGTAGAAACCTTGTCCCTTTTTCTCTTCTGGTACCAACTGAATAGCCCCTATGCTTAAGAGAGACAGTACTTGCTTTTGGGCCTCTTCCCACTGCTTTGGAGGTAGATCAGGCCAACCGCTTGGAGTTGGTGACATGTGGAAGTGAAATCTGTATCCTTGTGACACTATATTATAAACCCATTTGTCCTGGGTACTGAGTCCCCAGCTCTTTGCGTGAAGTACAATCTTTCCCCCCAAAGGGGCAGTCAGTTGAGAAGTGCTCGGAAGTTTTAAAAAGAAATCACTGAGACAGTTTACCATAGGGAGGAGTTTTATTACTCCCAAATTTGGAAGTGGAGGCCCCCCACTGCTTAGTCCTGTGCGTCCCCTGGGATTGAAGCCTGGGCGCTCTGCTGGATCTGGGTTTGGACTGAAGGTCTGGAAGAGGCAGGAAAGGACCAATTCTTAGAAGGCCAATGCCTAACAGTGTGCACAGATTTAGCTCTTTCCTCCATCGTTTTAAGAACTTCTTCTGCCTTGTTGCCAAACAGGTGGTCCTGATTTAATGGAGCATCCAGTAATTTCACTTTAACATGATCTGGCAAAGATTGCTCCTTAAGCCCAAGCATGCCTTCTAAGTACAGACCCAGTTACCGCAGCCCTGCAAGATGCCTCTAGTGAATCAAAACCACACTGCAATGTATGTTTACCAACTTGTTCAGCAGAATGCATAAAATCCTGTAAATCCTTATTTTCAGTACAATCAGGAGTCAAAATCATTTTATGTTTAAGCAATCCAATAACATGCAGCTGATACTTTAACATATGAAACTGGCAATTCAAGGGCCTAATGGCCAAAGTTGCAGACGTGTATACCTTCTTACTCCATCTATCCAGAGCCCTGGAGTCTCTATCAGAGGGGGTAGAATTTTTGGCAGTAGTAGCTTTAATGCCCTTGGGTCCCTGTGAAATGGTTTCAGGATCCGCAGTAGGATTTTTGAAAAGTAACCTGTGAGAGTCAGGAACCCTGTAATATCTATTAGGTTTTCTGGAAGTAGGAGGTAAGAGTCGGGGCCTATGCTAGATTCCGAAAAAGCATCATCAACAAAGTCCAGTACAGAAGGTATAGCTAAATGCCTGTGCTGGCGCAGGAGTAAGAAAGCCCTAAGCCTCTTTTTAGAATCAGAGAAATCCTGACTTTCCCACACCCTCAGAAGCCGGTACCTGCACAGCAGCTCATCTAAGGTAAAGACATCCGCAGGTTCCACATTACGAAAGCGCCGCACTGAGTACCGGCTAACTGGTTGGCTTCCCCTGGATAAAGTAATAAGGTCTTCAGTCATTCTCATCATTTGTTCTTTAGGCACCATGCGGTCTGGGCGTCAGCTTTCTAGGCAAGGTTCGAGTTTTAGTGCCTTGAAGAAGATGGCGCCAGTTTAATATGCAAGTAAGTAGGCCTGAATACACCCTCAGAAGCCGGTGCCTGCACAGCGGCTCTGGACCCATCCAAGGTAGAGACATCCGCAGGTTCCACAGTTGAAGCATCTCGCGGCATACCGGACTCCGAATGGGTCTCAATAGATGCCTGCAAATCTAAAGTAGCGGGTATCAGGGGCTGCGAAAGTGCCTCACTGAGTACCAGCGAACTGGGCAGCATGTCTCTGTCTTTATCTTTTGCATTTCTTCGGAATGTCGGTAGTCGGATGGCTTACCGAAGACATATCAGGATAATTGAACCGAGCACCAAAAAAAAAAGTTAGAAGCGCAAATACACAGATGACGGATAGTTTGTGGTTTAAATAAGGCAAAAAACCAACAGCGAGGCATGTCGTGGTCAGGGCCTAGGCAAGGAATACAGTACAAATGAAAATCTTTATGAGGTATTTGCTTTCCACAAGAAATGCAATTATTTACTTTTACTGAAATCAGATTAGAGCAAGAAAAAGTTTCCCCAATGGGGTACTTAGCTTTTAGTTGAAGACTTCGGTTCTGAATCTCAAAAATGAAAATTTCAGGAGTCGGCCGACCAGCACTTGCGAACTGCTTCTGCTTCGGGCACCGCAAGAAAGACTGATGTAATGATGTCGGCTGCATAGTTTATACCTCTGACGACCTGACGTCACAGAAGGAGAGAGAGCAACCGACGCAGAACCCAAGATTTTGTTAATCAGGCTGACTGAGGGCTACCTGCAAGCAGATGACCCAAATTTAATGAATGCAACAGTGAAACATGAAGAACATCTGTAGCTGTGCGCCATGCAGTGGGCACAAAGCCTGAGGTGAGGCTATGATTAAACATGACACTTAGGTGAGGTGCCAGTTCATTTTGTAGTTCATGTAGTACACAGCCCGGGATGTCGTCTGGTCCCATGGATGCTGTATTCTTAGCTTTGGAGAGTGCGGTTTTTACCTGTGTGGCCGTTATTACTGGAATATGACAATCTTTCGGTACTGAGATGGGCCCTTTAGGGGGTGAGAGGGGGGGTGAAGTTGGCACTGAATCGATATGCCAGGATATTGTCAATATCCTTAGGATTAGTACATTTAATGCCATTCTGTTGTAGCTAAGAGCAGATCTGAGCATTGCCATTTAGATTCATAGCTATAGAATGCCTTGTGGCTGTCTTTGGAATCTTTGGCAATTTTATTTTCGTAACTAGCTTTGGAGGATTTTAATGGGGGATCTCAGCTTCTTACTGAGGCTGGTAAAGGAGATTTTTGCATCCTGGGATTTTCCTCTTTTCTGCAACAGTTTCTTCCTTTTGAAAAGTTTGTTATGGCAGAGGACTACCAGATTGGCTTCCTTTTTTTGGAGAACAGCATCTTGGTTCTATCTGGGATGGCATGATTCATGCACGAGTGGATGTGCTCGTACAGTGCCTTAGTGTAGGATTCAGCAGTCGAACTTTCAGTTCCCGTCTGCATGGTTGTCATGAAGTTTGTCACTTCTGACTTGAGTAGCATAAAGTTGGCTTTGGAGAAGTTTTTTATGGAGGTTTTCTTACTGGGGGGTGGGGGAGGGATGTGGATGTCAAGGGTGATTAGCTTATGGTCAGACCTGAGCAACGAGGGGGTGACCATAGGTGTGGAGCATCGATTTCCCATGTTGGTAATAACCAGCTCTAGGATATTGGAGCCCCTGGTGGGACTATGGATTAGTTGATCCAGGGCATTGGAATTTATGAATTCCAAGAACAGTTGGGCAAAGGTGTTGGTACACCAGTAGTTATCCTAGTTAATGGCAGGGTAGTTGAAATCACCCAGTATTAGGGTGTTTGGTTGTATCTTAATATTTTCCAGTATGTTTAGAAAAGTGCAGTGAGAATCCTGGGGCATGGTGGGGATCTGTAGCAAGCTATAATTTGAATTGCAGTCTTGCCTAGTGTTAGTTGCACCTGGAGAATTTCAGACGCATTGTGTTGGGCAACTAACCTGGTGGTGTGAATATGGACACTCCTCCACCTTTAGTGTTTCGGTCCTGGTTTGGTGGCCGAAAAATGTGGTAAGAGTTGTAGCCTGGTATTGCAGGAGTGCTCTCTAGAGCCTTGAACCAGGTCTCAGTTACTGCACAGATATAGATGTTCTCCATTTTTAGGAGTGACTCGAGAGAGTGCATTTTGAGGTTTAGACCTCTAGCATTGAGTAGCATTACCTTCAGATTTTGCATGCTTCTACCTTTTACAGTGGTGGTTTTGTCCTTTGAACTTTGTCTAAAAAAGGCACTATAGGGGTGGCAACAGCCTTAGCCAGTAACCTGAATCCCAGGGGCGACAGGTGCAGACCATCTCTGGCAAAGCATCGTGATCTGTTGATCATGTCATCCCAGGCAGACAGATACTTGATCCCCTTTGAATGACACCAGAAGCTTAGCCAATTGTTGAAGTCAATCATTCTGTCCTTATACTGTGGTAGCATTCTGGGCGAAGGCAGGATGCTACTCAGGCCTGGGCCACATGATCCAAGAGCTCTTCCATGTCTCTTTTCATGTAGTCCAGGGGAGGTACGTCTCAAGTCATTCACTCCAACATGGACAATGACAGAGTCATATTTGTACTTGTTGTGGAGTGACTTGAGTGCATGCGTTATGTGGCGGATCCTGGCACCAGACAGGCAGCTGACTGTAATTTTCTCCTTGTTCAGCCTGGTGAGTGGGACATCAGTGAGCCCGACTATAGACTCACCTATGACTAAAGTGTTGGGTACGTTGTCTTGCCTTAGGGGCTGTTGTTGGGTGGCACAATGGTGTTGTGAGCTATGTGACACTTTGGCTGTGATTGGTGTTTGTTTGCATTTCAGCTTTGGAGGTCCTTGTTGCTTGGGCAGGTTACTGTTAAGGGCCTCTGCATATGAGGGTTTAGTGTTGCTATGTGAGGGTGTTGGTGGTGTGGGTTTAGAAGGGCTATTGTGTTGCTTGAGGTGTAGTGCGGGTGTTAACCTTCTCCTCTTGACTGTCTAGCACAATCTTGGGTGAAGAGAGCTTTGCTTCCAGTTTGGCTATGTAAGTGCATCTCTTGCAGGTTGTAGTGTTGGGTGGTAAGAGGAGAGGGTTGTCTGTGTACATGAGGCAACTGCTGCATTGCCCCAGTATGCCCAGATTCACCAGGTGGATAGGAGAAATCACCAGAAGCTGACCCTTGGACATGCCTGGTTTGGTGCTTTTTTTTTGTAAAGTACAAAAGCTGTTTTCTCTTACCTTAGCAATGTACTTTGCAATTATAGGCTGTTTAGTGCATATGATTAATTTTGCCTTATTAACAAGGAGAGTTGAGTGCTTGTATCAGTTTAAGGCTTCCTAGTGCTTTCCAGCAGATTTTAGAGCAAGTGCTATTCACAGGGATGCTTAAAGGTAAGGTGAAAAAAATGGTTTATCCTAAACACTGCAGTGTGCACTAGAGGAGTTAGATGTGAAAGTAGGTAATTTAAGTTTTACCTGTCTAAAAAGTTAAGTTTTAGTAGAGTCTCACTATTTTTAAAACAGCAAGATGGATTGAAAGGGGGTGGTCACTTTTGTATTCTGGTACTATGGAATACAGTAGGATGGCCAATAAATTTAAATAGTTGAAGGGGAGTGATTTCACAAAATGATAATGTTGTGCTTACTCACACAAGTCAGTAAAAACAGAGAGGAAATGAGATATATGGTGGGACAAAACTTTTCACTAATCACAAGAACAGATGTCCCAGTTTTTTTCTTCCATCTGTGAAAGTTAGTACACTGAGGGACCTGAAATTCAGGGTTCTGCAAGAGTCTTGTTTCAAAATCCTTTAACTAATCAGGGCAAAGACAAATAATCAGGGGCAGGATACATTGCAAAGTGTAATAATTTATAAAGACTCCTCAGCTGAACTCAGAGAGACACAGGTATGTGCTGACTTATTGAGAAATGGGTTTGATGGATTCCGCCACGAAAAGATAAGATGGAAAAGCATGAAAAACCTGTTCAGTGCTTTGAATATTTATTCAGAAGGTACTATTAAGAAGACCTGTTCCACGTCACCAATTACCATTTAAGGAAAAAGTTATGTACTCACCATAACGTTCCATATTTGTTGTCCATCATCTCACCCTCTTTCTTGCTTGGTGGGTTCAGAGTCGATACTCGGCTCCAACTCGGCCATATCCTAAAGCTCGAGAGCTGCCACTGGCTCAAGGCTAGACCCTATTCCCAACATGTCTAGCGAGAGTTACTCAGATCTCGTTTGTGATAACCCATAATACCAGACTAAACATATATATATATATATATATATATATATATATATATATATATATATATATATATAGATATATAGATAGATAGATATATACCTATCAGTACCAGCAAAACAACACTGATAGACCCTAAGCCTATCCAATTCATGAGGCAGGAAGGGAATCATAGCACATATAGCCAAACACCAAATAATTCCTCTCAATCCTCCAGGAAGGGGGAAGTGGAGAGGGATGCAAGAAAGAAGGTGAGATCATGGACAACAAACATGGAATGTTATGGTGAGTACATAACTTCTTTATGTTATGTTGTCCCTATCTCGCCTTCATTCTTGCTTGGTGGGACAGCATCCCCAGCACCTTCTTTCTCGGGTGGCTCAAGGGAATACGCTCTTCAGAAAGTACAGTTTTGTACCTACCATAAATGTAGATGTTCGAGTGTTCACACTGCTGCAGTCATCACACTTGGGTTATCCTGCCGTCGTCAGGCGGTCCCGCAGTCGGCCAGAGTTCCAAAGTCTTGGTCCAGCATCGGTTGCTGTCACTTCTTCCCTGACGTCAGTGCGCCAGGGGTATATAATATGCATCTGACGCCATTTTCTTCAGTTTTTCTTGCCCCAGATGTCAGGTGCCCCAGAGTGGGTAGGCAATACATATTGCTAATCAAAAATATACATATAAAATAAAAACAATACCTTCAGTTACCAGCAAATACACCCCAAAGGTTGTATAGGGTAGAAGGGTATAGATAAGTCCACCTAGTTCAGAGGGGATGGAGGGAGGGTAACCTGGATTGCAGCAGTGTGAACACTCGAACATCTACATTTATGGTAGGTACAAAACTGTACTATGTTCATCGTGTTACACTGCTGCAGTCAACACACTTGAGTTGAATCCCAAAGCAAAGTTTGGGTGGCTGGTCTATAAAGAGTTAGGACTGGCTAAGAGGCACTGCAGAAAGTACAGTTTTGTACCTACCATAAATGTAGATGTCCGATAGACATGCAACTGCAGTCATAACATGTGGGTTGTCCTGCCTCAGGGAGCCCTCGGTCGGCCGGATTCCAAAGTATGGGTCCGACGTCGGCTGATGTCGCATTTCTCTCTGACGTCAGAGCGGCTGGAGTACATAAGCATCAACCGACGCCATTTTCTTTAGTGTTTCTTGCCCCAGATGCCAGGTGCCCTCCAAGGAAGGCTGTTATCAAATGGGAAGACAAAAACAGGATTCCAAACAAATAACTGAGCAATAAAACAAATACACCATAACAGATATCCCCAGCTAAGAGAAACAGGGATAGGAGTGGACCCTAGGCATAGAGGGGTATGGAGGGTGGGAAAATCCGACTGCAGTTGCATGTCTATCGGACATCTACATTTATGGTAGGTACAAAACTGTACTACGTCCTTCAAGAATGCAACTGCAGTCATAACATGTGGGTAGAATACCATAGCTTAGCTGGGGGAGGAGGAATGCTCTAGGAAAAAGATGGTGTGGCAATCAAACCCTGCAGGACTGCCGAAGCAAAGCCTGCTCTGGATCTGGAGTACAGAGGGAGATTATAGTGTTTGGAGAATGTATGCACGGAGCTCCATGTAGCAGCTTCTAGAATGTCCTTAGTAGGCACCCCTCTTAAGAATGCTGTCGAGGTGGCTGTAGCTCTGGTGGAATGTGGTCTGACATTGGCTGGAACAATCTTTCCATGAAAGGAATAACAGAATCTGATGCAATGTCCAATCCATTTTGAAATAGTCTGTTTTGAAATTGCTTTTCCCTGGACTGCAGGGGCGTAAGCTACAAAACGTTGTTCAGACTTCCTACTGGCCTTGGTTCTGTCCAGATAGTAACAAAGTTGTCTGTGAATGTCCAAGGTAAGAAACAGTCTTTCCCCCTTGTTCTCAGGATTAGGGAAGAAAGCAGGCAGATGAATTGCTTGATTTAAAGAAACCCTAGATACCACCTTTGGCATGAAAGTAGGGTTGGTCCTTAATGAAACCCTGTCTCTGTGAAAAATAATAAAGGGTGGTATTGCCATTAGGGCCTGTAGCTCCGAAACCCTTCTTGCTGATGTAATTGCCAACAGGAAAGCTGTCTTCCATGAGAGAAATTGCAAGTCAACTGAAGCTGCCGGCTCAAATGGAGGTAGAGTCAGTTTTTCTAGGACAAAATTGAGGTCCCAGGCTGGCACTGGGGCCTTTCTTGGTGGCTTAATGTTCTGATTCCCCTGAGGAATTGCCTTAGTAAAGGGTGTGAAAAAAACAGGAGGATCAGTGTTGTATCTAGCTGAAATAGCAGATGCATGTATCTTTATGGAAGAATATGAGAGGCCGTTCTTTAACATATCTGCCAAATATTCCAAGATGAGTGGGATGTTCAACAATGATGCATCATGTCCCTTGCTGGTATTCCAACTGCTGAATCTTTTCCACTTTGCTAAGTAAACCTTTCTGGTTGATGGTCTTCGAGCCTCTGTTAGTATCCGCTGAACTTCCTTGGAGAGAGATAGGCTGAAGTTATTTACGGGATCTCCCAGGCTGTTAGCTGCAGTGTCTGTATATTTGGATGCACTGTTTCGAAGTTGTGTTGAGTCAGAAGTAGAGGCCATTGGGGAAGGGCCCACCTCCTGGTGTGACATATGCTCCGTAGTAGTGGGTACCAGTGTTGTCTTGGCCAGTCCGGAGCCATTATGATTCCCTTGGGTCTCTCTGCTTTGATCTTTAGTAATACTGAGGTCATCAGTGGCAGAGGTGGGAATGCATAGATTGTTAGGGAGTTCCAGTTGAATGAGAGGGCATCTATTTTCCAAGCTTTTGGATGGTATGTCCTTGTGCAGAATTTTGGTAGAAGATGGTTGCGATGAGAGGCAAATAGGTCCACTTCTGGCTTGCCCCATGTCAAAGTGAGTTGTCTGAAGGCCTTCGGATGTAACCTCCACTCGTGTGGATCTGTGAAATTCCTGCTTAGGCTGTCCGCCAACACATTGTCTTTTCCTGGAACAAACTGGGATTGTAACTGGATGTTTAGGCTCAGTGATTTCTCCCAAAGATGCATTGTCAGTCTGCAAAGGGGGTAAGAGTGGGTGCCCCCTTGCTTGTTTATGTACCACATCACAGTGGTGTTGTCTGTCCGTATCAGTAAATGGCCTTGCTGGAGTTGGTGTTGAAAAGCCTCGATGGCATGCATTACCGCCAGCATTTCCTTTTGGTTTATATGCAGATGTGTTTCCTTTGGAGACCATTGTCCTTGTATACACCTGCCTTCCATGTGCGCCCCCCATTCAAGGTCTGAGGCGTCTGTGGCCATGGTCTGTGTTATCTGTGGTTTTTTGAATGACATATCTGTGTTTGCCTGGCTCACCGAGGCCCACCATAGGAATTCCTTTTGTAGGCATGGAATGAGCGGTATGATTGTCTCCAGGTTGCTGCTGTGTTGAGACCAAATGCTTTTTAGGTACCATTGAAGCTTTCTCATGTGTAGTCTTGCTAATGGAACCAGGAGAATGCAGGATGCCATGTAACCCAGGGCCTGTAGGAATCTCCTTGCAGTCATCTGGGTGAGTTTTGCTAAACCTTTGAAGAAATGAGTTAACTTCTCTTGCTTGTCTTCTGTCAGGTAAGCCATCTGAGAGGCTGTGTCTTGTTTGGCTCCTAAGAAGATTATTTGCTGGGATGGCTGCAGTCTTGACTTTTGGAAGTTGACTGTGTATCCCAGAGCTTGAAGTAATCGTATGACATAATCCAGGTTTTTTGTCAACATCAATTTGTCGTCCGCTTGTATGAGGCAGTCGTCCAGGTATGGGTAAATCTGTATCCCCTGGAGCCTGCAATGAGCAATTACTGAAGCCAGGCATTTTGTGAATACTCTGGGCGCAGTAGGTAAGCCAAATGGCAATGCTGAGAATTGATAATGCTCTGGTCCTGCAAGAAATCTGAGGTATCTTCTGCAGCTGTGTCTGATAGGGACATGCAGGTATGCCTCCTTGAGGTCCAGAGTAATCAGCCAAAACCCCTTGCCCAGCATGGGAAGGAGTTGCTGTAGGGTCAGCATTTTGAACTTTGGTACTATGAGAAAGGTGTTTAATGCGGACAAGTCCAGTATTGGTCTCCATTGAGATTCTTTTCTTGGAACAAGGAACAGTCTTGAGTAAAACCCCTGGTCTTGTTCTTGTTGTGGAACTCTTTCTATTGCTTTCATCAGAGTCAGCATAGTGATTTGCTTGATAGCCTCTGCCCTCTGGTTTTGTGGTAGGTTTGGCATGCCTTGTTTTCTTGGTAAGGTATGAAAATGAAACCTGTACCCTCGGTCTATAATGTCCAAAATCCATTTGTCCTTTGTCAGTCTGTGTCAATTTTCTGCAAACAGAGATAATTTCCCGCCCAAGGGAGCTTCTATTTGTTCCCTGGTAGGCGGTAGTAGAGGAAAGTCATTGAGATTGTGGTTGTGGGGCAGGTGAAACCCCTGCGTCACTTCTTTGGTTTCCTGGCTGCCATTGTCATCCCCTGTAAGGGCCGCTGTATTGGCCTCTTCCTCGGCCATGTCTGTTCTTACCCCTTTGAAACTTTTCTGTATTAGGAAAGGACCAGGTTTTAGAAGGCCAATTCCTACTGAATTTGGGGGGGTGAACCTGGAGGAAATCTTTCACCGTCTGAACTGATTTTGCTTTTTCTTCGATGGTCTTTAACACATCCTTAGCATTCGCACCAAAAAGCTTGTTCTTTTCCAAAGGTGCATCCAGAAGTTTTGCTTTTACATGATCTGGTAGAGGTTGATCTTTTAACCAAGCATGTCTACGAATGACTGCCCCTGTCATAGCTGCCCTACATGAAGCTTCCAGTGCATCATATCCACACTGCAGGAAGTGATTGCTTACTTGCTGAGTGTTATGTACAGCTTCCTGCAAAGTTTTCCTGTCTAAAGGATCAGGAGTGGCTAAAGTTTTTTGTAAATCTTCTAAAAGGTAATCCTGATATTGTAACATATGAAAAAGGCAATTTAAAGCTCTCATAGATAAGGTAGTGGATGTGTAAACCTTTTTACCCCATCTCTAATGACCTGGCCTCCCTGTTGGAGGGCAATGGATTTTTAGAGGTGGAGGCTGAAACTCCTTTAGGCCCCTGTGAAACAGTTTCCAAATCAGCAGAATGGGCCCTGAATAAATGGGAATGAGTTTCTGGGACCCTGTAATACCTGTCTGGCTTGGCTGGAGCAGGAGGAAGAGAATCAGGGGTAGCACTAGAGTCAGAATATAAATCATCCAGAACATCAAGTACAGGAGGAATAGCCAAGGGCCTGTGCTGGGGCTTCTTAAGGAAAGTCCACAGGCGTTTCCTAGAATCAGAATATTCCTGACCTTGCCACTTGAAATGTTCCCTCATGGTGTGCAGAACTTCCCCAAAAGAAATATCCTCAGGAAGGGAGGCTGAGGGGATGGAATCTTCTGCATCCGAGTCCTCATTGGTCTGGAAGAGCTCTTCCTGGCTATCAGAGTGGACAGAGCCCTCAGAATCTTCATCTGAAGGAATAGGTTCAGAGGGTTCTACCCGGGTCCTTTTATCAGAAGGAGGTTGGGATCCTCTCTCAGGATGGGCCTGCGAACCTCTAATCATGGAAATTAAATCAGCAGCCATGGACATAATTTGTGTCTCTGGAGTGGGCTGAGGTAAGGATTTATAAGTAATATGCTTTGTTTTGCTGGCTGCCTTAGCCCTAGTGTAGGCCTTAATAGACATGGCCATAGGAGGCCTGGCAGCTCCACGTGCAGGAGTGACCTTGTCTACAGCAATGGTCTCGGGCATTTCCTCGGTTTCGGTATCCGGAGGAAAATCGATAACTGGCGTCGGAGTGATGTCCGGAATCGGAGTCGTCGGTAATGCGGTGTCTTCGGTTCGGAGCGGTGGAGAGACCGTCTCAGAGGGAACCGGAGCACTCGCGCAAGGTTTTGGCGTGGAGTCGGTGGTAGACGTGGGCCGAGGATGTTGGTCCCGGTCTTTTCTCTTTTTGGGAGTTTGCGATGTCAGAAGATCCGACGGCATGGTGTAAGCAAATTTATCGGCAAAAAAGTCTTCAGCGAACTCCGCCCGGCGCCTGAGAGTGCGCTTGTTGAAGCGAGCACAGGCTACACAAGCTGAGACGTCGTGGTCCGGGCCCAGGCAAGGAAGACAGTAAGAGTGGAAATCCTTATGAGGTATTTGTTTACCACAAGAAAGACAATTGTTAACTTTTTCAGTAATTTCTGACATCGGCTGAGGCAAGAAAAGGTCCCCAACAGGGTACTTAGCTTTTTGATGACTTCGGTATCGAAGAATACAGGAGCTGACCGACCGGCACTTGCGAACTGCTTCTGCTTCGGGCACTGCACGGCAAGAAAGACTGAAGAAAATGGCATCGGCTGATGCTTATGTACTCCAGCTGCTCTGACGTCGGAGAGAAATGCGACATCAGCCGACGTCGGACCCAGACTTTGGAATCCGGCCGACCGATGGCTGCCTGAGGCAGGACAACCCACATGTTATGACTGCAGTTGCATTCTTGAAGGACATCTGCAGTGGCAAATTCTGCTCAGGATTTAGAGTAAAGAGGCAGGTGGTAATGCTTGGTGAAGGTGTGCACTGAACTCCAAGTTGCAGCCTCCAAAATTTCCTTGGTAGTACTCCTCTGAGAAAGGCTGTTGAAGTGGCTGTTGCCCTGGTGGAATGAGGCCTAATGTCATTAGGGACTGATTTTCCATGCTGTGTGTAGTAGTACCGAATACAGTGTCCTATCCATTTGGATATAGTCTGCTTTGAGATAGCCTTGCCTTGTGATCCTGCAGCATAAGCTACAAACAGTTGATCAGTTTTCCTGAAAGCTTTTGTTTTGTCCAAGTAGAAGCGTAGCTGCCTGTGTATGTCCAAAGAATGCATAAGTTTCTCCACTTTATTTTGGGGGTTTGGATAAAAAGTAGGCAAATGGATGGTTTGGTTAAGAGCCACACTAGATACCACCTTTAGCATGAAGGTAGGGTTTGTCCTTAAAGATACCCTGTCCGGATGAAAAATTATGAAAGTTTCCACTGCCATTAATGCCTGTAGCTCTGAGACTCTTCGTGCTGAAGTTATTGCCAGGAGCAGAGCTGTTTTCCATGATAAAAATTTTAGATCGGCTGTATTGGCTGGCTCAAAAGGTGGTAAGGTCAGTTTTTCCAAAACAAAATTGAGGTCCCAAGTTGGTGTTGGTGCTCTCCGGGGCGGTCTTATGTTTTTAGCCCCTCTGAGGTACTGCTTTAGCAAGGGATGAGAGAATAAAGGAGGATCCGTGTTGTAATGTGCAGAAATGGCAGAGACGTGGATCTTAATTGATGAAAAGGATAGGCCTCTGTCCAGCATCTCAGTTAAATATTGTAAAATTTGAGGAATGTCTGGAAAATCAGGGTCAAGTCTGTGAGCCTGGTTCCAGGCGCAGAATCTCTTCCGTTTTTCTGAGTAAGCTTTCCTGGTTCTACGCCTCCTGGCCTCCAAAATGACATCCATAACAGCTTTAGAGAGAGGTGTTGCCTGTTTGACTAAAGTATCTGCCATGCAGCCAGGTTTAGGGTTTTGAGCTGACCGTGCAGGATCGGATTGTTTTGTTGAGTCAGAAGGTGTGGAATTTGGGGCAAAATCCATGGTGGGCCCTGAGCCAAGTTCCTTAAGATAGGTACCAGTGCTGGCGTGGCCAGTCTGGGGCAGTCAGGATCATCTGTGTTTTTTCTTGTCTGGCTTTTAGGAGTACCTTTGAAAGGAGAGGCAGTGGTGGGAAGGCATAGACTTTTAGGTTTTTCCAGCTGAACAGAAGAGCATCCACTTTCCATGCTTGTTTGTGATAAGTCCTTGTGCAAAATTTTTGTAGCTGACAATTCAGAGGGGAGGCAAAAAGATCTTTGTCTGGGCATTTCCATTTTTGTGTTATGTTGAAGATTTGTGGATTCAGTTTCCATTCGTGAGGGTCCATGATATTTCTGCTTAGTTCGTCTGCCAGAGTATTTTTCTTTCCTGGCAGGAATTGTGCTTGCAGGTGAACTTGGTACGTTAGAGCTGTGTTCCACAAGGTCATGGCTTGCCTGCATAGGGGATAAGAATGAGTGCCCCCTTGTTTGTTTATGTACCACATTACTGTGGTGTTCTGTCTTTAGTAATAGTTGTCCTGGATGTAGAAGGTCCTTGAAAGCTGTTAGGGCATTTTGAACAGCCAACATCTCTTTTTGATTGATGTGAAGATGCATCTGGTCTGCGGTCCACTTGCCCTGAATGCATTTTACTGCCATGTGTGCTCCCCAGGCATAATCCAAAGCATCTGTTAGAGTTTGCCTGGCTGTGGGTTGGGTAAAAGGCTGACCCTTGTTTAGGTGACATGCCTGTGCCCACCACCGACACTCCTGTTGTAGGGAGGGAATCATTGGTATTACTGCTTCTAGACTGTGAGAATGTTGAGTCAAAACACTTTTTAAGTACCATTGTAATTTCCTCATATGCAGTCTGGCATATGGTATTAGTAGTATGCAGGATGCCATGAATCCCAGGGCCTGCAGAATTTTTCTTACAGGGAGGTGGGACGTTTTTGCCAGTAGTTGAAAATATTCTATAGATTTAGCTTTATCCTCCATTTTCTTTAACACCTCTTCTGCCTTAACACCAAACAAGGTATCATGCTGTAAAGGAGCATCCAATAACTTTGCCTTAACATGATCAGGTAAACTCTGTTCTTTTAACCAAGCATGTCTTCGAATAACAGAACCTGTAACTGCGGCTCTACAAGAGGCCTCTGAAGCATCAAAACCACACTGCAGAGCATGTTTTCCCACCTGTTCAACTGCATGCAATAAATCCTGCATTTCTTTACAATCAAAAGCTTCTGAGCTAGCAAGCATTTTCTGTTTTAAATGAGCCATTAAGTATTGTTGGTACTTAAGCATGTGAAACTGGCAATTTAAAGCTCTTACTGCTAAAGCTGCAGACGTGCATACTTTCTTCACCCATCTATCTAAAGCTTTGGAATCTCTGTCAGAGGGTACTAGATTTTTTGCAATGGAAGCCTTAACCCCTTTTGGGCCCTGTGAAATAGTTTTCTGAATCTGCAGAAGGGTTTTTGTAAAGAAACGTGTGAGAGTCAGGGACTCTATAATACCTATCTGGCTTGGCTGGAGCAGGGGCCAAAGAGTCAGGAGATAAGCTGGATTCAGAGAACACATCATCCGCAATGTCTAACAGGCGGAATAGCCAAGGGCCTGTGCTGAGGCAATAAGAGGAAATCCCTGAGCCTTTTCTTAGATTCTGAGTAATCCTGACTTTCCCAATGGAAATGTTCCCTCATGGTATGTAAAGTTTCCCCAAAAGAATAATCCTCAGGAGGAGAGGCTGAAGGGATAGATTCCTCAGCATCAGAGTCCTCATAGGCGGGGTAAAGAGTATCCCTGGTCTGAAGAGGAATCAGAGGAAATGGAAACCTGATCAGAGGAGTCATAGTCTGTATCTTGCCTAGGCCTTTTCTCAGGAGGGGGATGGGAACCCCTGATTAGAGTAATGAGGTCTTCGACCATTTTAAGCATCTGTTTCTTAGGCATGGAGGACTGTCCAGGAGAATGCTGTACTTGTTTCTTTGTCTTTAATGGTATCTTTGTCTTGGCTGCTGTTTTAATGGTAAGTTGTGAAGGTCTGAAAACACCCTCAGAAGCCGATGCTTGCTCAGCTGCTCCGGACCCATCTGAGGGATTAGTTTCCGTAGGCCCAATACCTTGAGTTTCCAGAGGCCTAGATGTCTCCACGTGGGAGTCGGAAGCGGCCTGTGACTCTGACGTAGCGGGTGTCAGGGGCTGCGAAAGCACCTCACTGAGAACTGGCAAACTGGCGAGTGGCCTAGAAGAGGCTTCGTCGTCGGTTTTGGAACTTGGATGCCTGTCTTTATCCTTGTCTTTGCGTTTTTTCGGTATTGAGGTCGTCGGCTGATCCGACGGCATGGTATAATTGAACCTTCGGCCAAAGTAGTGTAAAGCAAAATCAAAACGCCTTTTTATACTGCGTTTGTTGAATCTAGCACAAAACCGACAACTAGTGACGCCGTGATCTGGGCCTAGGCATGGAATACAGTAAGAGTGAAAGTCCTTATGAGGTATTTGCTTCCCACAAGAAATACAATTATTAACTTTTTCTGACATCGGTCTGAGGCAAGAAAAAGGTTTCCCCAACGGGTACTTAGCTTTATTGAAGACTTCGGATCTGAAATTCAACTTCGGAAATCTCAGGAGTCGGCCGACTGGCACTTACGAACTGCTTCTGCTTCGGGCACTGCGCGGCAAGAAAGACTGGAGAAAATGGCGTTGGATGCATATTATATACCCCTGGCGCACTGACGTCAGGGAAGAAGCGACAGCAACCGACGCCGGACCAAGACTTTGGAACTCTGGCCGACTACGGGACCGCCTGATGACGGCAGGATAACCCAAGTGTGATGACTGCAGCAGTGTAACACGATGAACATCAGTTGAATGAAAAGATGCCCTGTTCCGGGAGGCCACATCTACCTTGTAATGAGTGAAGAAGGTATGAGGATTAACCCAAGTAGCTGCTGCACAAATTGAGTCCAAAGACAGTCTAGCCTGAAATGCTGTAGAGGTAGATGATGCTCTAGTGGAATGCCCACAAATTTTTCCTGGAAGTTGTTTACCTTGTGAGCTATAAACATAAATGATGTCTGTAAGCCATTTCGATACGGTTACTTTTGAGACTGAAGTACCCTTTCTGTTTTCTGAAAATTATATAAACTGGTCGGATTTTCTGAAGTCTCTTGTCCTGTGCAAGTAGAAACACAACTGCCTATGCGCATCCAGTTCGTGGAGTCTATAGTCTGCCTTGTTGCCATGATTTGAGAAGAAAACAGGGAGTTCTATTGATTGATTTATATTTGACTTGGAGCAAACCTTTGGTAGGAAAGATGGAATGGTTCTGAGAGAAACTCTGTCTTTATGAAACATTAAATAAGCAGGACGAATGGAGAGAGCTTGCAACTCTGATGCCTTCCGAGCTGAGGTAATGCCAGTTAAGAAGATTGTTTTCCAAGTCAAGAACTTCAGAGAACAGGTAGCAGCCAGTTCGAAAGGAGGGAGAATCAAGCAAGCTAAGACTAAGTTTAGATTCCAAGGAGGAGGTGGTTCTCTTACTGGGGTTCTCAAAAAGGATAGTACCTTTCAGGAAAGCTTTGCATAATCTGTGGGACATAACATTTGAACCCATTTCTCCAGCATAATTGGAAACAGCAGCTAGGTGAACTCGAATGGTGGCTGCAGCTGCCCCTTGGTTAAAGTCTCAGTTAGGAATTCCAGGATTTTCGAAATGGGTGCAGTAAAAGGATCAATATGATTTTTGGCTGCCCAACAAGAGAACCTCTTCCATTTGCTGGCATAAATCCTTCTGGTTGTAGATTTGTGAGAAAAGATCAAAATGTGTCATATTACTAGGGAAATGTCAGGAAGTGGAGAACCCAAGCTGTCAGCTTGAGGGTTTGAATAGAAGGGTGGAGCCTTCCTGACTGATGCATCAGATCATCTGGAACTGGGTCCAGGATCTAAGGCTCCTCCTGGAGAATGGCCAAAGGAAGGGGAACCAAATCTGACAAGGCCAGTAAGGGGCGATGAGGATTAGCTTGCAACCAGTGATTTTGCTTTCTGAAGAACTTTGGGTATTAGAGGAAATGGGGGGAAAAGCATGAAGAAGTCCCAGGGGCCAATTGTGAACAAGTGCATACCTGGGTAACTGCCCCAGTTGGGGGACCAGGGCAAAATAGCTGCTGCATTTGGTATTCATGGACGTGGCAAAAAGGTTGCAGCAAGGCTGGCCCCACTTGCGAAAAATTTGATACGCAAGTTCCTGCTTCAGGGACCACTTGTGTGGCATCAGAATTGCCCTGCTTAGCTTGTCTGCTATCACACTGGATTTTCCCGGGATGTGCATTGCAGTCAGAAAACACTGAGAGGACACTGCCCAGTTCCATACTGTTAGAGCCTCTCGACACAAGGGGTAAGATCTGGTTCCGCCTTGCTTGTTGAAGTACCACACTACGGACATGTCTGTTTTAACTGCAATCGTCCCTGTCGGTAGAGAGCCCTGAAGTGCTTCCAACACCAGAAGTACCCCTCTCATCTCCAGGATGTTGATGTGCAAGTGGTATTCGTGCTGCTACCAAGTTCCTTCAACAGTCTGTCCTAGATACTGCCCCCCCCACCCTATCTGGGAAGCATCCGTGGTCACTGGGGCTACTGGCTGGGGAAGGATTAACAGCCTGCCTATGGTTACATGCATACACTGAAGCCACCATTGTAGATTCCTTTTGCAATTCTCCATAATGTGGATCTCGTGTGACATGAGTAGATTCTCCATGGAGCATTGAGCGAAAAGAAGCTACTGCAATACCCTCACATGGAAGCATGCCAAGGGAACTAGTGTTATTGCTGACGCCATCGAACCTAGCACTGAAGACAAATATTGCTTTAATCTTCTTTCGCCTGATCAAGATTGACTCCTTATATATGGCTGACACTCTCCTGAGGCAATTTTGTGATCGTGTCTTTTGCATTTAGATTCGCCCCTGTAAATGTAATATGTTGACAAGGCAACAAGGCAGATTTTTCGTAGTTGATAGTGATGCCTAACTCCAAGCAGAGATGAATTGTGGTGTCCCTTGCTATGATTAGTCGATGTTCGGTGGTTGTAAGGAGCCAGTCGTTTAGATATGGAAACACCCGAAATTCTAGACGACTCAGGTGAGCCTTAACTGCTGCCGTACATTTGGTGAACACTCTTGGGGCTGTAGTGAGACCATGAGACCAAAGTGCAGAGCTCTGAACTGATGACTGGCTCCCAGCCGGAAGCGTAGATATCTCCTGGATCGCCTGTCCATCTTGATGTAGTAGGACCCATCCTGGAGATTGATGGAGCAAATCCAATTGTCCTTTCCCAGAAAGGGAAGAATGGACTGCAGTGTCACCATCCAGAACTTTTAGTTATGTACTCACCATAACTTCAGATGTTTGGGATCCATCTCGCCTACATTCTGAATGATGGGTTTGGAGCCGATCCCTCGGCTCCGACTCGGCACGCTTATGCCAAAGAGCGAAGTCTCTTACTGGCTGAGCTTACCATATCCCAGGATGCACCACTACCAGTCCCCCAGATCTAGTTTGTCCGCATACATGCACACATGCACACCCTGCTTATATAACATCGTCAGATGAAACAAGATAAAACAGTAGAACTCAAAACCGTTCAATCTCTTCTGATCTCCAAGACAGGGGGAAGGAGGGTGGGTATTAGGAATGTAGGCGAGATGGATCCCAAACATCTGAAGTTATGGTGAGTACATAACTAAAAGATGTTATGTGATCCTATCTCGCCTACATTCTGAATGATGGGACAGCGTCCTAGCACCTGAATCCTGGGTGGCTCACTGGAAAACACTCCTGAGTACCGTGGAACCAAATGAAGCTCGTCCTCTAGATGCCACATCCAATTTGTAGTGTGAAATGAAAGTGTGCGGATTGGAGCAAGTAGCAGCACAGATTTCGATATAGCGAGCTTGGAATGAAAAGCTATAGTAGTAGCCATAGCACTGTGATAATGAGCATTGATAGATGTTGTAAGTTGCTTATTCAAGAAGAATAAGTCTGAGTTATGCAATCTCTGATCCATTTTGAGATAGTAGCTTTTGTGATGGTTTGGCCCAGTTTATTATCTGAGAAGGACACAAACAACTGGTCTGACTTACGAAGTTGCTGAGTCCTGTCTAAATAGAAGCGTAACTGCCTGTGAACATCCAATTTATGAAGAGTGTATTCTGCTTCATTGGAGAATTTTGGGAAGAAAACCGGTAGCTCTAGAGATTGTTGGAGGCAGAAAGTAGAACAGACCTTTGGGACAAAGGATGGATTAGGCCTAAGTGATACTCTATCCTTGTGGAAAATCAAGCACGGTGGCTTAATAGACAGGGCTTGAAGCTCTGAAACTCTTCTTGCCGAAGTAATTGCAACTAAGAAGGCAGTTTTCCAAGACAGATATTTTAACTCGCATGTAGCAGCCGGTTCGAAAGGGGGAGATGTTAATGCGAAGCACCAAATCAAGATCCCACGGAGGTGCAGGATGAAAAATTGGTGGTCTTAATAGGCTCGCACCTTTAATGAAAGTTTTGCATAGTCTGCTGCTCATCAAAGGAGGATCCATGGATTCGTGGAATTTAGAGATAGCCGCTAGTTGGACTTTAATAGTTGAGACAGAAGATCCCTGATTAAACAAGGATGTTAAAAATTTTAAGACCTCTGGGACAGGAGCAGTGATAGGGTCTAAGCCCTTGAGTTGAGCCCAGATAGCAAACCTCTTCCACTTACTAAGGTACAATTTGTTAGTGGTGGGTTTATGGGCAAGATAAAATGTGAACAACTTCCGGGTCTAGAGTGTGCCTTCTAACTAAAGTCGGAAGTGGAGGAGCCAAGCTGTCAATTTCAAAGATTGAAGGGACTGATGTCGAAGTCCCGACTGATGGATTAGCAAGTCCGGAATCAGGTCTAAAGTCCACGGATCGTCCACTGCATGCTTCTTCAGGTAGGGAAACCATACCTGACGAGGCCAGTACGGGGCAATCAGAATCATTGAAGACCCCAGTTGAGAGGCTGTTTGAATAACTCTGGGAAGAAGCGGAATTGGAGGAAAGGCATAAAGTAGCCCTGTTGGCCAAGGTTGTGCTAGAGCATCCATGGCTGGTACTCCTTGATGTGGGATCAAGGAGAAGAACCTTTGGCACTTGGTGTTTAATGGAGTTGCAAATAGGTCGCAGCACGGCGTCCCCCATCTCCTGAAAACCTGAGCTGCTACTGTGTGGTTCAGAGACCACTCGTGAGGAGAGAGAATTGTCCTGCTCAATTTGTCTGCCAATATATTTGACTTTCCCGGGATGTGGGTCGCTACCAAGAAGCGGTTGGTAGCTACAGCCCATTCCCACACTCTCATGGCCTCTCTGCAAAGGGGGTATGATCTGGTCCCTCCTTGTTTGTTCAGATACCAAACCACCGACATGTTGTCTGTGTGGATGGCGATGATGCCCTGAGGAAGAAACTTGTGTAAGGCTTGTAGGGATAGAAGTACAGCCCTCATCTCCAACACATTGATGTGGAGAAGAGCTTCGTCTGGAAGCCAGGAGCCCTGAACTAGCCTGCCCAGACAATGCCCCCCCCACCCTATCTGGGAGGCATCTGTCGTCAGGGTAACCACTGGAGAGGGGAGAACAAAGGGTTTTCCTTGAACCAAATTGGACATTTGAAGCCACCAGCGAAGGTCCCTTTTGCATATTTCCGTAATCATGATGTGGTGATTGAGGGGAAGATCCTGAAAGGACCATTGAGTTGACAAAAGCCACTGAAGAATCCTCATGTGTAATCTTGCCAGAGGAACTAAAAGAACCGTGGCAGACATTGAGCCTAAAACTTGAAGAACCATCCTGGCTGGGGCTTTGGATCTCGAGATCAGAGCTTGAACTTGGCCCTGTAAAGTTTGGATCCTTTCGGCAGGAAGAAAGACGCCAAGATCAATCTTGAGTCTATCTCTGCTCCTATAAACTTTATGCTGAGAGGGCAGCAAGACAGACTTTGACCAATTGAATGTAATCCCCAGGGAAATACCCAGGAGATGGTGGCTTTGAGGTTGTCCATTAGTAGATGCCTGGTGGTGGCAGTCAGGAGCCAGTCGTCGAGATAGGGAAACACTTGGAATCCAAGACTTCTCAGGTGAGCCGTCACTACTGCCAAACACTTGGTGAACACCCTGGGGCTGTGGTGAGACCAAAGGGCAGAGCGCAAAATTGGTAATGACTGACTCCCAGGCTGAAGCGCAGATACCTCCTGGACGCCTGATGTATCGGTATGTGATAATAGGCGTCCTTGAGGTCTATGGAGCACATCCAAACATCCTTCTCCAACAATGGGAGAATGGATTGTAACGTGACCATTCGAATTTGGATTTCGTGACGGATTGGTTCAGTCTGCTGAGATCCAATATTGGTCTCAGGTCCCCTGTCTTTTTTGGCACTAAAAAGAACCTGGAGTAATTTCCTGATCCGATCTGGTCTGTGGGGACCGGTTGGATGACTCCTTTTTCTAGCAGCTTTAAAGCTTCTGCGGCTGCCATTTCCCTTTGACTGGGTGGTGGGTCCGGGATTCTTTTGGACGGTGGGGGAGTATGTGAATGGGATGGTGTAACCTCCGGCAATGATCCGAAGCACCCATCTGTCCTGAGTGATAGACTCCCAGGCTTTTAGGTGCTTGGCAAAACGACACCCGACTGGCTCCGGAGCAGCACAGCCGGGCAATCCCTCATGACGTGTGGGAGGCTGAAGAGCCACGAAAGGACTCGTGGTCTCCAGAATTGCGGGGCCCTCTGCCGCCTCTGGGACGGCGTCTCCCTGAAAAATTTCCCCGTCCTCTGCCTCTGGAAGGGGAATCTTCCTGCTGTTGAGAGAAAAACTTTCGAGATTTGGAACCACATTTTCCCTCCTTTAGCCTTGGGGTAAGGCCGAAAGGGAGTGGAATAACGGGCACCTACGGCAGATAAAGTTTTTCCCTCTTGCTCACAGCGGTAAGGGTGTCTTTAACCTTGGGTCCAAACAAAGAGGACCCATCAAAGGGAGCGTCGGCGAAGGAAGACTTGAAGGCCTCCGAACTGACACAGCGGAGCCAGGCTTGTCTCCGTGAGCCACGCCTGTGCCTGCCGCTACCCGCCCCTTCGGCCGCATAGGAAATGAGCCTCATGGACGAAGTTAGAAATTGACGTAAGGATAGCCAACTGAGAGCTAACCGACTGGGCCAGCTGCTCAGGTAGGTTACCCGAGAGGAATCTGACAACTCCTTGACCAGATCCCTCTGAAGCCTGGTAAAATGTGCCAAATAATTCAGAGACCTTAACGTAAAGGCCGCTGAAGTCAGGGTGCGCTTCCCGTACCTGTCCATACTCCTAGACTCCTTATTAGGAGGATGGACGGACGTTGAAGCCTCTGCCACGTCCTGTTGTGTAGCAGATGCCACCACCATGGCATCTACAGCCACGCCTTTAGTGAGGAACTCCTTCTCGGGGGGAGCAGACAAAAATTTATTTGGACGAGAAGGGACTGGTTCCACGGTATCTGGGTGTTCCACGCCCGACAAACTAAATCCAGAAGCTTGTCGAAGGGCGGAGACACCCAGGAGGCGGAGGGCTGAGCCCCAAAGGCCTTGAGGAGCACTGACTCGTCAGTAGAGGGGGGTTTGGATATCCAGCCGCCTCGTTGTTTGAGGATCTCTAAGATGTCTGCAAAGGAGACATCATCCGAGGACGACTTCGGGGACCCCTCTGCATCATCCAGATCAGTGTCTGAAGTAATAGACTCGGGGGAGTCCACGTGCTTCCTCTTGCACGATCTCTTCCTTGGAGGTTCCTCCGAAGACAGCTCAGAAGAACCCTCAGGAGGAGGGGAACCCCCACTGGGGGTAACCTCAGGCCCCGGGGCTCCGCTGACTACGGACAGGGGAACTGCCAAAGACCCAGTCTCCACGCCTAGGGAAGGTGCCGGTAAAGCCGGGAAGATGGCGGAAGAGGACTTGGCCAAGGCACTCCTCATGGCTCTGAAAGCCGGACCCCCAGAATCCTGGGAGTGTCCGGTCCCCGGAGCCGTGATAGTCGACGGAAGACCCGCAGCCGAAGCACCGAGGGGGAGGCTCGGAACCAAGCATAGGTCCCAAACATCACCCCGGGTCCAGCCGAAGACGCCCGTACCAAACTCGGACCCGAAGGCCGGGTTGGAGTAAGGGTCGGAGCCGACCCTGAGATCTCCATCGGCTCCAACAGCACCTGCTCCGGGAGCCGAAGCAGTCGGAGGAGGAATGGCAATGGGTGGGCCAAGGTCATCGGCTCGAAGCCAACTGGGTCGGAACCAAACAAATTTTGGAAGACTGGGGACTGGAACAGTCTTTGGAGCACCCTGTCAATATCAGAATCTGACATCCTCAAGACCGAGAGGAAACAGAACGGGTCCGAGACGGCCTCTCCAACGGCCCCAAAGGGCTAGGGGACCGGCTCCGAGGCGACTCGATGAGTATCGGCGCCGAGGAAATACCCACACCAGATTCCATCGGTGCCGAGGTGGACTTCGCGCCGAGGAGGAAGTGTCTGAGCGGAACCTTTGTCGGCTCCGAGCAGTGGAGCCGGCGAAGATGATCCGCCTCGATGCCCCAGCTATCGGCTCCGAAGCCAGAGGAGTCGATACTGGTGGCATCGAGGCAGACCGTTCCGACCTCGGCTCCGAAGTCCTTGGAGCCGAAGGAGAGGCCTGCCTTTGTTTCTTAGCGATCGGATCCGACGGACTGGTCGGAGCCAACGCCCTTTTCTTTTTGGCCGGAGAAGGAGAGGATGCCAAAGCTTCTTCGAAAGAAGGTTTAATTAATCCCTTAAGAATTAATTTATTTTTCCTCTCCTGGAGGACCCTTGAGGAAAAAGCATGACATACACTACATGATTCCTGTAAATGCTTTGCCCCTAAGCAATACACACATAGCGAGTGATCGTCCGTGATGGACATTTTGAAGCTACATTTTACACATTTCTTGAAGCCCGAAGGCCTAGGCTTTTGAGACATTATAGAAATTTTCAGAAAGTAACTGTAAAGAACACTGATGACACACCTAGAATAGGCTTACAGTTATCACTCGCAATACTCAGAGTTAGTCAAACACAGCACAAACTCTGTAAATGTAATAATTTCTCTTAGTTAGTTCTTCTTTAAAGAAGAGAAATATATATGACTTGGAACAGAACCGAAGTAACCTACAAATAAAAAGACCGGGAAAGGCCTTTCCAGACAAGAGGTACTCCTAGTCCACACTCACAACACAAGAATTCACCAAGTGAATTTTGTCAAACACACTCAAAACACAAGAATAGCTGTTAAAACAGCTTTTTGTAGAGAATGAAGAAAATCCTGACAGAAAAACTAGTGAAATAATCACTACTTAACTCAGCCAGCTCGAGACCACGTCTTCACTTGTTAGCGGCAAACGAGATCTGGGGGACTGGTAGTGGTGCATCCTGGGATATGGTAAGCTCAGCCAGTAAGAGACTTCGCTCTTTGGCATAAGTGTGCCGAGTCGGAGCCGAGGGATCGGCTCCGAACCCATCATTCAGAATGTAGGCGAGATAGGATCACATAACATCTTTGTTTTCTTGCCAGACTTGTTCAGCCTGCTGAGATTCAAAATGGGTCTCCAGTTCAGTTTTCTTTGGAACTAAAAAGAACCTTGAGTAAGTTCCCGATCCAATTTGGTCTGTGGGGACTTCTTGGATGCAACTTTTGAACTTCTAGGTTTGCTTGATCCCATAGATTGGGTGACACGTCTGGGATTGATTTTTGTTTTCTGGGAAGAGGTGGGATGGAGAAAGGAATGCTGTATCCCCTGGATATTACCAGCTGTACCCATGTGTCTTTTGTGATACTTTGTCAGGATTCTGGGTACAGTGAATCTGCCCCCGACTGCGTCCAGAAGTGGCCAGGTGGGCCTCTTTTCAGGAGTGCTGGAAGGGCCTACCAGAGAACGTATCTCTGTCGCCCTGATTCTGCAGACCCCCTCTGCTGCGAGGGTAGTGTCTCCCGTTATTTCCCCCTCTGCCCCTTGGGGAAAATTCACCACGTGCATCAGGCGAAGCTCCCTGGGATTTCCAGAACCACATTTTCCCACCTTTTTGATCTTTGGGATAAGGTCTAGTAGGCCCGGAGAAACGTACTCCCACAGCAGAGAGAGTTCTGCCATCTTGCTCACACTTGGTAAGAGTCTCTTTTACCTTGGGCCCGAACAATGACGAGCAATCAAATGGGGCACTGGTAGAGGAGGACTTGAAGGGTTCCGTAAACTCACAAAGGCACATCCAGGAATGAATTCCTAAGGCAATTCCTGTGCCTGCTGCCCTGCCCGCTCCATGAAGGAGTTGACTACAGAAGACAAGGTTGCAAGCTGGGAAGCAGTCTTGTCTGAAGCTCCCACAGCTGTAGGATCCTGAAGAGCATCTCTCAGCTCTTTGAGGAGATCCCTCTGGAGATGAGTGAAATGGGACAAATAATTCAGTGACCTAAGGGTAAAGGCCACTGATAAAAACACATGCTTCCCGTACCTGTCCATCATATGGGACTCCTTGTTCGGCAGATGGAGAGAAGAAGTTTCTGCTAATTCCTACTTTGTGGCTGCTGCAACCACCATAGCATCAACTGGAACACCCTTAGTCAGGAAAAGCTTGTCCTCTGGCACTGTGATAAATTTATTGGGCCTCCTCAGAACCGGTTCCATAGATTCTGGAGAGCTCCACGCCTTTCAACTGACCACCCCCAGTAGCTGGTCGAAAGGAGGAGAGACCCAAGAGTTAGAGGGTCAGGAGCCAAAAGCCTCCAGGAACACGGACTTGTCTTCAGAAGGGGAAAGG
Organism: Protopterus annectens; assembly: GCF_019279795.1. Taxonomy (NCBI): domain Eukaryota; kingdom Metazoa; phylum Chordata; order Ceratodontiformes; family Protopteridae; genus Protopterus; species Protopterus annectens. The sequence continues at coordinate 789,338,645 of NC_056747.1, forward strand.
GATTTTCAGCCACCCCTCTGCCTGAGGATATCCAAGATGTCTGAAAATGAGACTACCTCCGAGGGGGACTGTGGGAACCCTTCTGAGTCCTGCAAATCCTTGTCTGAACTGAGAGACTCGGGGGAGTCCATATGCTTCCTCTTACAAGTCCTCTTCCAAGGGACCTCCTCAGAGGAGTACTCTGGGGAGGTTTTGGAAGGGGGGATCGCCCGAGGGGGCATTGGTTCCCTACGCTTTGGATGGAGGGGTGGTGTGGAGGTAGACACAGGCCCCGAAGGGGACGGAGCAGCTGAAGCAGATGGTGGAGCGGTCTGGGAGGACAGCACACTCATCATCATCTTGAAGGCACCATGATTCCGGCCCGAAAGAGTCTCTGGCTCCGAAGAGCCTGGAGATGTCCCCCACACCAAAAGAGATGGCTCCGAGGCTGATGTAGGAGCCGAACTCACCTGCACCAAAGCCATGAGTGGGAGAGTAGGAACTGACAAGGGTCTGGATCCTGCACCCCCCCCCCCCGGAGCCGATGAGGGAGTCTCAGTCCACAGATCCCTCGACAGAAGGTGGTACAGAAGAGATCTGAGCAGATGTCGGTCCTGAGAGACCAGTGTTTTTCGGGTCCGACAGTTCCACCACAATGACTTCCATGCACTCCAGCTCCAAACTCGAGTGAGTCGAAGGAGGAATCAACAACAAAGTAGGTTGGACGGTTGGCTTCATGTCCATATGAGCTGGGTTCGATAAATTTTTTTTGCAAGGCTGGAGTCCTAAGTAACCTCTTCACCACCCTCTCCACATCATCATCCGAAAGGCTTCTAGATCATCGAGAGGAATGGGTGGATGAGTGGTGACTACCTGTCACAGACTGGAACAGAGGAGACTGTGCTACAGAACGCACCGGTTCCAAGGAGGGAGACTGGTTTCTTTAACGGCTCCTGGTCGGTTCTGAGGACACTGGAGGAACCGAAGGAGATTGTGTCTTGTCGAACCAGACTGACTTCGGATCAGACAAACATGTTTGCTTGTCTTGAGCCTTTGACGGTTCCGAGCTTGGAGCCGACAAAGAGGCTTTCTTGGAGAGCGTATTTGATTTGCCTGCCTGATCCCCTTCCACAGATACCACAAAGGGTGCTTACAGTAACCCTCTCAGAATCAACTTATTTTTCCACTCTTGCAGAACCCTAGAATTAAAACCATGACAAATGGAACAAGAGTCCTGCAGGTGAATGGCTCCCAGGCAGTACACACAACTAGTATGGCCATTGGTCAATGACATATTCTGTGGGCAGGAATCACATTTTTTGAATCCTGAAGGCTTGGATTCTTTTGGCGACTCTTTGGACATGTCTGATATACAACAGAGTAACTATCACAATAATTATTAATAACAGTAACAGGAAGAAGAAAAAGCCAAAAGGACTGAAAAGAAGATGGGGAAAAAAGGGACAGAAGAGGATAGTATCTAAGTTAAACAACTCCTCCTCCAACCGGGGAGATGCCTCTAACTTAAACGGCAAGTTCCCCTGGAAAAGGGGAAGTAAAAAGGGTGGAGGGAAGCCCTCTAACTAAAACAGACTGAAAACAAGAGGAGAAAATGAATCCTCTAACTGAAACGGATTCATGGGGAATTAGTAGGCATGAGAGAAGGAACGACTGCCTCAACAACAAACAGCAAAAAGAGGGCGATAGACACAAAGCACCTAACAGTTAGCAACCCCTAACTGCAAGGAATACTACAATTAAGAAAATATCAAGATTCTTGCAAAAAAAAATAAGAAAAAATGCATAATTGCCTGAGCAAGTTGCAGACAATCCTGAAGCTGCAACAGTGCAACAGAAAACAGTACAGTTGTGTACACTTACCATAAATGTAGATGTTCGAGTGTATTCACTGTTGCAGTCATTACATTTGGGTAATCTGCTTGCAGGTTGCCCTCAGTCAGCCTGATTAACAAAGTCTTGGGTCCTGCATCGGTTGCTGTCCCTTCTTCCATGACATCAGGTCGTCAGGGGTATAAAACATGCAGCTGACGCCATTACATCAGTTTTTCTTGCCCCAGATGTCAGGTGCCCCCCAATGGGAAGCAATTAAACATAAAAACACAAAGGTATACCTCCAACAAAAAAGGAAATACACCAAAAATGCTTTTAAGCATAGTAAAGGAAATTAGAGGTATAGCCAAAAGAAGTTAGGGGGCAGGAGGGAGGGTAACCAGGAATGCAACAGTGAATGCACTCGAACATCTACATTTATGGTAAGTGTACACAACTGTACTATGTTCTTCATGTTTCATTGCTGCAATCATTACATTTGGATGGATTCCCAAAGCTATGGTTGGGGAAGAGGAGTTTAAATAGCAATAGGGCCAGCTATAAGGCCCTGCAAGACTGCAGTGGCAACGCCAGCTCTGGACTTAGAGAAAATTGGCAAATGATAATGCTTGGTGAAAGTATGTACAGAACTCCAGGTAGCAGCTTCTAGGATGTCCCTTGTAGGAATGCCTCTGAGAAAGGCTGTAGAAGTAGATGCAGCGCTGGTGGAGTGAGGTCTGATCTCCTGGGGGATAGGTTTTCCATGGTGCTTATAGCAGAAATGAATGCAATGGCTTATCCATTTATAAATGGTTTGTTTTGAAATAGCCTTCCCCTCTGCCCCTGCAGCAAATGCTACCAGCAGTTGTTCAGATTTTCTTTGAGGTTTAGTCCTGTCCAAGTAGAATCTAAGTTGTCTGTGCACATCCAAGGAATGCAGTATCCGTTCCCCTTTGTTCTGTGGATTAGGAAAGAAGGTTGGCAAATGAATGGGCTGATTAAGTGCCACACTGGATACCAGCTTGGGCATGAAGGATGGATTGGTTCTGAGTGACACCCTGTCTGCATGAAAGATGATGAAAGGCTCCACTGCCATAAGGGCCTGTTATTCAGATACCCTTCTAGCTGAAGTGATTGCTAAAAGGAAAGCTGTTTTCCAAGAAAGAAATTTTAAGTCTGCATTCGCAGCTGGCTCAAAAGGAGGTAAAGTGAGTTTCTCCAATACAAAGTTAAGGTCCCAGGCTGGGGTTGGAGCTCTCCTGGGTGGTCTCAAATTTTTGGCCCCTCTGAGGAACTGCTTGAGCAGTGGATGAGAGAATATGGACGGTTCTGTTATAATGAGCTGAAATGGCTGAGGCGTGGATTTTAATGGAGGAAAAAGACAGGCCCTTGTGAAGCATCTCAGTTAAGTATTGTAAAATCTGAGGTAAATTGGGCGCTGCTGTGCTCATCCCTTGAGATTGGTTCCAGGCACAGAATCTTTTCCATTTTTCAGCATAAGATTTTCTAGTACTAGGCCTCCTTGCCTCTAAGATGACATCCATCACATGTTTGCTGAGGGATGGTAAGGGACAGTTTAAGTAATTAGCCAGGCTGCAAGGTTCAGTGTTGGAAGCTGAGGGTGCAGAATCTGGTTCTCCTGCTGAGATAGCAGGGAAGGAGTCTGAGGCAGGAGCCATGGAGATAACCGTGACACACTGCGCAGGAGGGGGTACCAGTCTGCAACAATCAAAATCATCCTTGGTTTGTCCGGTTTGACTTTTAGTAGTACTTTGGAGAGCAGAGGCAGTGGGGGAAAGGCATAGACTGTCAGGAATCAATATCATTTTCTGTTTAAGCAGTCCAATAACATGTTGCTGATATTTTAACATATGAATCTGGCAGTTTAAAGCTCTAATGGCCAAAGCTGCTGAAGTGTAAACCTTTTACCCCATCTATCCAGGGCCCTGAAGTCTCTATCAGAAGGGGTAGGATTTTTAGCAGCAGAAGCCTTAATGCCCTTGGGCCCCTGTGAAATAGTGTCTGGATCTGCAATAGGATTTTTGAAAAGGAACTTGTGGGACTCAGGGACCCTGTAGTATCTGTCAGGTTTACTGGGAGCAGGAGGCAGGGAATCAGGGGCCAAACTGGCATCATCAACAATGTCTAGTACAGGAGAAACAGCCAAAGGCCTATGCTGAGGTAGGAGAAGGAAATCCCTAAGCCTCTTTTTTGAAACAGAAAATTCCTGGCTTTCCAAGTGAAAATGCTCCCTTAGAGTATGTAAGGTTTCCCCAAAAGAAAAATCCTCAGGAGGGGAAGCAGAGGGAATAGAGTCCTCTGCATCAGAATCCTCATAAGTAGGTAAGGAAAAATCCAGGTCATCAGAAGAGTCAGAAAAAACAGAATCCTGATCAGAAGATTCATAATCAAGCTCAGTCTTAGGCCTCTTAGAAGGGGGGGGGGGGTTGGCTACCTCTGATTAGAGTTATTAGATCTTCAGCCATTTTTATCATATGTTTTTTTAGGCATAGAGGCCTGAGCATGTGGCCAGGGCATCGTTTTTTTAGACATGGATTGAGGATTTAGGCCTTAGTAGTGAAGGAGGCGTTGATTTAATATGCAAGTCCATAGGCCTGAATACACCCTCAGAAGCCGGTGCCTGCACAGTGGCTCCGGACCCATCCAAGGTAGAGACATCCGTGGATTCCATAGTTGAAGTATCTCACAGCATACGGGACTCCAAATGGGTCTCAGTAGAGGCCTGCGAATCAGAAGTAGCGGGTATCAGGGGCTGCGAAAGCGTCCGAGTACCAGCGAACTGGCGACTGGCTTAGGAGTAGCGTCGTCGGCAGTTTTGGACCTCGGCAGCCTGTCTCTGTCTTTATCTTTGTGTTTTTTTCAGAATCCCAGTAGTTGGAAGGCTAACCGATAACATTTCTGGATAATTAAACCGAGAACTGAAATATTTAGAGGCAAAAATATACAGACGATGGATAGTGCGCTGATTAAATAAAGCACAAAACTGACAGCAAGGTACATCGTGGTCAGGGCCTAGGCAAGGAATACAGCACGAATGAAAATCTTTATGAGGTATTTGCTTTCCACAAGTAATGCAATTATTAACTTTTACTGACATTGGTAAGGAGGAAGAAAAAGTTTTCCCAATAGGGTACTTAGCTTTTAGTTGAAGACTTCGGTTCTGAAACTCAAAAATGAAAATTTCAGGAGTCTGCCGACTGGGACTTGTGAACTGCTTCTGCTTCGCGCACCGCACGGCAAGAAAGTCTGATGTAATGGCGCCGGCTGCATGTTTTATACCCCTGGCAACCTGACATCATGGAAGATGGGACAGCAACCGAAGCAGGACCCAAGACTTTGTTAATCAGGCCGACTGAGGGCAACCTGAAGCAGATTACCCAAATGTAATGACTGCAACAGTGAAACACGAAGAACATCATCCAAGTCAGCTGTAGCAGAAGGTTAAAATGGAGGTGCCAACAC